>NW_011494863.1:4632507-4659443 GCF_000754665.1 Bison bison bison
GCTAGATTTAGAAAAGGCAGAGGAACCAGAGATCAAACTGCCAATATCCGCTGGATCATGGAAAAAGCAAGAGAGTTCCAAAAAACATCTATTTCTGCTTTATTGACTATGCCAAAGCCTTTGAATGTGTGGATTACAATAAACTGTGGAAAATTCTGAAAGAGATGGGAATACCAGACCACCTGATCTGCCTCTTGGGAAATCTGTATGCAGATCAGGAAGCAACAGTAGAACTGGACATGGAACAACAGACTGGTTCCAAATAGGAAAAGGAGTACATCAAGGCTGTATATTGTTACCCTGCTTATTTAACTTCTATGCAGAGTACATCATGAGAAACGCTGGACTGGAAGAAACACAAGCTGGAATCAAGATTGCTGGGAGACATATAAATAACCTTAGATATGCAGATGACACCACCCTTAGGGTAGAAAGTGAAGAGGAACTAAAGAGCCTCTTGATGAAAGTGAAAGAGGAAAGTCAAAAAGGTGGCTTAAAACTAAACATTCAGAAAACTAAGATCATGGCATCCAGTCCCATCACTTCATGGAAAATAGATGGGGAAACAGTGGAAACAGTGTCAGACTTTATATTTTGGGCTCCAAAATCACTTAAGATGGTGACTGCAGCCATGAAATTAAAAGACGCTTACTCCTTGGAAGAAAAGTTATGACCAACCTAGACAGCATATTGAAAAGCAGAGTCATTACTTTGCCAACAAATGTCCATCTAGTCAAGGCTATGGTTTTTCCTGTGGTCATGTATGGATGTGAGAGTTGGACTGTAAAGAAAGCTGAGAGCCAAAGAATTGATGCTTTTGGACTGTGGTGTTGGCGAAGACTCTTGAGAGTCACTTGGACTGCAAGGAGATCCAACCAGTCCATTCTGAAGGAGATCAGCCCTGGGATTTCTTTGGAAGGAATGATGCTAAAGCTGAAACTCCAGTACTTTGGCCATCTCATGGGAAGATTTGACTCACTGGAGAAGACTCTGATGCTGGGAGGGATTGGGGGCAGGAGGAGAAGGGGATGACAGAGGATGAGATGGCTGGATGGCATCACTGACTCAATGGACATGAGTCTGAGTAAACTCCGGGAGTTGGTGATGGATAGGGAGGCCTGGTGTGCTGCGATTCATGGGGTCGCAAAGAGTCGGACGTGACTGAGCAACTGAACTGAACTGAAAGAATGAAACTGACAAAGAATTAGAAGAAAACAAGAAAAAAAGAGTCCAAAATCGTGAAGTTTTTCTGAAGCAAGATACAGAACACAAAAGCCAGACAGAAAATAAATGATAAATTTAAATCCATTTAAAACACACATACACGCTTTTGAATGGCAGAAACTATAACTGTGAAAAAATGCTTTCAATACACATAATAAAAAGCAGCTATTTTTACATGTTAAAAGAGCTCATGTATATAAAAAAGATGAAAATCAATCATGTTAAGGCAAATGTGAAAAATATGAAATTTATGAATAATAAAGATGGTGTTGCTGTGATGAGCTGAAGTTGATAAAATTTCCATTGTGGTATATTACAAAGAAGAACTAAAGAGCCTCTTGATGAAAGTGAAAGAGGAAAGTCAAAAAGGTGGCTTAAAACTAAACATTCAGAAAACTAAGATCATGGCATCCAGTCCCATCACTTCATGGCAAATGGATGGGGAAACAATGGAAATGGTGACAGACTTCATTTTCTTGGGCTCCAAAATCAGGACAGATGGTGACTGCAGCCATGAAACTAAAAGACACTTGCTCCTTGGAAGAAAAGCAATGACCAACCTAGACAGCATATTAAAAAGCAGAGACATTATTTTGCTAACAAAGGTTCATCTAGTCAAAGCTATGGTTTTTCCAATAGTCACATATGGATGTGAAAGTTGGACTATAAAGAAAACTGAGTGCCAAAGAATGGATGCTTTTGAACTGTGGTGTTGGAGAAGACTCTTGAGAGTCCCTTGGACTGCAAGGAGATCCAACCAGTCCATCCTAAAGGAGATCAGTCCTGGGTGTTCATTGGAAGGAGTGATGTTGAAGCTGAAACTCTAATACTTTGATGCAAAGTATCAAATACTTTACTTTATTTGTAAAGTATCAAATACTCTAATACTTTAATCTGATGCAAAGAACTGACTCATGTGAAAAGACCCTGATTCTGGGAAAGATTGAAGGCAGGAGAAGGGGACAACAGAGGATAAGATGGTTGTATGACATCACTGACTCTATGGACATGAGTTTGAGCAAGCCCCGGGAGTTGGTGATGGACAAGGAAGCCTGGCATACTGCAGTCCATGAGGTTGCAAAGAGTCAGACACAACTGAGCGACTGAACTGAACTGATATTACTTGGATGAGATTAAGATGTTGAGCCTTCACAGGAAACTGAAGTAAAAACAAGCACCTGAGTATGACCTATCATAGATGGAATTCAAAGAACAGTCCATATATTTTTTTTAATATACCATGGTCACTTTCATCACCATTCAAGTGGTAGCATTACCTAATTAGCACAGAATTACTCTGTAACCAGGCTTCCCTCATAGCTCAGTAGGTAAAGAATCTACCTGCAATGCAGGAGACCCGGGTTCGATTCCTCAGTCAGAAAGATCCCCTAGAGAAGGAAATGGCAACCCACTCCAGTATTCTTGCCTGGAGAATCCCATGGACAGAGGAGCCTGGCAGGCTACAGTCCCTGGGGTCGCAAGAGTAGGACATGATTTAGTGGTTAAACCACACACATACTCTCTGTAACCTTTGTTTTAAAATGGCTTGAACTTTCAGTATCTTTTCTGCACTTAAAGTACTAGCAAAGCAATTCAAAATTAAAATGCAAAATAAATACAACACCAAAATCAGTCACCACATTGCTCAATATCTCATGATTTAAGAGAGTTTTTGAGCTTTTTCTGGGCATGGAACTGCAATGGAGCCATTATGCCTATAAGGCCTCCTAATAGTGATCAGATGTTACAACTTGGACTTAATGAAGAGGGAGAACAGCCAGTCCTCTATTATGCTGTAAAGTCAGATGACAATTGGTAATCAAGAACAAAGATTAATAAGCAAATTTCAGAATTTTTTATCTGAAGTAAAAAATTAGGAAGTCAAGTATGAAGTCTGTAGATGTTCATCAAATGTTTTTTAATTCACTGAATTTTTCCCCCCTGGGTTAGAGTAATAATTTATTAGTGTTTCTAGCAGTATTATACTTTGCATTCTAATACAAACTGAAATTAGAGATGAACAAAAAACTGTCTGTGACAACTTAATCTTAATATCTTCTTAATGATCACTCTTAATGTCTTCTGTTAGAACAAGAAACAATAGCATGTTAAGTTGAATTCACCAATAATCCGAGCCTAATGAGAGAGAATGTATTCATACCTTCTGAAAGGAAGTAAACTAAAATGTTTAACTTTTACCTGCTTTATTAGGGATGGGTGAGAAAGCAGGCCACTGTGTAAATGAGTAGAAAGCATTTCAGACCAGGAAACAGGGGCTCTGGGTCCCAGTTCTAGCTCTGCCAGGAATAAGCTGCGTGATTTGGGGGAAATGACTGAATCTTTGGCTCAGTTTCTCATTTGAGAAAGGAAGGGATTGAATTAGGCTTCTAAGAGCTCTTTTAGTTCTTGGTCTTTAAGTAACACTTGTGACTTTTGCCTGGAAACAACGGTAGAGGATATGAAGAAGCAGGTGTCTACTGTGTTGTCATTGATGGTTATTTCAGTACATCTGGTTCAGTGACTTCCCCTAAAACAGGTAGGATGATTGATTTGTATGTGAATACTATGAACTCTGTGCTAGGTGCTACATAATATACTGGGGAATAAAAGACAGCATCCTACCCTTGTGAGGTGTATCAGATGGGCCAACAGGGCAGTGGAGTGAGACCCAAGCAGTTAGAATAAATTAGGTTGGTCATTGAATTACAGCTTCTATACCTTGGTCTTCTAAAAAACCAGTATGCCAAGTAACCAAATTTTGAGACTGATACAATTCTTATTAATGTGACATAGAAAATTCAGAATCTGGTATACATGAATAGCTTTTCAAATTAACTCATGTATGTTATTAATGTTGCCTTTTAAAAACCAGTATGCCAAGTAACCAAATTTTGAGACTGATAGAATTCTTATTAATGTGATATAGCAAATTCAGAATCTGGTATACATGAATAGCTTTTCAAATTAATTCATGTATGTTACTGATGTTGCCTTTGCTTCTGAAACAAGCAAACAGACCAATTTTTGTATTCTGGAGTCATCAGTGGTAATGTTGTAATCTTATGTTCTTGTTATTATATGTTATTATAAAATAAAACAAATATGTAACAACCTATAACATAAAAGGAAATACATGCAAGTATGAAATCAAGCAAAAAAACCCTCCTTTAAATATTATTTGAAAATATCAGTAGGAAATCATGATTTCTTTCCTCATTTTTATGCCCTAGCTTTGTCTATTGAAAACACTTAGAAGCAATGATCGTCCAGAATGATGAGCAATCCTAGCACTCAAATTGTGGTCTCTTGATTCTCTGCCTCTCTAAAAGGAACCAGAGTTCTTAGAAAAGGCCGAGTCCAGGTTTAGAACAGGAAATGAATGAGATAAGCCTGGGAAATTGGCTTATGCCTGGGGTAGTAAGCAAGGAAGCCATCAAAGAATAATTGGGAAAATGCCAAAAGACACAGGGGCCAACCAGAAGGGTTTCCACTATACTAATCAAAGGCAACATGAATACCAAAAAGAATAATTACAACAGATTGAAACTCATCTAACAAATAATAATATATATATATATATATAAAAACCCACTGTCTCCAGGGCACCACCTTATTGCTCTGAAAACTGATAAAAGAAAACTATGAAGAATTTTTCTTGCTTTACAGGGCAACCAAATGATTGATGAGGCAAAGCTCTTTAGAGAAAAATTCCAGCTAATTCGGAATAACACTGAGATAATCACAATTCTGCAATCTTAAAATAATGGATGCAAGCAATGATAGAATTATGTGAAACACTGCTGGGGAAGTTTATAAAGGAGAGATGAAGCTGAAAGCCTTATAAACCCATCCCTCAATCCCTAAAAGTTGGGGCAAACAGATATTATATGCCTCAAAATATAATACAATAGAAAGTAGACAATGCCACCTATGAAACATTTTTGCCTAAAAACGAACTAGAATCAACCTCTAAATGTAGTCACCAATTCTAAGAAATGTGGATGACAAAAGATTGCTTCACAATGAAGCAATCAGGCAAATCTAGACTATGTAACGGGACATAGGAGAGATGACTCAATTTTTCCAACAAATCAATGATATTAAAGGAGGGGGGCTGTAATAGAAAAGACTGAGGAGACAAAATTCAAATGCATATTGTGGTCATGTTTCAATGCTGATTTAGACCAACATTTTACAGAGACATCTTTGAAACAACTTGAGAAATTAGGTATTAGATGGTATTAAGGAATTTGTCAATTTTGTAGGAGTGATAATCACATAGTAACTCTGGAAAACATTCCTTTACATTTAAAAACACGTACTTCAGGGGACTTCCCTGGTGGTCCAGTGGCTGAGACCTCATCTTCCAGTGCAGGTGGTGCGGATTCAATCCCTGACGGGAGAGCTAAGATCCCACGTGTCCCAAAGCCAAAAAAAAAAAAAAAAAACACACAAAGCAGGAGTATATTGTAACAAATTTAATAAAGACTTAAAAAAATGCATACTGCATTATTTGTGTCATTATGATGGACATCATGTCTAAAATCAGCCTTAGATGCTCTAATCCCATTCCTAGCCCATATCCTATGAGGCTACATGAAACAAGATTGCTGTACTGTTAATCATCATTGAAGTTGGGTAGTGGGTCTATAAAGACTGTTAACTCACTCTCACTTCTTTGTGTATGCTGGACAATTTCCACAATATTTATAAAGTACACAATTTCAGAGAAAGATCTGCTATATTCAGCCAGGCTTCATCTACTCTAGTAGTCTCTTACTTTGTTTTCTCTAAGACTGGTCACTGTCTTGTTAAATTCCCATTTTCTTGATCCCCCAGTTTTCCTTGAAGTCAGCACATTTCTAATTCCATTTACCTCCGCTTGCTGTCTGCACAGGGGTCAGGAGATGGGATCCTGTAAATATAACTAGTTTCCCGTGCACTTAGATAACATCAAACCCTGTGTCTATTTTCTCAATCTTCTCAGGTTGCCTTTAATTTATTTTTCTTCCTGAGAAGCTTTTAAAATTTGTATTGGATTTGTGGTTGAATTTCCTGATATGTACTTCTTTCTAGGAAAGAATTTCAGAAATTTGAGACACAGTTTCAACCTTTACATTTAGAACCTCAGGCAAACAGATGATTAATATTTAACTCACTTCATCCCAAGAAAAAGAGAAGGAGAATGTATTCTACATTATAGAAAGCTACTTTCTGTTCACAGAACTTCTTCACTCCTTGTAGGCCTTACTACCAAAATCATTACTTTTTTTAGAATTTTGTATGCTTCAAGACAACATAGCCTTCAAGCAAACATCTCAAAAAAACCACACAACATTCACACACTAGATTGGTATCAGCTAAAACTGAGTCGCAAATCATATGTTTATTTGCAGGCCTATTATAAAGGAAGCTGTTGATGAGGGAATGTTAGTTCATTCTTGCTGTGCATGTACTCTACACTAGGCTCTATATTAAGTGCTCCACATACACCATTTCATTAGTAATATTAGTAATAAAAGCAGATATGATCATTACAAATCATTTATCTCCCAACTGCTATGCTCCACTTGATATACTTTCCATTTGAACAGACAAAAGCTCTGAGGTTACTGCAGCTATTTTTAACTGAGGTTAAGAACCTTACTCAAGTTTACTCAATTATTAAGTGATGAACTCTGACTCCCAGAACTCTGTTGCCTCCACTAGCTTTTTCCATCAGTCATTTGCATAAGACTTAATATTTTGCCACCTCACACACTTGTACAATTATGTACATAATATTTTAAATCAACATATTTTTCCTTAAGTGTATTTACCCAAAAAACAAACAAATATCACTGTCGTAAACAGAAAACTAATATCATTTGCCATGAGTAGAAGGTAACCATATAAATAAATACAATGAAATTTTGGCCTCTGCAGTTTGAGACGGGCCCCATCCTGATGGAGCAGGTTGATTTCCCCACTGTTGTCTCTGATTACCCCACAGAACACATCGCCTAAGTCATCTTGTGTAGTGTTTGTAGTGTGGGTACCATATTCTCAGTTCAGTTGCTCACTTATGTCCAACTCTTTGCGAACCCCTGGACTGCAGCATGCCAGGCTTCCCTGTCTATCACCAACTCCCAGAACTTGCTCAGACTCATGTCCATTGAGTCAGTGATGTCATATTCTAGGCAAAGCTTTGTTTAATGTCATCCAATGAGGCTTCAAATAGGTGTAGCTATTATGGATCATGAGTCTCTTATAAAATCGAAATAGGGTAAAACCTTACTTATGCTTTGGCAAACACACTACTGACATTAGGCATGAAAGCCTGAAAGAAAAGATAAGTTCAAATAACTAGATTAGAAAACAGAGATGTAGATATAAATTTTGGAGAAGGCAATGGCACCCCACTCCAGTATTCCTGCCTGGAAAATCCCATGGACAGAGGAGCCTGGAAGGCTGCAGTCCATGGAATCGCTGAGGGTCAGACACGACTGAGCGACTTCACTTCTACTTTTCACTTTCGTGCACTGGAGAAGGAAATGGCAACCCACTCCAGTGTTCTTGCCTGGAGAATCCCAGGGACGGGGGAGCCTCATGGGCTGCCGTCTATGGGGTCGCACAGAGTCGGACACAACTGAAGCGACTTAGCAGCAATCTAAGGAAACCAGTTATCAGTGATGTGTGAGAAACATCTTTATACTTGCAGGTACAATCAGGTAAGGATTGCTTGCTATTTAACAATCTTAATTGCCTTGGAATAGACTCAGAAGCAATACTGGAGGGGAATCATTGAAATGGTCTGGAATAGCTCACCCCTCGCCCTCCCTATTTCCTTCCCTTCTTTATTTGTGTGTGTGTGTGTGTGTGTGTGTGTGGCTATACATATAACTGCATTTGTGCACACCTTAGCGTGGCCTTGTTCTGCAGCTGAAGGCTGTATCAAGAGATGCACACATTAAGCAGTCAGCTGCTTGCTAATTCCCTTCCATGGGTAAAATTAACTGGACATGTTCCTATTTTTTCTTTTTTTTAAATGATTCAACCTCTGATGTGCATGCCAGAAAAAATATCATCAGTATAGTGTGGTGGGAACAGCATGGGCTTTGGAATCAGGCTGAACCAAGCTGGGTCAGGGTAGTACACAGTAACTGGGTGATATCAGGCACAATAATGGGTCATGATAGCACATAACGTAAAGGAATCTTGTGAAGATTTGATATCATAGTGCAGTGAAGTAGCTCAGAGTCTGGCACAGAGCAGGCATTCAATAACCATTTTTATTACGACTACAAACTGCCACGATTTATCTGGATGGAATAAGGAGTATAGAAAACGTGCTTCTGGCTGAAAATGAGTTTCCCACAAGGATCTACTAATGACTTTGGTAAAATATTGTCTCTCGTGCATAATTTCTGCCTTGGACCTGCTTCAGCACACTGCTGAGTGTTCCTTTATGTCTTTGTTGGGGCAGAGAGTGTGCCTCAGTCTTTGTGTATCCTCAGTGTCCTGCAAAGTGTCTGGTACATGGTAGGGGCTCAATACCTGTTTGTTGAATAAAAGAATCAATTCTTTTATTAAAAGAAAGGTAAAGGTGGGTTCTTTAACACTAGTGCCACCTAGGAAGCCATATTTTTCTATAATCTCCTGAGCCTCAGATGCTGAAAGGTTTGAAAAATCAGAGATGTTTTCATATGGAACTTAAAAAAAATGCTCATCAACTTTTAAAGCTGTTCAATATGGTGCATGTGTGCTCAGTCGTGTCCAACTCTTTGCAACCCCGCGGATTGTGGCCTGCCAGGCTCCTCTGTCCATGGGATTCTCCAGGCAAGAATACTGGAGTGGGTTGCCATTTCCTACTCCAGGGGATCTTCCTGACCCAGGAATTGAATCCGAGTCTCCTGTGCCTCGTGCATTGGCAGGCGGATTCTTTACCACTGAGCCACCTGGAAAGCCTGTTCAATATGGTATCATTGAACGAACACTAAGTGGCTGATTCATGTTGAGGTTTGACAGAAAACAGCAAAATTCTGTAAAGCCATTATCCTTCAATTAAAAAATAAATAAATTGTAAAAAAATTAAATTTTTATAGTTTTCAGGCACCTAGATTTAAAAACAATTCCAAATAATCTCCCATTTTCTTTAAGCCAAAGGGCTTCCTTAACAGCTCAAATGGTAAAGAATCCATCTGCAATGCAGGAGATCAGAGTTCTATCCTTAGGTCGGAAAGATCCCCTGGAAAATGAAATAGCAACCCACTCCAGTCTTCTTGCCTGGAGAATTCCTTGGGCGGAGGAGCCTGGCAGTGGGCTACAGTCCACAGGGTCCCAAAGAATCAGACGTGACTGAGCTATGGGTCAAAAATCTTTAAGCCAATCCATTCTTGATCTGACTTAAAAATTCAGAAACATAATTTCATAGACAAAAGATTTTGCTAGTTTTTCATAGTGTGATTCCCATAGACATAAAAAATAGTATTTTTAAAAATACATTTAAATGCACTTAAACTATAGTTAATAATATTGTGCCTCAGAAGGTAAAGAGTCTGCCTGCAATGTGGGAGATCCATGTTTGATCCCTGGGTCGGGAAGATCCCCTAGAGAAGGAAATGGCAACCCACTCCAGTATTCTTGCCTGGAGAATCCCCACGGACAGAGGAGCATGGTGGGCAACAGTTCATAGCTTGCAAAGAGTTGGACACGATTGAGCGACTTCACTTTCTTCCTTTTCTCTTTAATAATATTGTATTGTACCTTTGAAAGTTGCTAGGAGAATAGATCTTAAAAAATTTGATCACAAGAAAAAAAACATTTTATAAATATGTGTGGGGATGGATGTTATTTGGATTTACTGTGGTAATCATTTCACAATACACACAAGTATGGGATCATTATGTTGTAATGTATTTAAACAAATGCATTATATGTCAAATATGTCTTTTAAAATATATTTTCAGTTAACATTTAACAGAGAAGCAACTTATCAACTTACTAAAGCAGCAGCAGCAGCAAAGTGTAGTAGAGGGATATTATTAATGCTTCAAGATGGTCACATGTTCTTAGACTTGAATGACAAAACTGTCCAAAAGGAAAGGCTATGTTATCTGTCAACAGATGCTTCCTGAGATTTTTAGGAAGAACTTTCAGGAGGTTGAGGCAGTGATGGTGGCTGGGAGCAGGGGGTAAAAGCATGAACACAAATGCAAGGTATACTCGGGGGCAGGGGGATGGCCTTTGTAACATCAACCCAAATCAAGTAATGGCCACAGAATATAATCAAATTAATGAGAAAAACAATCAGCTAAACTGCATGAGTCCTTTCCCTTTGTAGCAATCCTTTAGAAAGACATGTTTTTCTTGTTTCCTTTTTCTTTTATGAATTGCTGTTTCCTTCTCTTATCTGTCCCATCTGAAGAACTGCTACTTACTCTGAAAACCCCAGCTCCCATGTTTCCTCCTCTCCAGAGCTGTTCTTAATCTTCCTCTTCTCACTGCCATGCAGAAGAGAAACCTGCCTTCTCAGCACTTTGAAATGTTGCATTTGCAGCAGCTTTGTCTTTTTCCTTGAGACCAGGGGTCAACAACCTATGGAGCATGGGTCAAACCTGACCCACTGCCCATTTCTGTTTAGTCTATAAATTGAGAATGTATTTTACATTGCCAAGAAATGGAAAGAAAACCAGGAGAATATTCGATGATGTGTTAAAAACAAGATGAAAGTCAATTTGTATTATCTGTGGTTACTTCCACGCTAAAATGGCAGAACTGAGTTGTTGTGACAGAGACCATATATAGCCCACAAAACATAAGATTATTATCCAGCCCTTTGCAGAAAAGCTTGCCACCAACTGCTCTTTAGGGAGGGCTCATCTGTCACAGTCATGTAGCCATGAGGTCCTGTTACCATAGGCAGAGAAGGATGCTCCATACTTCACATGCTTTATCTTCCTTAATCTTCAGCAACTCTAAGACAGAACTGCTGCATGATTTCCATTTTATAGAGGAAGCAACCAAGGCTCAGAGACGGTGAGAAGTTCTCTGAAAGTTACATGAGTAGCAGTCTGTAGATATGTGATTCAAATCTAGGTCTGTCTGCCTCCAGACGGAACTCACAGGGTCATCCTAATCATCATCACCCAAGACCTGAGGGCAGTACCTGGCACTGGAACAAATCAGTTACATTCCTCTCTGTTGCCCTCAACTATACTCCTCCATTTAGAGCAAGGCACTTCAACACAACTCCCATGAGTCTTCCTGAGCAGAGTGAGGGGATTACTAGTAGATGAGTTTATTAATCTATTAATGGCATGTGTTGACATATCCCTTGAGCCAGGCTCTGTGTTGGGGCTGAGATACAGAAATGAGGGAGTTGGCCATCTAGAGATGAATCCTGGGCCCTGTATCCTAGAATAAGGAGGCAGAAAACTCTTTCTGGATCCTGTCTAGCAGAATAGTTGAGTAGCAGATACAAGATTTCATGGAGGCTTCACAGTAAATGTTCTCTTGTTTCATATGGAAGTCCTCATTGATTTTATTAAGTGTTTTCCCCTCATGAGGAAGATGTGGTGGTCAGTTCATATAACACTTTGCTTGCTACCACAATATTAAGGGTTTTCTACTTTGCCCACGACTTCATCTTGCCATGCCTAGGAAGGAAAGGGCTGCCCTTCCCATGTCCTCAACGCTACTTGGGCATTTACTGGGATCCTTTCCCTGGTGGCTCAGACAGTAAAGAGTCTGTCTGCAGTGTGGGAGAGCTGGGTTTGATCCCTGGGTCAGGAAGAGCCCCTGGAGAAGGAAATGGCAATCCACTCCAGTATCCTTGCAGGGAAAATCCCATAGATGGAGGAGCCTGGCAGACTACAGTCGCAAAGAGTCAGACACTACTGAGTGACTTCTCTTCTTCTTCTTTGGAATAAAGTGATTTCTTTAATGATCACAAATTGCCTGAGGCCCCAAGGGTACGGGGAGGAGGGCATGGGTGGGGAATCTATTAATTAGTTGCATGACTTGGTCACTTAAAACACTTCCTATGTTTTATTCTCTTTAGTTGGAAAATGAAGATAATAACATTTATTAACTTGTAGGGTTGCTATGAGGATTAAAGGAGACAAAGACAAGGATCTTTTGCATTGTAAGTTCTCAAATATTAACTGCTGCCACGATCATTACTCCTACCAATGTTCTAACAAAAGTGCAGACAGAGTCAGGCTTTGGACACATGCTGAGTGCTGGGAAGTGTGCTAAGCAGTAATGGCAACATTATAGCAGTTCCATAGTGTGCTTTTTGCTGGAATATTTTTCCAGGCCCAGTATTATCTTGAGATCCCTTCCTGAAGCCCCTTTGGTGTCCAGTTTAAAGGGATTAACTGGAAACCAGGTCTTCATTCCTTAAAACCATGGGCCCAACTGGCACCACTAATGCTACTTTCCATACAGTCCCTGAACACCTCACCAAAGCTCTCAACCCCCAGCTGGGTAAAGGCACTGCCCAAATGTGTATCCACCTCCAGGTTTCATCATGCTCAGGGCTCTTCCTTCAACACAGAACCCTCACCTGTGGATTCTATAAGTTCCCAATGGGGCCTCAATTGTAAGCCTTACTGCACAAAGGGTTTGTGGGCCAGCTGCATTGGTGTTACCTAAAAATTTGTTTGGAAGGACTGATGCTGAAGCTGAAGCTCCAATACTTTGGCCACCTGATGTGAAGAACTGACTCACTGGAAAAGATCCTGATGCTGGGAAAGATTGAAGACAGGAAGAGAAGGGGATGGCAGAGGATGAAGTGGTTGGATGGCATCACCGACTCAATGGACATGAGTTTGAGCAAGCTCTGGAAGTTGGTAATGGACAGGGAGGCCTGGTGTGCTGTAGTCCATAGTATTGCAAAGAACTGGATGGGACTGAGCAACTGAACTGACCTGACTGAAAAGCTTGCTAAAAATGCAGAATCTCTAATTATTATATCTTCGTCTTGAACTGATCCCTTGATCATTAAGTAGTGTCCTTTTTTATCTCTTGTGACAGTCTTTATTTTAAAGTCTACTTTGTAAATATATAGGCAGCCAACAGAGGAGCAAATACCACCCTGTATAAGGCAATGTATAAGGCAAACATCATCCTGATTGCACCTGATCTCATCAATATATAAGCCAAATGTTACATGCAGCCATAAAAGAAGAAATTGACAGTACAATAATACAATACAAGATACAATAATACAATACAAGATACAATAATAGTGGAGGACTTTAACACTGCACTAACTTCAATGGACAGATCATCCAGACGGAAAATCAATAAGGAAACACAGGCCTTAAATGACATATTAGACCAAAGAGACTTAACTGATATTTATAGAGTATTCCGTCCAAAAGCAGCAGAATATACATTCTCCTCAAGTGCACACGGAACATTCTCCAGTATTGATCACATGCTGGGCCACAGTAAATTTAAGAAAGTTGAAACCAAATCAAGTATCTTTTCTGAACATGCTATGAGATTAGAATCAACTATAAGAAAAAAACTTCAAAACACAAACACATGGAGGCTAAACAATATGCTACTAAACAACCAGCGGATCACTGAAGAAACCGAAGCGGAAATAAAAAATACCTAGAGACAAAGGAAAACGAAAGGTCATCCAAAACCTATGGGACACGGAAAAAGCAGTTCTAAGAGGGAAGTTTATAGCAATACAGTCTTACTTTAGGAAACAAGAAAAATCCCAAATAAACAACCTAACCTTACACTTAAAGCAACTAGAGAGACAGGAACAAACAAAACTCAAAAGTTGGAAGAAGAAAAGAAATTATAAAGATCAGAGCAGAAATAAAAGAGACACAAAGACAATAAAAGATTAATGAAACAAAAGCTGGTTGTTTGAAAAGATAAACAAAATTGATAAACCTTTAGCCAGACTCATCAAGGGAAAAAAAGGAAAGGACTCAAATCAATAAAAATGCACAATCTCCAGGCCTAAGCAGAGGCCTGAATGTAGATACTGAATCAGTATCTACATTTTAAGATGATTCCTGGGTGATTTACATGTACA
This sequence comes from Bison bison bison, assembly GCF_000754665.1. Lineage (NCBI taxonomy): Eukaryota > Metazoa > Chordata > Mammalia > Artiodactyla > Bovidae > Bison > Bison bison. The sequence continues at coordinate 4,646,777 of NW_011494863.1, forward strand.
TTCATGTATGAGGACTGCTACAAAGCAAAACTTGATTAAGAAGGTAAGATCTAGTCTCAGGAAACAGGATCTATGGTAGGATCAAGATGTGAGCATAGCAGAAGGCAAGTGATTCCTCCCATCACCCATCTGAGAGCCTCACTCATTGCAAATCAGGTGCTACACTTGGGACTGAGGAAACCCCAGGTAGTCCTGGATTCAAATTTGAGTTCTAATAATGCTCAGTGTGCATCGTCTCTGAGCATTTCCTCCTTCTAAAGATCTCAGCAAAAGCAGGAGAACATTTAACACTCAACATCAGCCTTTTTATAGATCACTTTTTAGCTTAGTGCTCAAACACACTTTCTCTTGTTGCAATAAACACAGAGAAATAAATAGGACTTGATTCCCCCAACATCTTTGAATTCCCATGAAAGCAGAAATGAGTTAACAACATACCTTTGGCAGGCTCTTGCCACCTACATTCTGAAGACAGCAACATCAGTAACAAAACTTCCTCATGTTCTTTGGAGCTTCAATTATTTATGAAGTACTTTTCAATAATTCTTTGAGCTCAGATGTAGAGGCGGTCAGGAAGGAATGTTATTACAATGCCAGTTGTAAGTAAGGGGTTCAGGGAAGTTATCTGCCTACACATTGATAGGAAGATGCTGAGCTTGAGTTTGTGTGAATCAGTTCCACAACCATGCAGTATGGACCACCTGGAGCCTGACACTGAGCTATGGGAGCTACATATGAGCTTTGTTTGCATCACCTCCACAGGACAGGCAGACTTCATCTGACTGCACTTTATTTTACTGCCCTCCCAGATACTATATATTTTTGTTACAAATTGAAGATTGGGGTGATACTGCTTCAAGCAAGTCTATTGGCACCATTTTTCCAACAGCCATTTCTCACTGCATGTCTCTGTATCATTTTGGTAATTCTTGCAATATTGCAAACTTCTTCATTATTATTACATTTCTTATGATGATCTTTGATGTTCCTAGTATGAGTCACTGAAATTTCAGGTGATGGTTAGCATGTTTTTGTTTTTTAGCAGAGAACTGTATTAAGGTACATGCTCTTTTAAGACATAACACTACCACATGCTTAATAAACTACAGTAAAGTAGTAGCTCTATAACTACTATAAAAGATAACTTTTACATGAACTGGGCAACCCAAAATCTGTGACTCCGTTTGCTGTGATACTTCCTTTGATATGGTGATCTGAACAGAACTGACAATATCTTGGAGGTATGCCTGTGCTACACCTTGGTACTGTGTTGCATTTGAAGAAGCAGACCTTTAGCCCATCTGCAAGTCACCTGTGATCTCCCAGTCCAGGTGGCAGAATCTGGGTGCAGGTGGGTCCAGCTCCAAAGCTCAGGGTCTTAGCTGTGAAATTGCTTTCTCTCTACAACATTCAGGCAAGGGATGAGGTACTTCCTCATCTGCTTTAGAATTGTAAGGCAAAATGATATGAGAAGGCAGAATTTTTAGACAAGCAAACGCCTAATCAAGAATAAGAAGCAACCTGCTCTGTTTCCCATTTCTACCCCTCTACCAGTTAACAGAAAAGTTCTACCTTTTCCTCTGTTTCTCTTGTAATTTAGTCTCAACCTGAGGTAGAGGAGACAACCCAGAAAGAATTAATCAAGGGTGATGTATGGATGTGAGAGTTGGACCATAAAGAAAGCTGAGCACTGAAGAATTGATGCTTTTGAACTGTGATGTTGGAAAAGACTGTTGAGAGTCCCTTGGACTGCAAGGAGGTCCAACCAGTCTCCTAAAGGAGATCAGTCTTGGGTGTTCAATGGGAGGACTGATGTTGAAGCTGAAACTCCAATACTTTCGCCACCTGATGCGAAGAGCTGACTCATCGGAAAAGACCCCGATGCTGGGAAAGATTGAGGGCAGGAGGAGAAGGGGACGACAGAGGATAAGATGGTTGGATGGCATCACTGACTCAATGGACATGAGTTTGGTTAAACTCTGGGAGTTGGTGATGGACAGGGAGGCCTAGCATGCTGCGGTTCATGGGGTCGCAAAGAGTCAGACACGACTGAGCGACTGAACTGATGTCTCAGAGACTTGACCCAGATAAGGCTAACAGCAACACAGATAATATGAATTATTATTAGTAAAAATATGCAATGCTTTTTCCTCAAGTGCTTACCGTGTATCAGGTATCACACTAAACACTTTACATGTATTAGCTCATTTAAATCCTTTAGTCAAACTGAGGCCAGCATAAAAATCCCCATTTTGTAGCTAAGAAAACAGGATCAGCGAGGTGGAGAGCACTTCCCAAAGTTGCATGGCTACGTTAAAGTGAACCCAGATGTGTCTGACTCCACAGCAGAGGTTCACAATCACCTTGTGATGGACACTCAGAGGCCATTTATGCAGGTGGTGGTGCGTCCTACTACCTCTTAGACTGGATAAAATAAGGCAGTTAGAGAGACCTGAAACTTCTGGATAAATATGACTATGGGGTTCTTTAGCTTTTTAAGACAGTGATTCATAAAGTGGTGCTCAAAATTGCCCCTGGGTCAGAACTACCTGAAGGCTTGTTAAACACACGTTGCTGTCCTCCTCCCTTTCCCCTCCTGGTGAGTTTCTGCTTTTGTTGGTCTGGCAGGAGGCCTGAGAATTTGTATGTCTAATAAGTTCCCAGGAAGGGCTATTTAATTTGCAAGACCCAGAGCAAAGTGGGCTCCTCATTCAAAAAGCAGGGGAAAACTGCCATTAATTAAGGCACTAAAAGATAAAACTGTTTCTTTTCTACCATGGTCCCTCTCAACTAGTTATAGGTTTTTTATTTGCCATTAATGTTCTAAATAAAAAGTAAAGTCAAGAGCATGAAGTTTACTGTTCGCCTGTAAATTGCACAATGCCTATTTTATACAGTGCATAACTCATCTGTGGAATCATCAAAATTATATTACTTAATCTTTCATGGTTTCTCTCTCTCTACATACACACACACACACACACACACACACACACATATACATGTATACATATATTCCATTCTAATCAGAAGAGTGGAACTGCCTCACAAAACTGAGTCCATTATTTTAAGTTTCACTTCTTAATATATTTGCATTCTACCAACTTTCCCCACTTTTGAGTTACGGATGGGTAAGGAAGCTCTGAAAAGATAAGGAACAATAGGTTGCCTTCTCTCTTTCCTTCAAGTGTAAGTGGTTGGCTAATTCACAAGTTGGAAAAGATATGATAAAGTTTCCTAGTGGATTGTTGTTCTTAGAATGCCACTGCTTTTTTTCTGGGTTCCAAGAAAGTTCTAGTTCAAATACAAAGTGTGACCTCTCTGGGCTGTCATAGCCCTTCACCTCCCTAACTTTCCACATTTGATTCGGTTGCAGACCTAACATGCTTACCTTATACTTGCTTCGAATCTTACTGAACTCTCACACATGTGGGGTTTCCTGGAATTCTATGCTCATGGGATACTGTGGATGCTGTCTTTGAATGGAGAATCTACTCCCACCAACATTCTGCTGTCCTCTTTTTCCACTGGAATTTAATTACAAAAAAGAATTTCAAGATGGCAATAGCATCAAACCAAGTATGAGGCCTTTCTTAGCAAGAGGGCCCTGCCCAGGTGATAATGATGATGCTGGTCTGGGGTCCACAGTTTAAGAACCTCTGATTCCGAAACTTCTATAATGTTCCAGTTCACTCTGAATGTATGTACTCAAGGTCATGCAAAATTTTGCTTCTTATCCCAACAACAAAGGCTTCCAAAGTTTTTCTAAAAGAATCAGATTGCTTCTCAAACAAATGTCTCCTACAAAATGACATTTTAATAAGCTAAAGGGCAAGAAAATAAGAAACATCCAAATTGAATTTGTTAAAAAATACATATGGTATTCCAAAAGTAAAGGCTTGAGGCAAAATTTAAATCATATTTTACTGAACCCAAGAGTTTGGGAAAACACTGCAAGATACTCAGCTGGATTTGGGACGCCTGAAGCATTCTCTATTTCTAGAATTTCATTTTGGTGGGTTAGCTCCTGACCTAAGCTTATTCCACCGAAGGGTATAGGATTTCAATCATGTAGAGAAGAGGCTATTTCCACAGTTAAAATTCTTATTTCTCATTAATTTTCACTTACTTTTTTAGGTTAATATAATTAGCTCAAGTTATTTCTATCCTCTTAGCAAGGAAGAATTTCCCTTTTTTTCACCCCACATTTTTTTGTCTTTGTGGTGTGATCCAAGGATAAGATCTGTAAGTTTCAAAGCAAATTCCCTCAACTCTGAAGCTGATCCCTTTCACCTTGACAGAATATTTTTACTCCCAGCAAGTGTGAACATTTATAACAGATGTATGGGAGCAGATTTTGTTTGAGAATGAGCTCACAGGTGAGGTCAGCTCCACAGAAGTGCAAAGGTTATCCCAAATCGTAGCTATTACCATGTGGATACCTGGGTACATGCACATCTTTCTACCCTGTCTGATCAGTGCAGCTAAAGACTCAAAGCATTAATTTCGGGGTTTTCACTTGTTTTAAGTTTATGGGTTTGAACCATTAGCAAATTTATGCATGATCAAAGCAGTTTCCTCTTTTCTGGGAAAACTGTTTTCCCTACACTGTTTCTGTCCTTTTGGCTTTTGTTCAAATTTGCTAACACGCTGCTTTAATCTGTTTTCCTACACAGTTCTTTCAACTCTTAGGGCCCCAGTAAAAGAAGAAGAGGAAAAAACATGGCCTCTCAAGTCTATGATCTTGAAAAAAGAACATGACCTACATTATGATGGGGCTTTTATACATCAGGTTTGAAGTGACCTGAAACAGGAGGCAGAAACACCTTTGTCACTAAATTTGTGTGACCTTGGGTAAACTGCACCACCTCCAAGGTTCAGTTTTTTATGACTAACATAGGACTATCACCTCTTATCCTTAAGCAAATGTTCTTGAGCACCAGATTTGTGTTAGATTCCAGGCCCTTCAGAGTTTGATCAAGTAGTTGTGTCAGAGACCCTTCCTGTTCACGGAAAGAAACGAGGGTTGTTTGGCAAAGCCAAGAGTAGAAGTGACATGCATGACTACTTTGCCGAAGTGTTGAACAGCTGCTGCATGAATATCTAAATGCCCTTTTCCCTTTGTCAGGTGACCCTGGAAGCCATATGTCCCAATGATAAACCTCCAAGATGGAAAAAGGATGGAATCATTGCTTGGAAAGGAGTCACTAGACTCATGGCAGACTTTAAGTAAAAGATGAACTTTTATATGTTAAGCAACAGTACTTGGAGTTAGGCTTGTTTCTGCAGCATAAATTAATTTATGACAAATGCAGAACCAGACATCCAAGGTGGAGGGCTGCTTTGGCAAAGCCTTAAAAGATATAGCATTCACTCAGCAGTCAGATGACAGGCAGTGAAGATACTGATACTGAAGAATAGAAATGTGGATATTGTTAATTCAGTGACAAACAAATTTTGTTCGAACTGTCACCTATGATAACTTGGGAGGGAGATTATGTGTGCACTAAGCCACCAGCTCCAACAGAAAAGTTTTAGAAAACAGATCAATAGTGCTTATTGGACACCAATGGCATCAATCAGCACAATGCCATAAAAGAAAGGAAGGAGAAAAGAGAGACATGCTCTAGAAAGAACTGGCAGAAATGAAAGGCAACAGAGTCCAGAAATGTGATGCCTTTAAAGACTGCAAAACCCACTGTAACTGGACCACGAACTGTGAGAAATGGGATATAAAAAGGCTGTGAATAACAAATGTCCAGAAACATACATGATCCAAATGACTCAGGGCAAAGATCAGATTTCACGTGTGGCCATTCAGTTTGAAGGAATCAGCCAGGAAATGAGCAGTTTTGAAAGCCATGTCTCAAACAAGAAATGTGGATGGGGTTCCTGGCACATGAGACTGCATGCAAGCAAGTGCACTGAATGTCTTCTGAATTTTTGAGAAAGTTGTATTTGTCTAAAAATCGAGAGACTTAAAATGACCCTTAGCTCTCAAACTCCCTTGATTAGAAAGCCCTTAAGGAGGCTTTAGATAGAATAAAGGAAAATCAGGGGATATTAAGAACTTCCCAGAGGGTGGAACTGGGTGCTACAAGAAGTAACAGACAAGGGACTTCCCCTCTACTCCTAGAGAACACAACCAAGGTCTCACTGAGGAACCTCCCCCACAATTGGGTAGGTAACCACCATAGCCATTGTCCATGGACCCCTTAGAATTGCCGCAAACCAGTCACTGTGATATGTCTCCCCTTGGTGTATTTAAAAGTATTTAAAGTCAATACTCCAAATGAGAGTATTGACTGCAGCTACCAGGTCTCTGTTCCATCGTCCTACATTGGGATTATATGTGGAAGAGTGGCAGATAACTTGCCTTTTTAATTCACAGTTCTCTAGCCCAAAAGGAGTCACATCTGTACCAGGTAATGACTACTGGCTACTATCCAGAAATTCTAAACTTTGAGCTTCATGCATCTATTCAAAGCGACTTTTGAGTTGTATTTCTCAGGGAGAGATTCAATATGTTCTCTGTATAGGAAAAAGGGGGAAAGGATGGAAAGTAACAGATATATTTATTGCTCACTCTATGTCCTTGTGTTTCCTGGCACTTCCCAGTACCTTGCAGGAGGGAGGGTCCTTGTACTAGTTACAAGCCAAAGCATGGTAGAGTGCTGTGAACGCTTCACGCCCCTTAGTTGAGATAACAGAACCAGAAAATATCAGCAGCCTGGATCCTGGTCACTACTTGGAAAACAATAGTAGGTAAAACCTGCAGCAAACTTTAAATGAGGAAGAAACAAACCTTGCTTTTGTTTGGGATAGGGTCCTTTTTAAGAAGTGTCCTAAATGTTTCTAATATAGATGGCATGTAGATGCCACTTTAAGAAACACTGTCTGAAGATTGCCATTAGCTAAGTTGTTTTAAAGGGCCTTAGAAGAGAGGAATAAAAAAATTAAAATTATTTTCAATCATGGCATCCAATAAATGAGTACATGCATTCTTAGAATGTTCAGAATATTTTTTGCTTTAAATGCATGATGATTACAGTTTAAGTGGAAACTGGATCTACTGTACATGCGACTGGTATAAATGGCACACCAGTCAGGAGAGCCAAGCAACAACTTAAGCACTCAGAACATCATACAATGCACACCCACTGGGCCCTGTTTCCAGGGTGCCAGAGACTCAGCCTTCTTCCAGACTGGATGGGCACAGAGAGTTCAGACCTTTCCACTGCCTCCTGGCCAAATCAAGCCTCCGAGACAGGCCAGTCCTGTTGGTGAGCAGAAAGAGTTACTCTCATTCTTTATCCCATAATAGCCACTCTTGCCAATTTGGAAACCATGTATACTTTGAAATGGGTGAAGTTGTACCTTATCCAAGAACCCTTCCAAGGTTTATTCCAGCCAGTTCTGGTAGATCTTCTTACTTCTGGGTCTATCCTTTGCATTGTAAAGTATTATTTTTTTAGTGTCTTTTTCCTTAAGCATCAGTTCAGTTCAGCCGTGTCCAACTCTTTGCAACCCCATGAATTGCAGCACGCCAGGCCTCCCTGTCCATCACCAACTCCCGGAGTTCACCCAGACTCACGTCCATCAAGTCGGCGATGCCATCCAGCCATCTCATCCTCTGTCATCCCCTTCTCCTCCTGCCCCCAATCCCTCCCAGCATCAGAGTCTTTTCCAATGAGTCAACTCTTCGCAAGAGGTGGCCAAAGTACTGGAATTTCAGCTTTAGCATCATTCCTTCCAAAGAAATCCCAGGGCTGATCTCCTTCAGAATGGACTGGTTGGATCTCCTTGCAGTCCAAGGGACTCTCAAGAGTCTTCTCCAACACCACAGTTCAAAAGCATCAATTCTTCCGTGCTCAGCTTTCTTCACAGTACAACTCTCACATCCATACACAACCACTGGAAAAACCATAGCCTTGACTAGACGGACCTTTGTTGGCAAAGTGGCATAGCAACTGAAAACTTAGGTTTGATTATTGCACTACTATATACTGAGAAATGTTTGATGAGCTTCTTTCTCTCTCTCCCCTCCCCACCCCATCCTGTTCACTCATCTGTAAGGGGAGGGTCACCATGAGAGCTAGGTGAGGCAGTGCATGTTATAGCACAATGCACAGTAAGAGTTTAATTAACTTTGGCTATTCACACCGGACTGTATTTTTCTCAATCTAATCTTGCATTTTAGCCTTTTGCTGCCATGCCCCAAATATTGGAGATTAGTAAGTGCCCAACTTGTAGTCACTGCCAGACCTCCTGCCTCTCTGGGATACGAAGGAAGGTGTTCCCAAACACTTTAAACTACTCCATAACCAAGTTCACTTACACTATACTTGAACAAATCTTTGTCTTTTTTTAGGTTTGCTTGCTGAGCTTGCTGGTAGTTGTGGGCCAACAAGTTTGAAGAGCCTTTTTGATATGTGGGGAAAAACAGAACCTTGAAGAGTACATTCTCCCCATCAACATTACTGTTAAACTAGCTTGAAAAAGCAGTCAATTTACTCTGGGTTTAGAGATGTAAGGCAAGGGAAAGGACTCTATCTTGGGTTTACATAAAGGGTGTGTATTTCTTCATTCAATTTGGATTTCTTGTCTACATTAGAGGCCTTTTAGTGAAGGAGAGGACCTTCCATGTTAATTAGCCTAATCATCTACCTAGGATGAGATCTCTTTCATTAATGCTGTTAACACTTTGATAGGGTACCCACTCTTTCATGAATTATTTCCACTTGTTAGAAAAATGTATTACGTTTCAGTATGCCTCTCTATAACTTGTATCCATTAGTTGAGTCCTGTATCTGTCTCAGCTCCAGTGTTTACATTTGTGAAATTCGAATCTGTCCAGACTAAAGGGAAGGGCAGTCATGAGGAACCAGTACCTTCAGGAGTGGAGCAGTCCCTACTTGAACCCCTTCCAAAGCTGTGATCTGATTACTCAAACAGTCCAGCAGCAAGACAGAATTTCCTTGCACTAAAGATTCATGCACTTTCTTTAGAAATGCTGCTTAAAATTCCTCCTTTCCCATCCTCTTCCCTTGCCCACTGCCCCTGCTTGGTACCTTGCTCTCCAAAAAGAAGACACAACAGCAGACAAATGAACTCTTCCTGGTGATGCAAAAGTGAGTAAATCAGCAAACAAGCAAAGTAAAAGTTTATTTTAAATGGTGTCCATAATAAAAATAGAATTTATGATGTGATCCTCTCCATGCCCAAGTGTACAAATTACTGAAAGGATGGGCTGTGAATAATAAAAAATAAAACCACTCATTCCTCAATCCCAATCTGAGCATCTTTTCAATTTTTTTGCTCACCTTTCTTCTAGTTCTGAATATAAAAGCACTTAAAACCAGGGAGATAAGCTCTCTGAAGTTTTTTAAGGATGGAGAGAAAAAGAGTGGGCAGACCAAGACTGCTTTAGAGTGGGCAAAGAAAGAGTGGGAACACATCCTATCTTTTGTCTATCACATGCAGCACTTAAGAATAGCACCATAATCACATGGATGTGACTGAAACCCTGGGGAGTCTGTGGCAGAAGTTTAATTCTGTTTCTCAAATATTTTGAGGCAGAGTTCATCTATACATTCATTCATTCATCCAAATACTTTTGAATGCCTTTTATGTGGAAGGCAGTGCCTCTGTAACTTAATGGTAGTCTCCAACTATGTGGCAGTTCTTCAGATGGTCCTTAATACTTTTATCTCCACTGTAAAGATGAGCAGTAGAGTCCAATAGATGTTGAGAACTGGCTAACAATGTTCTAAATTTCAAATATCTATCTATCTATCCATCCATCCATGATGGGAGGCAATCCATGAGAAAAAACTTGAGAAACAGAAGTTTGGCCCTGGGGAATGGTAGATGGTTCTGTCATTTCAACATGAAGTAATTAAAAGTACTTTAAGAATTCTGTTAAGACTCCAAAAAACAAGCCTAGAGCTACCCTGTTTGCAACTGAACCAAACTGTTCAAAGTGAACAATTTATTGGATGTTCACTCTGTTGGGGATTCATATCTACATATCTTTTATTTTCCTTCCAATCAACATTGAGCACAACGTCCAACACACAGCAGATATTTAATTCTGTAGAACTTCAGAGCTGTAGGTGGCTTTGGAGACCAACACAGACAAACCTCTGAATTTTTGTAGATGATGAATCAGGAACCTGCCTGAACCATTAGAATAGCTTCCTGATTTTTAAGCCTCCAGCTCCCCCAAATATAGCTATTATATCTCTCTTAGCTTGACCAATGGTTGCATATCTGTGAAGTTTCAGCTGGGTGGCCTCACACTTGACCCAACTCTCACTCAACCTCCAAAGAAGATTAGTTTTCCCTTATAATTCTCAAAGCATTTCTTGACCCTCTTCCATAGCATTTCCCACTACTTGTAATTAAACTTTAATTTCTGTGACTAATTTTAAAAGATCTATCTCTTAACCAAGCTGTGAGTGCCATAATAGCAAGGGCTAATTCATTCATCACTGTATTCCCAGTGCCTAGTATGGCAACCCACTCCAGTGTTCTTGCCTAGAGAATCCCAGGGATGGGGGAGCCTGGTAAGCTGCCGTCTATGGGGTCACACAGGGTCGGACATGACAGAAGCAACTTAGCAGCAGCAGCAGTATGATTCGGGCACATTGGGGCACAATGAATATTTGTAATATTTGCTGAATAAACAAATGGTTGGAAGGCTTGCACCAGAGCTCTCTTTAGGAAAACACAGATCTGATCAGGACTTTCCTGACTAAATTATTTGAGTTCCCCAGTTTTTGACAGTGAAGAAACAATGTCTTAGCATGTCTGTGAAGAGCCATCACAATTTAGAGAGTTTTTCTATAAGCTGCTCAGGTCCTTTCAGGCTGCCAAGTCTTTGCATACCCTGTGTCCTCTAAGAAATGTCCTGCCTGCAGTTCCTGACCAAGTGGTAAGCACCCACTCATCCTTCCCCTTGTCAGTGAGGTCCAGACTCCCAAAGTGAGGGCTGGTTGGTTGGTTCTTGTTGTCCCCATAGCACTTTTTCTATTTTTATGGGAATAGGAGGGGTGACATGGAAAGGGCATACTTTCTTTCCCAAAACCTGTCCCTGAATTGCCTCTACTGCCCCTAAGGCTGTTGTGAATAATGGAAGAACAGAGGCAGCAAATGGTCAGGGGTCCTTCCACCACCTTCAGGTCTCTGTCTCCTGTTACTTTCCCAGACTTTCTCCTCATCTCCCTCTGGCTTTTCCAGGGTTCCCACTCTATATAAGGTGTGATGACTTAGCTCTTTTTAAATTTCTTCCCAGGAAAAAATACTGGAGTGGGTTGCCATTTCCTTCTCCAGAGGATCTTTCTGACCCAGGGATTGAAATCTGCATTTCAGGCAGATTCTTTACAGACTGAGCCATAGGGAAGCTCTTGAGAAAGGGGGCAGGAATTCCCATATCATACTCAAGGAATCCTAGCAAGGTATTTTCCAGAATAAAAAAGCTGTCTCAGGGCTTCCCTGGTGACTCAGAGGATCTACTTACCAATGCAGGAGACATGGGTTCCATCCCTTATCCAGGAAGATCCCATATGCCGTGAAGCAACTAGGCCCATGCATCACAACTCTTGAGCCTGTGCTCCAGAGCCTGGGAGCCACAACTACTGAAGCCCCTGTGTCCTAGAGCCTGTACTCAGCAGCAAGAGAAGCCACAGCAATGAGAAGCCTGCACACCACAACTAGAGAGTAGCCTCCACTCACCGCAACTAGTAAAAGCCTGTGTGCATCAATAAAAACCCAGTGCAACCAAAAATAAAAATGTAAATAAAATTATTGAAAAAATCTCCCTCTTCTGAGGGAGATTCTGCCATTCCCTTCACATGCAAAAAAAGGGCAGTCAAGTTTCTGGCTTTATATTGTAACTTTTCCTTCCTCCTGTACAGACTTACAACCTAAGCAAAAACAAGGATCTTTTATAAAGCCACTTCATTTGGACATCTCAGATTCTCAGCTGGTTTTGTAACAGTGGTCACCCATTTATCCATCGCCCCTTTGAAGATGACTCTATGAACTCCAAGAAGCTCTAAGAAGAGAGGCATCGTCAGGAAGGGGGTGTTCTTAGAAATGGCTCTGCAGAGTTTAAATTCCAATTCCTCTTTCTGTGTTCAGATCTCCTTCTGTATTCAGACCAATTGCTCTTCAAGTGTTCAGTCAAGTTAGTTGTTTTATGATTCCTGTACTTGACAACATAGAAACAAGCACCACTGACTAAGACAGGGCAGCCAGACCTGATGATACTCCCCTTTCACCTCCTGTGTGTGGTCTCCTCCAGGTGTGGAGAGGCCAGAAGCTCAGGCAATCAATTTTTGGTCCTTAGAGAATAGGTTTGCACATTTCCCCAACTGTTAACAGGCAAAACTGAGATACAGGACTTGAGATCTGAGAGATTTGTTTCCTCCTGACTGACCCTCCAGCCCCCAAAGCAGACAGCTGAACTATGGCCTCTATTTAACATCTCCATCCTTTCATTCATTAAGTACAAAGGACATAAAGAAGAAGAGAGAACAGGCAGAGTTCAGTTCAGTTGCTCAGTCATGTCCGAATCTTTGTGACCCTATGAATTGCAGCATGCCAGGCCTCCCTGTCCATCACCAACTCCCGGAGTTCACCCAAACCCATGTCCATTGAGTCG
>NW_011494863.1:4659543-4660936 GCF_000754665.1 Bison bison bison
ACCATATCATCCTCTGTCGTCCCCTTCTCCTCCTGCCCCCAATCCCTCCCAGCATCAGAGTCTTTTCCAATGAGTCAACTCTTCGCATGAGGTGGCCAAAGTACTGGAGTTTCAGCTTCAGCATCATTCCTTCCAAAGAAGAGCCAAGGCTGATCTCCTTGCAGTCCAAGGGACTCTCAAGAGTCTTCTCCAACACCACAGTTCAAAAGCATCAATTCTTCGGCGCTTAGCTTTCTTCACAGTCCAACTCTCACATCCATACATGACCACTGGAAAACCATAGCCTTGACTAGACGGACCTTTGTTGGCAAAATAATGTCTCTGCTTTTCTATATGCTATCTAGGTTGATCATAGCTTTCCTTCCAAGGAGTAAGCATCTTTTAATTTCATGGCTGCAGTCACCATCTGCAGTGATTTTGGAGCCCCCAAAAATAAAGTCTGACACTGTTTCCACTGTTTCCCCATCTATTTGCCATGAAGTGATGGGACCAGATGCCATGATCTTTGTTTTCTGAGTGTTGAGCTTTAAACTAACTTTTTCACTCTCCTCTTTCACTTTCATCAAGAGGCTTTTTAGTTCCTCTTTACTGTCATCTGCATATCTGAGGTTATTAATATTTCTCCGGGCAATCTGGATTGCAGCTTGTGCTTCTTCCAGCCCAGTGTTTCTCATGATGTACTCTGAATATAAGTTAAATAAGCAGGGTGACAATATACAGCCTTGACATACTCCTTTTCCTATTTGGAACCAGTCTGTTGTTCCATGTCCAGTTCTAACTGTTGCTTCCTGACCTGCATATAGATTTCTCAAGAGGCAGGTCAGGTGGTCTGGTATTCCCATCTATTTCAGAATTCTCCACAGTTTCTTGTGATCCACACAAAGGCTTTGGCATAGTCAATAAAGCAGAAATAGATGTTTTTCTGGAACTCTCCTGTTTTTTCGATGATCCAGCAGATGTTGGCAATTTGATCTCTGGTTCCTCTGCCTTTTCTAAATCCAGCTTGAACATCTGGAAGTTCACGTTCACGTATTGCTGAGCCTGGCTTGGAGAATTTTGAATATGACTTTACTAGCGTGTGAGATGAGTGCCATTGTGCGGTAGTTTGAGCATTCTTTGGCATTGCCTTTCTTTGGGATTGGAATGAAAACTGACCTTTTCCAGTCCTGTGGCCACTGCTGAGTTTTCTAAATTTGCTGGCATATTGAGTGCAGCACTTTCACAGCATCATCTTCCAGGATTTGAAATAGCTCAACTGGAATTCCATCACCTCCACTAGCTTTGTTCATAGTGATGCTTTCTAAGGCCCACTTGACTTCACATTCCAGGATGTCTGGCTCTAGGTCAGTGATCACACCATCCTGATTATCTGGGTCATGAAGATCTTTTTTGT
>NW_011494863.1:4661036-4675549 GCF_000754665.1 Bison bison bison
ATTTTCTTGAAGAGATCTCTAGTCTTTCTCATTCTATTGTTTTCCTCTATTTCTCTGCACTGATCACTGAGGAAGGCTTTCTTATCTTTTCTTGCTATTCTTTGGAACTCTGCATTCAGATGCTTATATCTTTCCTTTTCTCCTTTGCTTTTCACTTCTCTTCTTTTCACAGCTATTTGTAAGGCCTTCCCAGACAGCCATTTTGCTTTTTTGCATTTCTTTTCCATGGGAATGGTCTTGATCCCTGTCTCCTGTACAATGTCATGAACCTCATTCCATAGTTCATCAGGCACTCTTATCTATCAGATCTAGGCCCTTAAATCTATTTCTCACTTCCACTGTATAATCATAAGGGATTTGATGTAGGTCATACTTGAATGGTCTAGTGGTTTTCCCTACTTTCTTCAATTTAAGTCTGAATTTGGCAATAAGAAGTTCATGATTTGAGCCACAGTCAGCTCCCGGTCTTGTTTTTGCTGACTGTATAGAGCTTCTCCATTTTTGGCTGCAAAGAATATAATCAATCTGATTTTGGTGTTGACCATCTGGTGCTGTCCATGTGTAGAGTCTCTTGTGTTGTTGGAAGAGGGTGTTTGCTATGACCAGTGTGTTCTCTTGGCAAACCTCTATTAGCCTTTGCCCTCCTTCATTCCATATTCCAAGGCCAAATTTGCCTGTTACTCCAGGTGTTTCTTGACTTCCTACTTTTGCATTCCAGTCCCCTATAATGAAAAGGACATCTTTTTTGGGTGTTAGTTCTAAAAGGTCTTGTAGGTCTTCATAGAATCGTTCAACTTCAGCTTCTTCAGCATTACTGGTTGGGGCACAGACTTGAATTACTGTGATATTGAATGGTTTGCCTTGGAAACGAACAGAGATCATTCTGTCGTTTTTGAGATTGCATCCAAGTACTACATTTCAGAATCTTTTGTTGACCACGATGGCTACTCCATTTTTTCTAAGGGATTCCTGCCCGCAGTAGTAGATATAATGGTCATCTGAGTTAAATTCACCCATTCCAGTCCATTTTAGTTTGCTGATTCCTAGAATGTCGACGTTCATTCTTGCCATCTCCTGTATGACCACTTCCAATTTGCCTTGATTCATGGACCTGACATTCCAGGTCCCTATGCAATATTGCTCTTTACAGCACCAGACCTTACTTCTATCACCAGTCACATCCACAACTGGGTATTGTTTTTGCTTTGGCTCCATCCTTTTATTCTTTCTGGAGTTATTTCTCCACTGATCTCCAGTAGCATATTGGGCACCTACTGACCTGGGGAGTTCCTCTTTCAGTATCCTATCATTTTGCCTTTTCATACTGTACATGGGGTTCTCAAGGCAAGAATACTGAAGTGGTTTGCCATTCCCTTCTCCAGTGGACCACATTCTGTCAGACCCCTCCACCATGACCTGCCCGTCCTGGGTGGCCCCACACAGCATGGCTTAGTTTCATTGAGTTAGGCTTGAGAGTAAGCCTAGATAGACATAATTCAGATAGATCTTACTAAGCAAAAACCAAATTTTAATGGGCTCAATGACATATAAATCCAGTGCTCTTTTTTTTTAACTGAAACAAAATCATTAAGAAAATACAACATGATAATATTTAGTAAAATTCCCCAACACATTGAAGACATTAAAAATGATTAGCAATGAATGACAACTCCTTATATTTATGTAACAGTATATTTAAAATTTTCTTTTCAGTGCCAATAAAGGGCAAGGTCACATTAATAGTGAAAATAAAGGAGAGAAGGTATTTTTAATCCCAATTTATGGATAAGGAAATAGTTTCAAAATCTGAGATCATATGATAAATCAAAAAGATACTCTCTTCAGCAACTGGGGTTATGGAAAAAACAGATTCTAGAGGGTTATTTTTTTAAACTAGTCTATCTTCAATTCAGTCCAGAAAAATGAGGGTAAAGCAAGTCAAAATAAGAAGAGAAAAAAGATGTTTCTTTTTCCTTTGAAGCAAATTAAACTGTAGGCATCAGAATCTGAATATGCAAAATCTGAAATCAGTCAATACTATACACTTATGAATTTATAAGACAAGCAGTGAAACATACTTTTTGTCCTTCTAGGCTAATATACCAATTTTGACCTGCATAAATAATAAACATTCATGTTGCACTTGCACACATAACTCTGCAAACTTTATCATACACAATCTAATATTTTTTGTGGCTGACAAATCAGCTGCCATGAAAAGAGTATTTGGAGCAGGCAAAAGAAACAAAAACCACAGGCTCAGGAGGGGTCCAGATCACAATGGACTCTATCAGATTAAGGGTACAGGCAACATGTACAGGAGCCATACTTAGCAATGAAGACAAAGTGTCCAACGATATTATAGTCGTCCATGCTTGGCCAGCTGGTACAAGTCAGGCTCGCTTGGTTATAGCTAGATAAAAGACATGTACCTTTCAACATTCTACATATGACCCAGAAATCTATGAGAAATCAGTTCCTCAAACATTTAGGATAAAAGAAAGTGACCAGTAACTATAGTTATGTCTGTCTGTAGTACAC
Organism: Bison bison bison; assembly: GCF_000754665.1. Lineage (NCBI taxonomy): Eukaryota > Metazoa > Chordata > Mammalia > Artiodactyla > Bovidae > Bison > Bison bison. The sequence continues at coordinate 4,663,578 of NW_011494863.1, forward strand.
ACACACACACACACACACACACACACACATTCTACCACCAATCACATCCAGTTTTTTTAAATCTCTCTCTTCAACATGAACTCTACCTAAAATTCCACTGTTGAAAGCCTCAGGTACGAAGTCACTATCCTGACTAAAAAGAAGTTCTCTCTGTATACACAAATCGTGACAGCTGAAGTCCACCATGGGTCTCTGTTAATGGATCCCCAATTTAGACCCTGGGCAATTGCAGCCAGGCCCTATTTAACAGGGGGCCCTCAGCTCTGGTATCCCCTGTCTTGGTGGATCAAAGTTTCACTTGCCAACCTTCTGGGCTAGATGCCAACCTTATATTTTTAGAATAATCAACAGGCAATCTGGGGCTGGAGTTTTTGGAAGTGTGGTTTTTCTTCCCTTTAAAGAATTGTTTTATTCAGAGTTGGTACTAGGCATTTTTAATCATTTGAATCAATCTATTTTATCAACATAAACTCATTATTTAATGAAATTCTTGAATTTTTAAAATAATGTTCACTGCAACACGTTCCTGGGCATAAGTACAGAAAATGAACACATTAATTATAATAAAACATTCAAGGACTGAAACTAGGAGAAAAGACAGTAACACATGGGACTCAACATCTACCATACGTGTATATGAATATGGTGCCTTTTTCTATCTAAAATGCATCTCCATATCTACCTGTCGGGCAGTGGCTCTGCTGATGGCATTTTGGTGAGAACAGAAGAGGAAATGATGGTGTGTGGTCATCTATTCCTGTTGTTCTCCTCCCAGCCCTGTGCCATGCTCTGAAATGCCTGTAGCTCACCTCTGAGAACATTTTTAGTTTCATGCCACAAAGGAGACACACATTAATTACAGGTTGGGAAAGAGGGTACTGGAATGCTGTGGAGGCGCATTCCATTTTAATAGAAAGGAGCGCATGTGCTCAGAGTGTTTACCCTCATGCATGCCCTTACTGTTGACTGCTCCCTTCCTCCATGTTGTGATTTTCTTTGTTTTCTTCTTGCTTGTGTGCATGATAAGTCGCTTCAGTCGTGTCCGACTCTTTGCGACCCTATGGACTGTAACCTGCCAGGCTCCTCTGTCCATGGGATTCTCCAGGCAAGAATGCTGGAGTGGGTTGCCATGCCCTTCTCCGGGGGATCTTTCCAATCCAGGGGCTGAACTCTTGCATCTGCTGCATTGGCAGGCAGGTTCTCTACCACTAGTGCAACCTGGGAAGCCCTAGGTGTGCTTGCTATTGCATTTAATTTACAGCACTCTAAGAAATCTTAAAAATCACAATGAGAGAACACACTGATAGCACACTGTGTTTGGAAAGGAAGATAGTTAATGAAGACATTTTAAAATATGTATTTTGTGTGTTAGTCATAATTGTAATTCAAGCTGATGAAGCTAGAATCAAGTTTCTTGATCTGTGACTGGACCAGTTGGGTGACTTATCTGGAAAGGCTTGCTTTGGATACAAAAGATAAGTATTTCCCTCTTGCCTTATATCCTTTACTTTCCAATTTGATATTTGTTTTTGGATATTGTTCTCTGCAATTTCACAGTCTTTGTCAAAAATTTTCAAAACAAAATAGGTTCACTTTAAATATTATAGAAATCCATTAAATAAAAAGTAGATAATCAACAAGGACCTACTGCATAGCACAGAGAACTACACTCAATATCTTATAATAACCAATAATGGAAAAGAATCTTAAACAGTATATATGTACATATGTATAATTGAATCAATTTGCTGTACACCTGAAACTAACCCAATATTATAAATCAACTATATTTAAATAAATTTTTGTAAAAAAGGAATATACCTGCCCTAAGTGCCATGAATTCTCTATGTGAAAGAGAGATAGGAGATCTGTAAATAATTTTTAATATGGACAGAAATGCAAATTTTACTTGTGTTCTATCATCACATTTGTACTGGACAAAATGATCCATATGCAGATTGGTCATACAGCTTCACATTTGTTTATATAAATGATTTGGTCAGAATAATGAAAATAACCCTATATAAAAACATTTACAAAAAATGGGTTAGAGATCACTAAGGATCTAAATGGTAAAATGTGAAGCAAGACAAAAACAAAAATAATAAAAAATATAAAGTATTTTGAAAAAAATTGTAGAAAAATAGGTTATAGTAAACTGGATCTTTTACCATTCTCACAACATTAATAATACTGCAATATTTCACATCATTTAATGCCATGTCATTAATGTCATTTTAAAACTTTTATTAGTGATGTGCTAATGAGACCTTAAAGACTCTAATCTGTTACAGAGGATGTAGTCAAGGCTAACACAAACAGAGCTTCCCTGGCAACCAAGCCTCAGTTTTTTCCCCAATATAAGAAGACTGGTCAATTTTCTATTCCATTGATGTTTCCTGTTATAACAATGAAGTAAGGTATATTTTCTCTGTAACAGGATGACTAATTTGGTTATTGGCTTTCTGTTTCAATTTCATCTTTTATTTAAATTAGTTGAAAATACAGTCTGTCTATTCTTTTTCCACATGTTCAGGGTCAGATATAAAAGTAATTTATTCCATTCGGCTGAATATCTGAAAGGGATTTTTGTCTTGTCAATTTTTCTCCCTACTTTATTATTATTTTTTTTACAAGCTCATTATTCAGGTAAGATAATCAACTGGGATTCATAGCCTATAATGTTGCCCAATCCAAAGATAAATTGTGAATACATCTCAAAATTCACATTTGAATGTGAAATCACATAGATGGACTAAAGCTGAGAAATTCTGAGAAAAAGTCATTTTCTTATTGCATGGGTCTCTTTCTCTTGAGGCCAGACTCTACATTTTAGAGACAGAATTTTCTCATACCAGTCCCTTTGTGGTAGGTGGGATAGTGAAGAACTTCAAAATTCTTGTGCAGATGATATTTTGATCATATGGACCAGTTTAGAGTTCTCTGAACATTGGCCTTGTGAATCCCATTGGTTGATGGCTCTTTGAAAACAGAAGCTATATCTTATACATCTATATATGGTAACTAGCAAAGTGCCCTGCACAAAATAGGTGCACAAGAAATGTCTGTTAAATAAAGCATCAAGAGAAATTATAGACTAGAGAAAGGTAGGAGATGCGAAGTTCTAAGGATGTATGTCTAAGTAGGCACTTATATGTATTGTGTGCTTTATTTTTATCAGAAGTCCTTATCCGAACTCAAAATGGCCATTTACTCGGGTATACCGGGGTGCAACCACTCCCCTGTTACTCAACTTGACAGTCCTGTCTTTGAAGTCACTAAAGGGCTAAGTCAGGAACAGCCAAGAGGATTCATCCCATAAATCAATCAGTTCTGTTGAACTGGAGGTGATCTCTCGGGTTGGTGTATAAGGAAAGAACTCAGACTGTGCCTGGGCTCAGTGGAGAAAAGGGACATGATGGCCTTCTCTGGACTTGATAGTTAAGACAACCTTCTCTGTCTGGTAGCATGATCCTTCTCCCAGAGTCAGCCCTCATTCTTCTTTCAAAGCCCAGATCATGTCTAAGAGAAATTTGCAGATCCCAGCCTTAAACTCAGAGAAGGCAATGGCAACCCACTCCAGTACTCTTGCCTGGAAAATCCCACGGATGGAGGAGCCTGGTAGGCTGCAGTCCACGGGGTCATGAAGAGTTGGACACGACTGAGAGACTTCATTTTCATTTTTCCACTTTTATGCATTGGAGAAGGGAATGGCAACCCACTCCAGTGTTCTTGCCTAGAGAATCCCAGGGATGGCAGAGCCTTGTGGGCTGCTGTCTATGGGGTCGCACAGAGTCGGACACGACTGAAGTGACTTAGCATCAGCAGTCTTAAACTGGAATCAGTCACCTTTCCATCCCTGCTCAAACAGCATGTTATTCTGGCCTTTATTCTTTTATCTATCACTGTCTCAGATATCTTTGCATCTCTCTACCTACCTACCTAGTCATTTATGTCAATTTTACTAAAGCAGTTGCTCTGGGGGGATAGGGGCAATCTTCTTCATTTTTCTGATCCCACATGCCCAGCATGGATGGGCTTTACTCTAAGACATGCTCCATGATGACGATGAAGGAAAGTGAACAGTAGGCTATTTGACAAAAGGCCACCCAACTGATCATTGCAGGGATTAAGGTGCTGATGGTATGTAAAGAGGGGTGGAATTTCTGCTGCTGCAGACTGATCTGAAACTGCAGCTATGGAGGCAAGTGTATGGGATTCCATAGATGAACTGTCAATGGCATAAGATCATTCTTGACTTTTTGCCAGTTCAAGAGGAGATTTGTAGCACCCTGAGTCATCCATTGCTCTAAATGTTATTCTACTTCATGATCTGTCACCAAAAGGGCATGACCTCAACCATCATTGAAGAAACAAAACCAGGAAAGCAGACATTTAAAAAAAAAAGGCAATGCTCTGTGATTCACAGCTTGTAATCTGGTCAAGCTACTTAATCTCTGTAAGCCTTAACTTCTTCTTCCTATACAAATAGAGATAATGGTATCTACACTCTGGAATTAAGTATGATAATACATGCAAAGAGCTTAGCATGGTATGCTCAAGTGACATTCACACAACTGTGAAGATGATTGGATGCACTACTTTCTTTTACTTTCTTTGCCATATCATTTCCACTCCTGTGATTTTGTTTTACTGTGTCTGAGTGAAAAAACTATGCTGTTGAAAAATACAGCTTGAATTTTTTGTTTTCAATCTGTCTAAAGCTAAAACAATTTTCTTTTTAACACCATGCAGCATCACTGAAATAAAAACTGAAGTCATGTGACATACTTAGCTTTCTCAAAAGGACATGTTCACTGATCTACACACAGCTAGAGCAGTTGGCCTAATTGCTATCAATCATGAATCCTTCAATTGATGCATGAGTCAGTAAAGTTGGGATAGATGCCTTTAATGTACATTCCAAGGAACCTCCAGACTTTTATATCCCTTCCTACTCTATTACTGAATCCTAAAATGTTAGGCATCTAAACAATAGCATAAACCCAAACCTCATTCTTTAAGACACTTCCTAATCATTTTTACATGTGATTATTTTTTATTATCTCTGATTATACAGCAGCTATCTCTGTTGACAACAAAGAAGCTAAATCCCCAAATGTTAAGTAACGTAACCATAGCAACCAAGCTAATCAATTGTCAAATCAGTACAAATAATCATTCCAGTTGCTCCAGAGATGGATGAAATAGCAATTTTCTTTGGAGAGGCACAAGCCTAGCTGTGGTCACCTAGCTTGGCTGATACCCACATAATGGTTATGAGCAGCCTATGGAAGAATAATAAAAGCAGCTAACATTTATTGAATACTCAAATTCCATGCATAGTGCCAAGCACTTTACATGAATTATCTCTCATCTTTATAACAAATAAATAAGGTAAGACTATTATTATCTCCACTTTGTAGATGCATAAATAGGCTGCTGCTGCTAAGTTGCTTCAGTTGTGTCCGACTCTGTGAAACCCCAGAGATATTAAATAATTTGTTCATGGTCACCCAAATAACAAGTAGTTCCTGACTCCCATTCCAAACTCATAACCAATACAGACACTGCTTCTTTAAGTCATTTAACACTGACCATGGGGCTTCCCTGGGAGCTCAGTCAGCAGAGGAATCTAGTGGGTTACAGTCCATGGGGTCACAAGGGTTGGACATAGCGAGTAAACCACCACCAACACTGACTATATCTATTTCATGACTAGCTTTTATACTGACTCTGACCCAGCTTTTTGGAGAAATGGGAGTGGGGTGGAGTGAGATGGAGGATACAGGGAGAGAAGGATGTGGAAGGAGGGAAGAATGGCTTCTTCACTCAGCTACTGTTTACCTTCCAGATTCATTCATTCCTACTACATAGCCAGATGCCAGGCCAGATGCTCAGTCATAGTTGTGAAGAAAAATAACCTTCTGGCTCTTATGAGGATGACTGTCCCAAGAATCCAGCATCTACTTCTTTCAGCAAACCAAATGTATGTGAACACTTGAAAAGATGTGGGTACCATGCTTTAACATCACCAATAGCTTTCTCCAAAGCTAATATGTGAAAAGAACTGTCTGATACCTAAAGATACCTCAGAGAAAGTTCTTAACATATAACTGTTTTTCTTAAAACTAATTTTGAAGCCTGTGTTTTGACTAGGGTATGTGTGATACACCATATATTCCCCTTGATGTGAAGTGGATTGTATTACAGTCCCGAAGTTATGAGTTACCATGGTGAAGCAGCAGGCATAACACTGCTGTTGGCTGGTAACCGTTTCTAATAACAGATGGACTGCCTCCGTGCAGGGTTCTGAATGCATAGCAGGACACAGCTAGGGGTCTCCTTGTTTTCCATGACTAAAGGTGAGGCTGGCCCCAAGGCAGATCCCTAGGGCTCTTCTAATGAATCTCCAAGCTGCCCTGGAATAGTCCTACCCTCTTTCTTTTCATGCCAGGTTGGCTTCCCTGACAGTCAACCACTGTCAATCATTAAGAGTTTCAGGACAGATGGGAAGGGGTGGGGGTGGAATGCATTGGGAGATTGGTACTGGCATAAATACACTGCTATATATAAAAAAGATAACTAATGAGAACCTACTGTATAGCATAGAACTCTACTCAATGCTCTGGAGTGACCTATATCGGAAGGAAATCCAAGGAGGAGAGGATGTATGTAAATATGTAGCTAATTCACTTTACTGTACAGCAGAAACTATTAATAACATAACATTTTAAAGCCACTAAACTCCAATTTTTAAAAAAAAAAGTTGATTGCTAAAAAAAATAATCAAAGTGAGTTTGTACTAGTTATTATTCAATACATAACTGATTATAATAAACACTTGGCTTTAAAAAAAGTTTTAGGACGGGAAGAATGGGCCAACTACAGATCCCCTAAATGAGTTCAGCAATTGTGCCTCACTGCATCATCTGGCTCCAAAGAACAATTTTGCAAATATTTCTCTTCAACATCTCTTTCCACCAAACTAAAATGGCAGATTAAAAAAAAAAAAGACCTTGAGTAAAGGATGAAAAGTTTCATAATGAGATTTGAAAGCCTGGGCAATCATGTCATTAAAACAAAAAGAACTGGCTGCCAAACAGCTCGCTCAAATGACACCAGGCACATTGCCTAGTAAACTTCAGATGAACAGGCATTGGAGTCTGTCTGGGCCTGATTTTCAGAGCCTTCTTAAAGAGGGAAATCTAAAGCAAGCATGCAAACTACAGTAAGATAGGGCCATGTCTGGTTAGCTTGAGGGAGCTTGGATGGTGGTCTTTATTAGCTTGCCAGAATTTCTGTGTCAGGTCACGCCCACCATTCCCTCTCCCGAAGGGACCAAAAAAACCAGACACTCCTCTGGCCCATGCAATATGGTGAACAGATGTCTGCCTCACACAACTTAAACGGGTTGGCTTTCCTGAAATGTAGAGGTAGCAGAAGATGTCTCGGGAACAGTGGGGAAAGGGAGTTCACAAACCACATACTGCTACCATTCCAAGGACAGGGATTCAAACATTCTTCTGTGCCATCCATCAGTAGTTCCCTCCAGTTCAACATCCAGATGCAAGAGAATGTAACTCAAGAAGCAATATTTACCAGGTGGTTCTCAGAGCCTTGGTTGCCTTAACCTGGGCTGCCTATGACATCACAGCAATCCCTAACCCTATGTTTACGTTTATACATTCACACTCTACCCTGACTCACATCCGTTGTTTGCTTCACAGATTTTTCATTTCCTAGCAACTGTTGACATCTCTCCCTGGGCTCACCTTTTTCCTGAGTTGACCTCATGGACCTGTGAGACAGCCAAAGGCCTTTGCCTATCCTTGAGTCAGCTGAATATACAGATGCCTATGCCAATGCATCTTTATCATACTTGTGGTCCACCTGCTCTTTGTTTACCAGCTTCTATACACACTTAAGTTAACTCTGTGTTCTCCCTTAGCAGACATCATTGAGTAATGTCTTATCTCACCACCTAGGGTGAACCAAGAACACTACTTATGGTGAATCAGGGACACTTTAGCTTATGCTACAGAAACCAGTTTGAAAAAAATGTACCTTATTCTATGAAAGCTTAATATGTGAAAATTCAGATCCAGGTATGGAAATTAAATTTACACACAGCTTTTCAGGAACGTTTTCAGGTCTGTGCAAAGCAGTGGTTTTCAAGGAGAGGGACCTCCCTACAAATGTTTTGGCAGTTTGTGGGGGCATTTATGCTAGTCCCAATGATTGAGGTAATATGGTTGGCATTTATTGAGTGGGGCCCAGGGAGACTAGATTAGACAGTCTTATACAACAAAGAATTGTCCTAACAGGCATCCTGGAGCCTAAAACCAACTCTTTTAGACATAATCATGAAATGTTTTTATATAGTTTTAATGGAGTCTGAATTTTCCAGGGATGCATTACTATAAAAATCAAAGAAGGAGATTGTATTTTGGTTTCTTTGGAACTCTACCAAGAGGTTGTCATCAATGGGAAGGTTGGGTAGGGGAAGCAAAAAAAAAAAAAAATCACACCACAGAGAGCAGTGCAACAGTTTTTGAGTCAGCAGTATACACACCATATCAGGCTGCATGGTAGTCATTGCATTCATGGCAATACACACCATCAGTATTAGTAATATCAATATCCACAGTAAAGCAATGGTTTTTCCAGTAGTAATGTATGGATGTGAGACTTGGACCATAAAGAAGACTGAGTACTGAATAATTAATGCTTTTGAACTGTGGTGTCGGAGAAGACTCTTGAGAGTCCCTTGGACTGCAAGATTAAACCAGTCCATCCCAAAGGAAATTAATCCTGAATATTCATTGGAATGACTGACGCTGAAGCTCCAATACTTTAGCCACCTGATGGGAAGAGCCAACTCATTGGAAAAGACCCTGATACTGGGAAAGATTGAAGGCAAGAGGAGAAGGGGATGACAGAGGACGAGATGGTTGGATAGCATCACCAACTCAGTGGATGTGATTTAGAGCAAGCCCTAGGAGATGGTGAAGGACAGGGAAGTCTGGCATGGTACAGTGCATGTGGTTGCACAGAGTTGGACATGTCTGAGTACTGAACAACAATGGTAATACACTGTGTCTTTAAAAAATATCTTCTATGGTTGTCATGCCTGAGGTTTTTACTGATGAAATGTTATGACTTTTATTTCTCTTTTACCTTATACATAAGACAATATATTCTTTTCTAAAATTTTATATGTTATCAAATCTATGAATTTCTATATAGGATGGTCAAGCAAATGTTATTTTTTATAAAAGTGAACTTTGGGTTTGATGGAGACAAGAACCACTGGCATAAAGCAACATCTGTCTGCAATTCAGACAAAAACATTTTCCATTTGCACAAACAGAAGAGATTTCCTGCTGTACTAGATGAGAATAATGATGCAAAGATTTTCTACATTAAATGATGTGATAGAAAATCTGAAAAATGTGTCCTATTCTATTTAATCTATTCAGCCTCCTGTCAATCAATCCCTTTTATACCTAGTTCATTTTTATTCCAATATTTGAGATGCTTCCTGACTACATCACTTTGCTAGATAACATGGGGATTAAGAAATTCAAGGACCTGACCATCTAGAAGTGTAGACTGCCCTCTCTTGGAGGGCAATCTGCATTAGGATGACAGCATTGAACAAATCTGGTGTTTATAACTTTGACACACAGGGCATCAAATGATGTTTCTTTGAAATGAAATTCTGAAATGCCCTTGATCCTCTATTATAACATCAGTAAGGTGGTTATAATGCAATGCTGAGGTTCTCAATCAATTTAGGTGTCAGGTAGCCCATAAGGAGTATGTATTATAAAAGAGAAGAAGAACAAATTGGTTTAGAGGAGTGGGAGGATGCTGGGCTTTAGAGTTAGGTAGATCTGGATCCACATCTTGGTTCTACTGCTTACTAGCTGTCCAACTTGGAGAAGCTCAATTTTCTTCTATGTGTGTGCTGTGTGTTAGTAACTCAGTCATGTCTGACTCTTTGCAACCCCATGGACTGCAGCTCACCAGGCTTCTCTGTTCATGAGATTTTCTGGGCAAGGATACTGGAGTGGGTTGCCATTTCCTTCTCCAGGGGATCTTCCCAACCCAGGGATCGAACCTGGGTCTCCTGCACTGCAGGAGATCCTTTACTGACTGAGCTACAAGGGAAGGCCCTTCTCCTCTATATAATGGATACCAACTGCTTCACTAAGCTGGTCTGAGGATTAAATGAGATCCCTCCTAGCATATTAAACTGCCCAGCATACACCGGGACCAAATCATCATCATCCCATTTTCTTTGGGAGCTCTTCAGTGAGTCCTAGGACCTAATAATTGAAAGCACCCTAGTCAGCAAGTCAAATGTTCCATTAGACTGTCTAATATAAACATCTTTTGTAGATAGTGAACGAAAAATTCCAAGCCCATATTGTTCGCATGTGTTCTCTGGTCTTGATCAGTGGTAACTAATTCTATTTTGGTCACCTGTATATCTTAAGAGTCGAAACAAAATCTGAAAACATATGAAGTTTAGTTTCCTGAAGCCTATAATCAATTCCTTCCCTCTAAAACCATCTTCCTCCCCCTGCCCAACCAAATCACTGTGAGTTATAAAAACAGAATGAATGATCAGCTTAGATATGATATCTATTTTTAAAGATTTGCAAAAATCCTTAACAAAATTCTAGCAATCAGAATCCAACAACACATTAAAAAGATCATACACCATGACCAAGTGGGCTTTATCCCAGGGATGCAAGGATTCTTCAATATCCGCAAATCAATCAATGTAATACACCACATTAACAAATTGAAAAATAAAAACCATATGATTATCTCAATAGATGCAGAGAAAGCCTTTGACAAAATTCAACACCCATTTATGATAAAAACTCTCCAGAAAGCAGGAATAGAAGGAACATACCTCAACATAATAAAAGCTATATATGACAAACCCACAGCAAACATTATCCTCAATGGTGAAAAGTTGAAAGCATTTCCCCTAAAGTCAGGAACAAGACAAGGGTGCCCACTTTCACCATTACTATTCAACATAGTTTTGGAAGTTTTGGCCACAGCAATCAGAGCAGAAAAAGAAATAAAAGGAATCCAAATTGGAAAAGAAGAAGTAAAACTCTCACTGTTTGCAGATGACATGATCCTCTACATAGAAAACCCTAAAGACTCCACCAGAAAATTACTAGAACTAATCAATGATTATAGTAAAGTTGCAGAATATAAAATCAACACACAGAAATCCCTTGCATTCCTATACACTAATAATGAGAAAATAGAAAGAGAAATAAAGGAAACGATTCCATTCACGATTGCAACGAAAAGAATAAACTACTTAGGAATATATCTACCTAAAGAAACTAAAGACCTATATTCAGAAAACTATAAAACACTGGTGAAAGAAATCAAAGAGGACACTAATAGATGGAGAAATATACCATGTTCATGGATTGGAAGAATCAATATAGTGAAAATGAGTATACTACCCAAAGCAATCTATAGATTCAATGCAATCCCTATCAAGCTACCAATGGTATTCTTCACAGAGCTAGAACAAATAATTTCACAATTTGTATGGAAATACAAAAAACCTCGAATAGCCAAAGCTATCTTGAGAAAGAAGAATGGAACTGGAGGAATCAACCTGCCTGACTTCAGGCTCTACTACAAAGCCACAGTCATCAAGACAGTATGGTACTGGCACAAAGACAGAAATATAGATCAATGGAACAAAATAGAAAGCCCAGAGATAAATCCACGCACATATGGACACCTTATCTTTGACAAAGGAGGCAAGAATATACAATGGATTAAAGACAATCTCTTTAACAAGTGGTGCTGGGAAAACTGGTCAACCACTTGTAAAAGAATGAAACTAGAACACTTTCTAACACCATACACAAAAATAAACTCAAAATGGATTAAAGATCTCAACGTAAGACCAGAAATTA
>NW_011494863.1:4676049-4683806 GCF_000754665.1 Bison bison bison
CAGAGAAATGCAAATCAAAACCACTATGAGGTACCATTTCATGCCAGTCAGAATGGCTGCGATCCAAATCTACAAGCAATAAATGCTAGAGAGGGTGTGGAGAAAAGGGAACCCTCTTACACTGTTGGTGGGAATGCAAACTAGTACAGCCACTATGGAGAACAGTGTGGAGATTCCTTAAAAAACTGGAAATAGAACTGCCTTATGATCCAGTAATCCCACTGCTGGGCATACACACTGAGGAAACCAGAAGTGAAAGAGACACGTGTACCCCAATGTTCATCGCAGCACTGTTTATAATAGCCAGGACATGGAAGCAACCTAGATGTCCATCAGCAGATGAATGGATAAGAAAGCAGTGGTACATATACACAATGGAGTATTACTCAGCCATTAAAAAGAATACATTTGAATCAGTTCTAACGAGGTGGGTGAAACTGGAGCCTATTATACAGAGTGAAGTAAGCCAGAAAGAAAAACACCAATACAGTATACTAATGCGTATATATGGAATTTAGAAAGATGGTAACAATAATCCTGTATACGAGACAGCAAAAGAGACACTGATGTATAGAACAGTCTTATGGACTCTGTGGGAGAGGGAGAGGGTGGGAAGATTTGGGAGAATGACATTGAAACATGTAAAATATCATGTATGAAACGAGTCGCCAGTCCAGGTTCGATGCACGATACTGGATGCTTGGGGCTGGTGCACTGGGACAACCCAGAGGGATGGTATGGGGAGGGAGGAGGGAGGAGGGTTCAGGATGGGGAACACAGGTATACCTGTGGCAGATTCATTTCAATATTTGGCAAAACCAATACAATACTGTAAAGTTTAAAAATAAAATAAAATTAAAAAAAATAAATAAAGATTACTTTAAAAAACTTGTTAGTACTCAGCATATTAAGGGCCAATTTGCTATACAGAACATCCCCAAATTCTCTATGTACTTGAACTCAAAATAACAAAGAAATAAATTCACTCTTTGCCATGAATACAAGACCATTTATGGTAAAATTCTGTATGATTGCTCATAGTTAATCCAAAATAGATAAATATTTGGTAGTCTTGAATATGTGGGCAGAAGAGGTTTTCAGGATTAGGCTCTTGATAGAGATAATTGTACCTTCTTCATGAAAGAGGCCCTGTTAACAGATTACTTTCTTTTTCCTTACTAAAAGCTGTGAATTTTGCCCTGTGAAAATAAAAATTCAGCATTATCAGCTAGCATCTATAGTGTTCTATAGATGCTATAGCATTCTTCCACAAAAAAACACATGGCCTATAGGTTATGTGCTCTGTTTCTGAGTCATTCTACCTATGATTTATCTATTCTCTCCTTGAAACTAGGCCCTCCTGAGTAGTCACCAATGGAAAAGATTGTTTTAGTCCAGTCTAGATAAGCATCTGATATCCACAGACTGGGTTTGGGGCAAGATTCTTTGACCAGACATTTCTAAGGGAATCATCAGTTCACTACTCTCTGCATAGTTAGTTTTCTCCTTTCTGAAAGTGGCACGGTGGTGGTGGGGTCTTCCCTTGCTTCTCCTATATGTATGTGAAAGGCCACAGTATGCCACACAATGCTTTATATTGCAACATTTTGAAAATTAAGAACTGACATATAACATTCTTTTCATTTTACATATACAACATAAAGACTTTAGGCATGCATAAAGTATATGCATGCACACAACATGCATATACTGCAAATGATCATAATAAATCTAGTTAACATCCATCACCACACATAGTTAAAAATTTTCTCTTGTGATGAAAACTTTCAAGATCCCTCTTAGCAACTATAAAATACAGTCTTATTAATTACAGTCATCATGCTGTAAATTACACCTATGCTGCTGCTACTGCTGCTAAGTCGCTTCAGTCATGTCCGACTCTGTGCAACCTCATAAACGGCAGCCCACCAGGCTCCCCCATCCCTGGGATTCTCCAGGCAAGAACACTGGAGTGGGTTGCCATTTCCTTCTCCAGCGCATGAAAGTGAAAAGTGAAAGTGAAGTCGCTCAGTTGTGTCCGACTCTTAACGACCCCATGGACTGCAGCCTACCAGGCTCCTCTGTCCATGGGATTTTCCAGGCAAGACTACTGGAGTGGGGTGCCATTGCCTTCTCCAAAATTACACCTATAGGACTTACTTATTTGATCACTGGAAGTTTGTATCTTTTGACCACCTTTGTCCATTTCACACATTCCCTGCCTCTGGCAACCACTAATCTGTTCTCTGTAAATTCAGTTTTTTCTTTTCTTTTTGCTTATTTTTTAAGATTCCACATATGAGACCTTGCCTTTCTCTGACTTATTTCACTTAGCAAAATTCTCTCAAGATCTATCTATATTGTCACAAATGGAAGCATTTTCCCCTTTTATGGCTGAACAATACTCCTCTCTTGTGTGTAATTTTATGTATATGTATGTATACAAACACACATATACACACAATTGTGCGTATATATCTGTATCTCTCTATATACACCACATTTCTTTATCTTTTCATCCATCCATGGTCACTTAAGGTTCTCTATGTCTTGGCTATTGTAAATAATGCAGTGATGAACATGGGGATGCATGTTTCAAGACAGTGACTTCTTTTCTTTTGGGTAGTTACCTAGAAGTGAAATTGCTGGATCATATGGGTTCTTTGGGGTTCTATTTTTAATGTTTTGAGGAACGTTCACACTGTTTCTCATAATGGCTTCACCACTTCGCATTCCTACCAACAGTGTACAAGGGCTCCCCTTATTCTACACTGTCACCAACACTTGTTAACTTTTTTCCTTTTTGATAACAGGCATTCTGACAGGTGTAAGGTGATAGTTCATTGTGGTTTTGGTTTCCATATCCCTGATGATTAGTGATGTTCAGGACCTTTAAGGTATTTAAGCATCTGTAGGTCTTTTTTGGAGAAGTGCCTATTCAGATCCTCGGCCCAGTTTTTAATTGAACCGTTTCTCTCTATTGAATTGTATGAGTTCTTTATATATTTTGAGTAATAGTCCCTTATCAGATTCTATTTGCAAATATTTTCTATTGCTCTGTAGGTTGTCTTTTCCTTTTGTTGATGGCTTCCTTTGCTGTGCAGAAGCTTTTCAATGTTATATAGTCCCACTTGTTTATTTTTGTTTTTGTTGCTTCTGCTTGTGCCATCTATATTGTAAAATGTTAAAAGACGATAGAAGGAGAGTGCCATCCTCTGGTCATTCCTCGAGTTAGACTTCACTCATTATTATCATTAATAATAATAATGATAATGTCTAAGAGGACGTCATTAAGAATGCAGAGAATTCTCATATTTTCCTAACCTATGTAACTTGGATCTATTGGCTTTTTAGCTTTATTTGTTTGTATCATTATTTTTGTGGCCACCCTGGGGATTCTAATATACATCCTCAACTATTTCCTGTCTACATGCAGTTAATATTTTACCACTTGCAATAAACTGCAGAAGTGTTGTATCCATACAGGTCTATATCTATCCCATTTTCCTTTATGCAAGATTTTTTTTGTATTACATCTATATACATTATAAACCCCACCGGTGCTACAATTTTTATTTTAAACTGTTACATGACATAAATAAATTGAGGAAAAAGGCAAACATTTTAAAAGTCTTTTGTGTTTACTTAGATATTTACCATTTTCAGTGCTTTTCATTCTTTTCTGGGGATTTCTATTTTTTCCGGAAGTTTCTATCTTACATCATTTCCTTTCATCCTGGAGAGCTTCTTATATATAGTACATCTTGAAGTTCAGGTTTACTGGTGACAATTTATTTTAGTTTTGCTTTATGTGAAAATTTCATTATTTACTCTATTTTGCAATGCATGATTGCTGGATAATGAATTTTGGTTTGACAATTTTTATTCTCTTATTACTTTAGAGATGTTGCTTTGCCTTCCATAAGCCTCCATAGTTTCTGCTGAGAAACCAACCAGTAATCAGATCACTCGTCCTATATACTTTATGTGTCATTTTTCTCTTGCTGCTTTAAAGGTTTGCTTTTTATCTTGGGATTTCTACAGTTTGACTATAATGAAATTTGGTGAGGGCTCCTTTACAGTTATTCTACTTGGTTTTCACTGATCACGTGTCTTTACATTGTTTCATCAAATTAATTAGTTATTAATTCTTCAAATATTTTCACTCTTTCCCCTTTCTAAGAGTCCATTTACACATATATAGGACTACTTGATATTATCTAAGAGGTCTCTGAAGCTTTTTTTTTTTTTTTTCCAATTTTTTTCTCTATTCTTCACATTGGATACTTTTTACTGTTGTCTTCAAGTCCACCTGCTCATTTATATCTCCATTCAACTCTGAAGTCTGTCCAGTAATTTAATTTCAGACATTGTATTTTACAATTCTAGATTTTCATTTAGTGCTTTTTTTCTATCTGGTTATTGTTTATTGGTTCTGTTTCTCTGAGGAGGTTTCTTATCTTTTCATTCATCCTGTGCATCATTTAGGTTATAACAACTATGTTCAAATCCTTGTGATTTAGTCCCAATATCTGGATCATTCTGGGGTCAAACACAACTGATCTTTTTACCTGAGAACATGTCCTGTTTTCTTGACTCTTTATATGCTGGATAACTTTGGACTGTGTCTGAAACACTGTGAATATTAACTAGTGGAGATTCTGGATGCTGTTATTTTCCTCCATCAAGTGTCATTTCTTTTGATTTGGGTGGCAATTATCTTGTGTCCTGGGCTAAGCTGCTTCAGTTGTGTCCTACTCTTTGTGACGTGATGGACTGTAGCCCACCAGGCTCCTCTGTCTATGGGATTCTCTAGGCGAGAATACTGGGGTGGGTTGCTGTACCCTCCTTCAGGGGATCTTCCTGACCCAGGGATTGAACCCGCATCTCTGAGGTCTCCTGCACTGGCAGGCAGGTTCTTTACCACTAGCACCACCTGGGAAGCCTGGAAATTATCTTAGGAATCTCAACTCCAAACTGTTTCTTGGGTGACAGCTGCAGTCTCTGTTCATTTCCTGTCTTCAGCTTAGTTGCTTCGAGTCAATGTCATGCATGCACAGCTTAAGAGGCAGTTATAGAAATGGGTAGACAGAATTTGAGCACTCCCTATATATTCCTCTAGATCTTTCCTTCTGGTGATACCTCTCAGTGTGTCCTGGCCAGAAAGACTTTTTTCTCCACAAGCACCCCTGCTGCCTTGAGTAAGCTGTGTCAACTGTCCTTAGCCTAAGGTCATTCAAACTTGGAACTTAATTTATACAGCTCCCTTCTACCCTCCCTTAAGTGTCTTCTTCCCCCTGAAGCATCTCTTGTTCACTCTCTAGTGTTTCCAGCTTTTGACATTATGCCAAGGTTCAAAGTGGTTTTCTGCAGGCGAGTCATCCAAAAAGGCCTCATCCCATCATTACCGGAAGGAGAAGACATATTACCATTAATTATGAATGTGGAAAGCCCCTGGGAAGCCCCATGACTGAAAAGATACTGAGTATGAACATGAGAACTGCTTAAAACCTGAGCCATTCTCTTATATATCAACCAACATCTTTTTTCTCTCTATTTAGAAATATCACAACCATTTAAAAATGACTTATTCCATCTTCAGTTATCAGATTCAAAGTTATAAAAGATATATTTTAATTTGACAGGATTTGGTTTTCAGAAATTCATCTGGCTATAGACCCATTTCCTTGAATTATCCCTCACTCACTTCAAAGACTGGAATAGTTTGAGCCTCCCATTTTTTTCATTCCCCACAGATGTCCAACCTATAGTTTCAGAGAAGTGCATGAAAAGAGGGCTTAAACGACTTCACATTTATGGGGTCGGTGCCCTTTTTGATTTCTTCTAATCAGAACTGCAGCAACTCTGGAATTCTGTGACTTAGTTTCTGTCCTTGCTGGTTATTTTCCCTCTAAAATCACAATCTTTCATGACATTATAATCATTTCCACAGTCACCAACTTTTGTGTCACAAGCTCAGAAGTAATACATTTAGCTGAAAAATTTATAATAGAAGGAGAAGTGCTACTAGGAAGTAACCTGTTTTTAATCACACAAACATCAATTGTAATAAGACATAAGAAGAAATATTAAAAACATAAATCAATAAGAACTTTTCTCTACTGGTTTTCCATTTGGCCTCTGTATTTCTTTTAATATTATTGACTTGACTTTCCTATTAAGTACACTGTTTGGTGTTTAAGAGGCAAAAGTGTGAAGTCTATTTTATTAGCTTACCATCAATATCTATTTAGAGGACTGCAATGTTAATGATGTAAAAACAAAGTATAGAAACAAGAAGTTTGCTTTTAAATGTTAACAACTGTCATCTCTGCAAAGATGGGGCTAAAGGAACTGATGGTTTCATCTTTTTACTGGCAGAAAAACATACTTAAGCTCATGATCCTATATCAAAGCCATGATTAGCACCATTCAGATGAAAGGATACTAAATCAGAGTTAGAGTGTACACTGTGGTAAGATGGGTTTACCAGGACCCTGGTGTACACTGGTGCAGGAACCCAATGGCACTAAGTTTACTTATTCCGGCACCAACCTTCACCTCCACTACACTTTCTTCTCTGTCTTGCTTCCTGTCTTTGCCAACTGAAAGCTTTTTCAAAATCCTTCTATTGTCATGTTAGCAGTGTTTGAGAAAAGAGACACTGTTCTAGGCTCTGAAGGCAGAGTAGTGAACAAGACAGAGAGGTTTCCTATTCTCCTGAGTTTATGTTCCAGTGAGGACTGTTAATATATAAATCTAGACAAGTGGAGACACAGATGATTTCACATATTGCCATGCCCTCCTCCAGGGGATCTTCTCGACCCAGGGATGGAACCCACATGTCTTACATCTCCTGCATGGGCAGGTGGGTTCTTCACCACTAGACTAGCACCACCTGGGAAGCCTCGTTAAGTCTTTAAGAATGCAAAATAGGGGAATGTGACACAGGGCAGCAAATGAGGGGGTGATTCCTTTAGAAAAGGTCATCAAGGAGGTTTATCTGAGGTGGTAACATTTGAGTTAAGAAGCGTTATGACAAGAAGGAATCAGCCTCATTGAGTTCCAGGAGCACAAATTAAATCCATGGCCAAGGGCCATGCATAGTTGCTTCAGTTGTGTCAGACTCTTTACGCCCCCATGGACTGTAGCCCACCAGGCTCCTCTGTCCGTGGGATTCTCTAGGCAAGAGTACTGGAGTGGGTTGCCATTTCCTTTTCCAGGGGATCTTCTTACCCCAGGGATAGAACCCACATTTCTTGTCTCCTGAATTGGCAGGCAGGTTCTTTACCACTAGCGCAACCTGCTACTGTTAAGTCGCTTCAGTCATGTCCAACTCTGCATGACCCTGTAGACGGCAGCCCACCAGGCTCCCCCGTCCCTGGGATTCTCCAGGCAAGAACACTGGAGTGGGTTGCCATTTCCTTCTCCAATGCATGAAAGTGGAAAGTGAAAGTGAAGTCGCTCAGTCGTGTCTAACTCCTAGCGACCCCATGGACTGTAGCCTACCAGGCTGCTCCGTCCATGGGATTTTCCAGGCAAGAGTACTGGAGTGGGGTGCCATCGCCTTCTCCGACAACAGCATACTACTCAGCCACAAAAAATGAAATCTTGCCACTTGTGACAATATGGATGGATCTAGAGGGTATTAGATCATCGAAAAAGCAAGAGAGTTCCAGAAAAACATCTATTTTTGCTTTATTGACTATGCCAAAGCCTTTGACTGTGTGGATCACAATAAACTGTGGAAAATTCTG
>NW_011494863.1:4683906-4708761 GCF_000754665.1 Bison bison bison
GAACTGGACATGGAACAATAGACTGGTTCCAAATGGGAAAAGGAATACGTCAAGGCTGTATATTGTCACCCTGCTTATTTAACTTCTATGCAGAGTACATCATGAGAAACGCTGGACTGGAAGAAGCACAAGCTGGAATCCAGATTGCTGGGAGACATATCAATAACCTCAGATATGCAGATGACACCACCCTTACGGCAGAAAGTGAAGAGGAACTAAAAAGCCTCTTGATGAAAGTGAAAGAGGAGAGTGAAAAAGTTGACTTAAAGCTCAACATTCAGAAAATGAAGATCATGGCATCTGGTCCCATCACTTCATGGCAAATAGATGGGGAAACAGTGGAAACAGTGTCAGACTTTATTTTTGGGGGCTCCAAAACCACTGCAGATGGTGACTTCAGCCATGAAATTAAAAGACGCTTACTCCTTGGAAGGAAAGTTATGACCAACCTAGAAAGCATATTGAAAAGTAGAGACATTACTTTGCCAACAAAGGTCCGTCTAGTCAAGGCTATGGTTTTTCCAGTAGTCATGTATGGATGTGAGAGTTGGACTGTGAAGAAGGCTGAGCACCGAAGAACTGATGCTTTTGAACTGTGGTGTTGGAGAAGACTCTTGAGAGTCCCTTGGACTGCAAGGTGATCTAACCAGTCCATGCTAAAGGAGATCAGTCCTGGGTGTTCTTTGGAAGGAATGATGCTAAAGCTGAAACTCCAGTACTTTGGCCACCTCATGCGAAGAGTTGACTCATTGGAAAAGACTCTGATGCTGGGAGGGATTGGGGGCAGGAGGAGAAGGGGACGACAGAGGATGAAATGCTTGGATGGCATCATTGACTAGATGGACGTGAGTTTGAGTGAACTCTGGGAGTTGGTGATGGACAGGGAGGCCTGGAGAGCTGCAATTCATGGGGTCGCAAAGAGTCGGACATGACTGAGCGACTGAACTGAACTGAAATGAGAGGGTATTATGCCAAGCAAAATACATTAGACAGAAAAAGACAAACACCATATGATTCCACTTATGTGGAGTCCAAACAACAAAACAAACACAACAAAAACAGAAAGAGATTCATAGATAAAGAGAACATACTGGTGATTGCCAGAGACAAGGGGAAAGGGGGTGGGGGTTGGGTTAAACAGGTGTGTTTGGGGGATTAAGAGGTACAAACTTCCAGTTATAAGATATAGGGATATAATGCACAGCACAGGGAAGATAGTCAATAATATTTAAATAATTTGTATGGTAATAGATAGCTATCAGACTTACTATGGTGATCAGTTTGTAATGTATAAAATGCCAAATCACTATGCTATACCCCTGAAACTAATAGAATATTATATATCAATTATGCTTAAATTTTAGAATTATGCTTTAAGATTGCTTTAAATTTTAAAAGATAGTTGTTTCTTGGTCATGGTGAAGATAATAGCAACTCAGAAGCTTTAGCATCTTCAGTTTTGGACTCCTACCTTAACGTGCTACAAACGCCCATTCCAACAGGGAGGTTGTGGATGATGCTCTCTGAGGACACTGCAGCTCATTGGTTTCTATAAGGGCTTATGTGACTGCTTCACAGTGGCCACAGACAGAAAACCCACAGGCCCAATCTGGCCTTGTAGATACACTTGGCTCAGGGCACTTTTTATTTTATTGTTCCAACATTTAGAAATTGAAAGCATAATCCAAGTTTATGGATTCTGAGGGGAAAAAAGAAATCAGAAGATCTGGCAACTTTGGGCCTACATTCTTTTGTGGTCATACTTGGCTAGAAGTAGCAGTGGCTGCCCCAATTGTATGCAGTATCCATCTCATATTTATGTTACTTTGTACACACTTCTGTTTGTTCTCTCTGCTGCTGCTCAAGCTGGACCAAAACAGTCAGCCTTTTCCACTGTGACTCAGGATGCCTGCCACAAAAAACATGGGAGACCAGGCTATGGCCAGTGGAAATGGCCAACACTCATGTATAGGCTGACTCCATTTCTACTCCCTGAGCAACAGAGAAGGTTCTTGCTTCCACTGGAAACTAACAGCATGGACTCTGGATCACTGGGAAGGAGTTCCTTAGGGGGTGAACAGGTTTTAGGTCAATGAAAACTAAAGCATTAATGAGAGCTTCTTTTTTTTTTCCCTTTCTCGAGGACATTTTTTTTCTCTATCGTATACCATGGGGGATTTTAAAAGAAGTACTTGGGAGGGAATTTCATGGGAGAGTCACAGATTTTAATAAGAGGGCTTAGAAAAATTTTGTCAAGTGCCAGAAGTTGTATTTTAAATTGATTTCCTGGTCTAGAAGGGCCGACAAGTGGCCCACAGCCAGGCAGGCAGTCGTTAAGGGTGGGGATGACTCATTCTGTGGGGTGTGGATAAGATGACCCAAAACTTTGGAAAATCTAGTTTTAACTCTCATTAGGAAACAGCCCCAAACAAATTTACTCCCCCACCCCCGACTTCTCCCTACCTCCTCCAATAGTATTAAATTCTAAGTATACTGGGGGCTTTCTAAGTCCTTTATGGGTCAGCAGAGTAAATTCCTTTTATATGGTGAGACTGCTGCTTGAAAATCATTGTGTGAGATTTTATAGAGCAAAAGGATTCTTCACACAGGCTTGAAATCTCCTCTCCCTTATTTTTTTTTCTTGGTTCCCAAAACACAGCTTGAGCTTTGAATACAATGTGGGCTCAAGCCTTGATGGAGATCTATACCAGAGCTACCTACTTTGATTCTTCATGGAAACAAAGCCCTAATGAACTCACAATATGATAAACAGGCCATTTTAGTGTTTCCAGGAGAATTATTTGGTAGGTAAAATAAGAAAGTATCCTCCTCCCAACTTTTTAAACTTCTTGCCCCAGAGCGAGAAGTGGTTGGCAATTAGGAACATTTCTCTTAGTCCTCTAGCTACATGTTTAGAGATACCACTTTGCTACCAATAGATAAACCTTAACTCTAAAGGGAGTCATGCATGAACCTTCTTATAGAAAGCGGTATACTGTAAGATTAGGGCTTTGCAGGTGGCTCAGTGGTAAGGAATCCACCTGACAATACAAGGAGATGCAGGAGACTCAGGTTTGTCCCTGGGTCGCGAAGATACCCTGGAGGAGGAAATGGCAATCCACTCAGTATTCTTACCGGGAGAATCCCATGGACAGAGGAGCCTACCGGGCTACCATTCATAGGGTTACAAAGAGTCAGACATGACTGAGCACACATGCAATAGTACTACAAGATCAGGAAAAAAACTGTTTTTGTATTAAATATGTGAAAATTCTTTAAAACATTTCCTTAGCTCAACTATAGCCCACAGGAGTTTCATTCCTGTGATAATCCAAGAATATTTACTTTCTATTTCATTTCTGGATTTGGGAAACTGAGTGGTGGCCAAGATCATCAGGTCCCTTGCCCTTAAGAAACTTAACTTCTAGTGGGTGCAGAGGCTGATGGCAGGGGTGATGGAGATGGACACTTACACATTCAAAGAAGAAAGTAAAGCATGGAAGTGACTAGGGGAAAGTGGGATGCTTAGATTAAGCGCTGAGGAAAAGCTTCTTTGAGAAAGTAGTATGAGTGTTTACTTCTGCATGGTGAGAAAAATGTTAGCCATGAAAAGAGCCAGGAAAAAGCATTCTGGGAAGAGAAAATATCAAATGCAAAGGCACTGAAGCTGGGAGGGAAAAAGCTTGGCAGATTAACAGAAAGAAGACCAGAGTGGCTGGTGTCAAGATAAAGAGTGGTACCAAAGTCAGATAGGTAGGCAATCTCCAGTCATAAGAGGAAGCCATCAAAAGGGTTTTCAGGGTATAGCAATGCATCTTTTGGGAACTCCAGACCAGGGCTGGCAAACTACACCCTGCAAGCTAAATATGGCTTTCCACGTGTTTTGAAAGTAAAGTTTTATTGAAACATAGTTTGCTTGGTCATTTATGTAAGGCCTATGGTTGCTTTTGCACTGAAATGGTAGTGTTGCTTAGTTGCAAGAGAGACTGAAGTGGCCTATAAAAATAAAAAATTTTAACAAGCTATCTGGCCCGTTACAGAAAAGATTTATAAACTCTTACTTTCAGCTATGCATTCTTAATAGTTTTTATGGATGTTGCACTTGGTTTACACAAAACTGACTACCATGTTGCTGCTGCTGCTAAGTCACTTCAGTCGTGTCCGACTCTGTGTGACCCCATAGTGGGTTGCCATTTCCTTCTCCAATGCATGAAAGTGAAAAGTGAAAGTGAAGTCGCTCAGTCGTGTCCGACCCTCAGCGACCCTATGGATTGCAGCCTACCAGGCTCCTCCATCCATGGGATTTTCCAGGCTGCCAGGAGTACTGGAGTGGGGTGCCATTGCCTTCTCTGGACTACCATGTTAGCCTTTCTCAAAAGACACTAGATAAAGCTGCTAACATAGGAATATTTCAGAAAATAAAAACTTGTCTTGAAACAGGGGTCAGACTCAGCCATATGAGATTATCTACCCAAGACTGTTTTATCACAGCAAGATGCTATCTCACATAGCAAGAAGTCTGTAAGTGAGTTTGATTATTTCCATGGGAAGACACTGTCATCCAGGTGCTTGCCATCTTTCTGCTGCCTTCAGAATGTGCGAAAGCTCATGCCTCCTGGTGGCAAGATGACTACCATGATCTGATGACGGTTTAACCCCAGGAGTTCCTGCAAACAAGAGGGGAGCTGCTGCTGCTGCTAAGTTGCTTCTGTCGTGTTCGACTCTGTGCGACCCCATAGACGGCAGCCCACCAGGCTCCCCCGTCCCTGGGAGTCTCCAGGCAAGAACACTGGAGTGGGTTGCCATTTCCTTCTCCAATGCAGGAAAGTGAAAAGTGAAAGTGAAGTCGCTCAGTCGTGTCTGACTCTTAGCAACCCCATGGACTGCGCCCACCAGGCTCCTCCGTCCATGGGATTTTCCAGGCAAGAGTGCTGGAGTGGGGTGCCATTGCCTTCTCCGAAGAGGGGAGCTATCTAACAGCAAAATAGGTTGGGTATTTCCTCCCACATGCCTTTTTTTAGGGAAGAAAAATCCTCTCTGACCCACTGTTCATGTCATCTATATATATCTCATTGGCTAGATCAGCCTGTGTGCACACCAATGTCTGGTAAGGAGAAAGGACTTATCATGATTGGTGTAGGCTACCTAACACTCATCACCTGGGAGCCTGCACATATACTTGGAGAATGGATGCCTGAACAAGATCAGGTTTCTACCAGGAAGGAAGACACACAAGAATGGCTGAGAGTGAGGCAACTAAGAGTACCTGCCACAGGGTGGGATCTTCATAAAAAATCCCGTGCCTGTGCCTGTTTCTGTCTATCCAGAGAATGAATGGGAAAGGTGGAAACAGAAATTGAGCAGATCCCCTCACTGGGAGGTGGGCGGGCAGTGGTAGAATACAACTGATTGCTTAGTTCTTTGACAATGTAAATATCATCTATTGTATCCACAACAGGTTGAGTAATTCATTCCAACATGTGGAAAACTTGCTCTCAAGGCAACATATACATTCAGCCTCTCTGGTGAGTCATCTTTCTCCCAGACAGCTTTCTCCTAAGCTCGAAGAAACCACAATTATTTGAATGTGGACTCATTTCAACTGAGTTTTTCAAGTAGGGGCTTGAAACCACATTGGGCTTCCCTCCGATTCCCAGACAGGTTCTTCTCAAACACATCTCTAGTTATTTGCGTTCTTCACCTCTCTAGCTGGTGGAAACCACAGTCTGCTTCAGGATTTATTTTTTTGTTTTGGAAAAATTCCCCTCTGGGGAAAACATACATTTTCTCCTTCAGTCTCACAGTTATTCACCATGTATTTAGAGTACCTACTACCTGGCTCTCAGAGAGCTTAAAGTCTGGTTCTAAGGAAGCTGAATTAGTTGCTGTGTTAATGTGATAGCTGAGGAGTTATTGTAGAGAGAAACGTTAAAAGTTAGGCGAGCTGAAACTCAGCAAAGATGAGGCCGGAGAGAACTGTCTTGAGTTGAGCTGTATTAGATGACTTTATATAATATCTGGTTTTGTTTGATTTTCTTTTTAATAGAGGAAATTATAGTAACAGGGAAGTGACTGAAGTTCTCTGATGTTTATGGAGAGCTGGCCAAGCCAAGTCATTTTCATTTTGAGACTAATTCACTTGGATTGAACTGACTTTTAAAAAATACAGGCTATAGTAGTTTCAACCTCTGAAGAGCCTAATTACCTTATTACTACTCTATGAAGAAATATTACTGTTTTTGGCTTCAGTAGCCATCATTCACACCCTCTTTCTTTCCTTCATTTACTTATTTTATTGTAAGAACACCTGTTGTATGTTAAGCTATATCCGGCACTGAGAAAACAAATGAATAAGACATTTATTAAGTACCTGTTTTGAGCTAGGTGGAGGTTAATGCAGTGTCCCTGCTCTTAAGGATCTCCCAGTCTAGAAGGTGATGGCACCCCACTCCAGTACTCTTGCCTGGAAAATCCCATGGACAGAGGAGCCTGGTAGGCTGCAGTCCATGGGGTCACTAAGAGTTGGACACAACTAAGCGACTTCATCTTCACTTTTCACTTTCATGCATTGGAGAGGGAAATGGCAACCCACTCCAGTGTTCTTACCTGGAGACTCCCAGGGACGGGGGAGCTTGGTGGGCTGCCGTCTATGGGGTCGCACAGAGTTGGACACGACTGAAGTGACTTAGCAGCAGCAGCAGCAGCAGCAGTCTAGTTAATTGTCTGGCATCTAGACAAGTAACTCTAGCACACTGGAATGAAGTACAAAGAACATCTGTAGAATTGCCTCATAATTGAGAGTATGAACTTAAGCACCAGATTCTGGACTCACACTTAGAATGTGACTTTGAGTGAGTTACTGAGAGTTTGCAAGCCTCAGTTTGCACATTCGAGGACTGAAGCAACTGAGCACGCACACAATCACAAAGTGGAGGTTCTACTAGGGCACGCATCACATGGTTACTGTGAATACTAAAGAGATGACAGCTCTAAAGGTATTAGCATAACACTGGACACATGGTGAATGGTCCAGAGTTTGCCAACTGTCAGCTGTTGATATGTGTTACCAGAGGGGCAGCACTGTCAGAAGACTGCTGGTCAAACACAGAAGTGGCTTGGAAATCAAACTCTGTCACTTAGTGTTCAGTGACTTTGGGCAAGTTATCACCCTCCCTATCACTCAGGTTTCTGCTCTGCAAGATGGAGGTAATACCTAATTCAAAGAATTGCTTGTAAGAAGTAAGAGGAAATACATGGAGAGCTCTAAGCACAATGACTGGCCCATATAAACTCAAAAAAATGTCAACCACATTACTACAGCTGCTGTGGGCAGTGAAACGACAAAGGCAACCACCCACTGGGCCAGGACACATTTCTTGGAGAAGATGACACTCAAAACATGCTGTTTGTGGCAAGGGTCAAAGTCATCAGCCTTCATGGCTGTGAAAACAACTCTATACCTGTTTTCTGGATCATGGATCACTGGCATCTTGTTTGTGCAGTTTGAATAGAACATTAAATTATGGAAAATTTGAGAATTGCTGCCTCTGTATTTTCATGGGCTAGTACAGGTTGTGACAAGTCTAGACCCTTGTCCCCCTCCCTCCTAAATGGCCAAACTCTCCTAGAAATTTTCTTCTCAAGTTACAGGAAAACACCTTCAAAGCATCAAGGTTACTATACTATGCTAACACTGACTTGTGATGTACTCCCTTCCATCCTCCAAAGCTGTGCCAGTGCACAGGACTCTAGTTTGTGACCAGCTCTGTGCTTTGGCAGAAATCCTAGGAAATGGGTGTGAAGGAAGCAAACAACTGGTGAGCAGGATGACACGAGAAATCTACAAGCACTCTGTGCTCTCCAGACCCTCACTGCTTGACAGGCAGCCAGTGTTTCTTACCGAAAGTGACATTACCAAGATGGCGACATAGGCCACTCTCCCTTACTGGTTTCCTTACCACAGTGTTTGGGCAATAAGTATTCTTTTGGAAATAGTATCATCATCTTTTCCTTTTAGGGGATAACTCTTTCTCTATTCACAGTTCAAGTATTTCAATAGAGTTAGTCCCATTGTAAGTGGTTCCCTAGTGGTACATGTCTGGCCCAGGCCTAAGCCCACTGGATAATTCCCTTCTGCCAGCCTTGGTTTAGGAAGGGACACAGACTCAATTCAGGCCGACAGTATTCAAACTGAGGATTCCAGTCCTTTCTTTTAGGTCATACTTTATCCCAGAAGAACATAGACCTGCATCTTTCATGAAGAACCACAGCTTACCTAAGAATGCAACAGATACCATGCAAGCAGAGGAGAGAGAGGAGAAGCAAAGCTAGGGATGTTGCTTAAGCTCCAAAAACCTCCCAAACCCTGGACTTGTCATTTACATGCACCTCTAAGTTCACCTTTCTATTTAAGCTGGTTTTATGTTCTGTTTTCTGTCTCCTCCAACCAGAAGAATCCTAACATCCTCAACACCAGCGTTTAAGTCTTGCACAAGGAAACTGGTAAGATGCATGCAGTCGAGGTACCGTAGATTATACTTCTTACCTGGCTAAACCTTGTGGAATATAGCAAAAAAAAAAAGTCCAAAACCACTTTGGCAGCTCAAGGAGAGAGTATAAAAGCAGCAGTAGCAAATACTCCGCTATCAATTAAAAGCCTGGACCTGAGATAGGCAACAGCTAGTTTCTGTGTCCCTATTTCTATCCTCATCAATTGGAGTATACTCACAGCAGCCCTTTCAGGGACGATTCAGAAAAAAAGGCAATCCAGGGGTTGGCTTGAGTAAGAGCCTGTCCCTGGAAAGTAGTCTGTGAATAAGACTTTTTACCCAGACAGCAAATTGTTTTCAAGAACCATATTTTGACTTTCTTTGAAAAATAAACAATTATCCTTAATTTTTATTCTTGAGGCCACACAGGGCTATTATTTCCTATTGGGTTTTCTGAAAATGAGAAAACACTGGCTGGCTGTAGGTTTGTTTCTAGGATTGGTATCAGGTTTTATTGTGCTATTTATTCCGAGTTGTCTTAACCTCAGACTGTTTTTTTTAAAGACTCAATTTTTAAGGGTATTTTGTTTGAGGGTGAGGAAGGAACAGCAACAATAAGACCAGTAGCAGCCATGAACAAAGCAGTTCACTTAGCGCTTGACTTCAGTCAAGTATGTCACATCGGGTATAGGTATTCACCTGCAAAGTCCTTAGAACTAGGGGAGGCGTGATTATCCTCCTCACCGTATACATGTGAAACTGAGCCCAGGGATGATTGTTATCTGTTATCTGGATGACCAGATAACAGCTATTATCTTTTGAAAGTCACAGCTTTGATTCAAAGCTCTTAAAGATGACCCTAACTTCTTGACATGTACCCTTGTTGTTGTTTAGTTGCTATATTGGGTCCAACTCTTTTGCTACAGTCTTATGGACTGTAGTTCTCCAGGCTCCTCTGTCCATGGGATTTCCCAGGCAAGAATCTGAGGTCTCTAGGGGATCTTCCTAACCCAGGGATCAAACCTGCATCTCTGGCATTGGCAGCCACCAGGGAAGCCCTTATAGAAGACAAATAAAGATGACCATGATTTTGTTAGTATACTACTAGCAAACACAAGACTTACATAAACCTCAATTCCTTACCCAGATTAAGATGTACATTCTAGAGGGATGCTTAAGATTCAAGACTCAAGTAGAAAAATGACAAAACAGTCTACATTCTTCTACCTACATTCTGAAAAGCTGTAGAATATCAGAAAAGAGAGCTTTGCTGATGGGGCAGCTCTGGATATGCTGTGGAAGATATTGGGGGTTTTGGATGCTTAGATCACTCTGGATTTTTGAAAGTTCTCCAGTCCTTGAAAGCTAACTAAAGAAAGACATAAATATTTATTTTGCTTTCTGCAGCCCTTGTTAGGAGCTTGTACTGCCTAATATACACAAACAAACAAATACCATTTGGCTTCACTGAGACAATAACATGCAACTATGAAATCATGGATCTGAAAGGTGGCCGAATATCAGAAAGAGAGACAGTTACAAGACCAAGCAGATATTGAGTTCAAGATTCTGAGTTCTTTTTCACCATGTCTTTAAGCATGAAGATCCCTGGGATACACTTTTATCAGTTGTTGAGAATTAATAAGAGCAGCTCATTCATTTTGAATACTGTTTTTAGGACAGAAAAATATTAGAAGAAAAACAATTTGGTTTAATGATCATGTGTTACTTCAAAAAGGGGATGTGTTTGTGTGTGCTCAGTCATGTCTGACTCTTTGTGACCCTATGGACTGTAGCCCACCAGGCTCCTCTGCCCATGGAATTTTCCAGGCAAGAATACTGGAGTGGGTTGCCATTTTCTTCTTCAGGGGATCTTCCCAACCCAGGAATCAAACCTGCATCTCCTGGTCTAGCAGACAGATTCTGTACCACTGAGCCACCTGGGAAGCTCCGAAAAGGGGATACAACTTGCTAAATCCGATTAGCAGTACTGGCCCTGTCACTATCATCCTCCCTTTGACTTTACACATGGTGGTAAATGTGTCTTTTTCAGATTACAGTCCCCAAATGACAGTCTTAACACAGAAAAGGCCATCAGGCACCAAAAAATTGAAGGCAGTGAGGTAAAGCTGCAAAAGCAAACAACACGGAGTAGGTACAGTTAGTACATGGCTCCATCTCCTTCTCTGAGGGGAAGTCACAGCATTTCTGGGAAGTGGATGGCTAAGCCCTGTGCTGGGGACAAGTTCCCACTTCCTCTGTGACTCAGTGTGCACATCTTTTAAACGGGACATGAGAAGAGCTAGTGGACTGCCCTCTGTGTTCTGGTCCATCTACCTGTTGAAGAGCAGCTTTACTTTCCACCAAAATTTAGAGTATGGGAGAAGTTTACATTGTGGTCCAAGTTGTGGAATACGGTTTAAGTGGCATGACCTCTTGGGAAAACATCTGGGGCTGAGCAACGTTTGCTTTTTATGTATAGGAATTCCTCTTTGTGCAGGTGTAATGACTTGATTATAGATGTATCATGCAGCCAACACAATATTCTTTTTAAAATTAATTAATTTATTTTAATTGGAGGCTAATTACTTTACAACATTGTAGCGATTTTTGCCATACATTGGCATGAATCGGCCATGGGTGTACATGTGTTCCCCATCCTGAACCCCCTTCCCGTCTCCCTCCCCATCCCATCCCTCAGGGTCATCCTTGTGCACCAGCCCTGAGCACCCTGTCTCATGCATCGTACCTGAACTGGAGATCTATTTCACATATGGTAATATACATGTTTCAATGCTACACTTTCAAATCATCCCACCCTCGCCTTCTCTCACAGAGTCCAAAAGTATGTTCTTTACATTTGTGTCTCTTTAGCTGTCTCGCACATAGGGTCATCATTAGCATCTTTCTAAATTCCATATATATGTGTTAACATACTGTATTGATATTTTTCTTTCTTCACTCTGTATACTTCACTATACTTCACTCTGTATAATAGGCTCCAGTTTCATCCACCTCATTAGAACTGATTCAAATGCATTCTTTTTAATAGCTGAGTAATATTCCATTGTGTATATGTACCACTGCTTTCTTATCCATTTGTTTGCCGATGGACATCTAGGTTGCTTCCATGTCCTGGCTATTGTAAACAGTGCTGCAATGAATATTGGGGTACATGTGTCTCTTTCAATTCTGGTTCCCTTGGTATGTATGCCCAGCAGTGGGATTGCTGGATCATATGGTAGTTCTATTTCCAGTTTTTTAAGGAATCTCCACACTGTTCTCCATAGTGACTGAACTAGTTTGCAGTCCCACCAACAGTGTAAGAGGGTTCCCTTTTCTCCACACCCTCTCCAGCATTTACGGTTTGTAGACTTTTTGATAGCAGCCATTCTGACTGGCATGAAATGGTACCTCATTGTGGTTTTGATTTGTGTTTCTCTGATAATGAGTGATGTTGAGCATCTTCTCATGTGTTTGTTAGCCATCTGTATGTCTTCTTTGGAGAAATGTCTGTTTAGTTCTTTGGCCCATTTTTTTATTGGGTTGTTTATTTTTCCAGAATTGAGCTGCAAGAGCTGCTTGTATATTTTTGAGATTAATTCTTTGTCAGTTGCTTCATTTGCTATTATTTTCTCCCATTCTGAAAGCTGTCTTTTCACCTTGCTTATAGTATCCTTTGTTTTTCAAAAGCTTTTAAGTTTAATTAGGTCCCATTTGTTTATTTTGCTTTTATTTCCAATATTCTGGGAGGTGGGTCATAGAGGATCCTGCTGTGATTTATGTCACAGAGTGTTTTGCCTATGTTTTCCTCTAGGTGTTTTATGGTTTCTGGTCTTACATGTAGATCTTTAATCCATTTTGAGTTTATTCTTGTGTATGGTGTTAGAAAGTGTTCTAATTTCATTCTTTTACAAGTGGTTGATCAGTTTTCTCAGCACCACTCATTAAAGAGATTGTCTTTTCTCCATTGTATATTCTTGCCTTCTTTGTCAAAGATAAGGTGTCCATAGGTGTACGGATTTATCTCTGGTCTTTCTATTTTGTTCCATTGATCTATATTTCTGTCTTTGTGCCAGTACCATACTGCCTTGATGACTGTAGCTTTGTAGTATAGTCTGAAATCA
The DNA here is from genome assembly GCF_000754665.1 of Bison bison bison. Lineage (NCBI taxonomy): Eukaryota > Metazoa > Chordata > Mammalia > Artiodactyla > Bovidae > Bison > Bison bison. The sequence goes on from NW_011494863.1 coordinate 4,696,523, forward strand.
GGCAGATTGATTCCTCCAGTTCTATTCTTCTTTTTCAAGATTGCTTTGGCTCTTTGAGGTTTTTTAATATTTCCATACAAATTGTGAAATTATTTGTTCTAGTTCTCTGAAAAATGCTGTTGATAGCTTGATAGGGATTGCACTGAATCTATAGATTGCTTTGGGTAGTATATTCATTTTCACTATATTGATTCTTCTGATCTATGAACATGGTATATTTCTCCATCTGTTTGTGTCACCTTTGATTTCTTTCATCAGTGTTTTATAGTTTTCTATATATAGGTCTTTTGTTTCTTTAGGGAGATTTATTCCTAAGCATTTTATTCTTTTCATTGCAATGGTGAATGGAATCGTTTCCTTAACGTTTCTTTCTGTTTTCTAATTGTTAGTGTATAGGAATGCAAGGGATTTCTGTGTGTTGATTTTATATCCTGCAACTTTACTGTATTCATTGATTATCTCTAGTAAGTTTCTGGTGGAGTCTTTAGGGTTTTCTATGTAGAGGATCATGTCATCTGCAAACAGTCAGAGTTTTACTTCTTCTTTTCCAATCCAGATTCCTTTTATTTCTTTTTCTTCTCTGATTGCTGTGGCTAAAACTTCCAAAACTATGTTGAATAGTAGTGGTGAGAGTGGGTACCCTTGTCTTGTTCCTGACTTTAGGGGAAATGCTTTCAATTTTTCACCATTGAGGGTAATGTTTGCTGTGGGGTTATCATATATGGCATTTATTAAGCTGAGGTATATTCCTTCTATGCCTGCTTTCTGGAGGGATTTTATCATAAATGGATGTTGAATTTTGTCAAAGGCTTTCTCTGCATCTATTGAGATAATCATATGGTTTTTACCTTTCAATTTGTTAATGTGGTGTATCACATTGATTGATTTGCAAATATTGAAGAATCCTTGCAGGGATAAAGCCCACTTGGTCATGATATATGATCTTTTTAATATGTTGTTGGATTCTGTTTCCTAGAATTTTGTTAAGGATTTTTGCATCTATGTTCATCAGTGATATTGGCCTGTAGTTTTCTTTATTTGTGGCATCTTTGTCTGGTTTTGGTATTAGGGTGATGGTAGCCTCACAGAATGAGTTTGGAAGTTTACCGTCCTCTGCAATTTTCTGGAAGAGTTTGAGTAGGATAGGTGTTAGCTCTTCTCTAAATTTTTGGTAGAATTCAGCTGTGAAGCCATCTGCTCCTGGGCTTTTGTTTGTTGGAAGATGTCTGATTACAGTTTCAATTTCTTTGCTTGTTGTGGGTCTGTTAAGATTTTCTATTTCTTCCTGGTTCAGTTTTGGAAAGTTATACTTTTCTAAGAATTTGTCAATTTCTTCCAAGTTGTCCAATTTATTGGCATATAGTTGCTGATAGTAGTCTCTTATGATCCTTTGCATTTCTGCCAACACAATAATCTTTTAAAGGTAAGTCTTTGAAGAGGACAATTCCCTACTTCATATTCTCTCCCATAATACTGAGGTTTTAAGAATCTCTGACCTGGTGCTACTATGTTTTCATACCATCACCTTAACCTAAACAATTGAAGATCATCATCATCTTTGGGGCTGACCCCCTGACCAATGATTCTGAGATTTGGGTAGATGGGTAGGTAGTTCCACACAAATAATTTTATTGATATTCTCAACTTTACTCAAATAACAAAGAGAATTGGAAGAGAAGGCTTGAAAAGACCTCAATATACCACATTACAGTTTTGATAAATGACAAAACCCAGACCAGAGCTGTGCGTATTGAGGATTGGCAAATTGGGCCCATGGGAACAGTCATCCATTTTTGTATGACCTGCCTGCATGCTAAGGATGGTTTCAATTTTAAATGGACATATATGTTCTTTGTAATATCCATGATTTTACTTCTTGGCCTGCAAAGCCTAAAAATTTACTTTTTAACCCTTGAAGAAAAAGTTTGCTGAGCCACTGGTTTAAAACATTTTAATTTCAAAGCCTAAAAAAAAACACCTGACATGAGCATTAGGTTGAAATAAATATTTGTTGAATTTAATTATCCAGAATTCATAGTCAGACTTCCCTGGTGGCTCAGTGGTATAGAATCCACCTGCCAATGCGGGAGACTCAACAGATGCAGGTTTGACCCCTGGATAGGGAAGATCCTCTGGAGTAGGAAATGGGAACCCACTCCAGTATTCTTGCTTGGAAAATTCCATGGACAGAGAAGCCTGGTGGGCTACTAGCCCATGGGGTTGCAAAGGAATCAGATACGACCTAGCGACTGAGCACACACACACAGAATTCACAGTTACTGACTATAGTTCAATGCCATGATCTGTGTGCCCCAAGGTGCACAGTGACCAACTTGGGCAAGTGATACATGGGGAAGTTTTTTAACAGGCTTCTGAGCAAGAGCTTTCAGATGGAATCATTGTGCATGAATGAGAGGCCCTGAATTGCTGTGGATGAAGCCAAAAAGAGGGGGTTGAAGCTAAGAAGATCACAGGAAAATGGTGCTCCCAGGATGAGGCAACCTCCTGCCAAATGAACTAACAGGTCTTCATAAAAGAATAACTATTTATTACTTGCTTATGTGGCAATCCCTGGGTAATTGTTTTATAGACTTTATCTCATCTTTAAAACAACCTGTGAAGAAAGTATACTTCCACTTACATCTACTGGTTCTATTCCAAAGTTGATTTTCTACACTTAGTCACTATTCTATATTGCATCTTTCAAATCTGTACAATGGCATTACGTGTGATACTACATAAGGTGCTCAAAAGGAGAATCCCTTTTTTTGAAAATTTGTGCTTATAAAAGATGCAAGAAACCAAAACATTTTCCTCAGTGTTCTTACTTATGAGCCTACAATATTAAAATTATTTTCTCATCACATAGGTTCTTTGTTTTTGTTTGGTTTTTAAACACAAAAGAAGTTTTTATTATATTAATAGCTGCAGGTAGAGCTATATAACTCAAAGTATTATGCATCTTTATGCTTTTTGGTAGGCTGTAAAACATTTTATTACTGTGTTAAATCACTTGGACACACATGCTTTCCAGAGATGAAAAAGAATGCTATTTTAAGACAGTTTATTAAAAACAATTACCCCGTTTAAAAGCCTGTTTCTGTGTATTTATTATATTGACTACTAAAATTACTTTGTTTTCTTGGTACCCACAAATTAAGAAATGTCACATAGTCAAGTTAATTCCTGGGAAACTCTTAAGCATTTTTATTGTGAATAAGCTTTTTCAAAACAGGAGGGTTGTTTGGTAATTTATTGTTGAAGTGGCATTTTAGGGGTGAAAAGGAGGGTTCTCTTTCTGAGAGAATCTGGCTGAGCCAACACATCTTACAAACTACTGGAGGGAGGATGAAATAAAAAATAGCTGTCACATCAGAGTGATTGCTCAGCGACACCCAACACCAAATGCTTTGACTTTCTACAGACTAAATTCAGGCAGAACAGTTAGATTATAAGTCTGCTAACCAGAGACAGAATTTGTCTTTCGTTTTTGCATTTGAATGAAACTGTCATAGCCTAATGGTAATGAAATGCCATCTGGCATCCCTCTGGATGGCTCTAGGGAGAGTTGGTGGTTTTCACCCAGTTCTCAGAGCATAGTTCTTCCCATCCCAGAAATCTCTGTTAGACTAAAATCTGCCAAATGTAAAATAAGCACTGTTTAGAATACATTAACCTTAAGAGTTAAATGAATCAGTCAACAGCATTTATTTGTTGCCCACTGTGTTCAGTTCTAAGGGGGGTGGGGGTGGATAGTGGAAAGTCACAATTAAGAGAGAACACATGGGTCGTAGACAGGGAACATTTCACAAGCGAAAATGTCAACTATCAAATTTTATAGCTTAAAGAGAATTTGGAAAACTATTTTCCAAATTATTTTCTAAGGAGCAAAGCTCTGTAAGATATGACTAAGTGTTCTGGGGTCAAATAAGTTTAAAAAGTGTTGCAGTGCCTTTAACATGTTAATACACATGGAGAATCTCCAAGTGTGGATCTATAAGGCGCAGGTTTCCCTGACTATTTGGACCAGATTTGGGAAATATTCCCTAGAAATTATCAGTCAACTTTCATCACTTTATAAATGAGGAAAATGAGGTAAAGTGATTTATCCAAGATCACAAAGCTAATTATTGGCATAACCAGAAGCAGGACTTAGCATTTTCATTTTGAATCCAGTATTTTTCAATTGAGACTGCTATATAATCCTAGTTTCATAACATATGTATTAGAGTGATTTCTCATCTCACTAAATGGATTTGTTGTATTATTATATAATTGCAGATTAGGAGAATGAACACAGGTCAGGGATTTAGTGGGTAATACGTAAGGCCTTGCTTTCCCTCTGCTACTTGGGAAAAATTCACAAGTTTACTTATGTTCCTTGAGCCTCAGTTTCTGCATCCATGAGGTAGGAATAATAACACCTGTCTGGTTGAATTGTTGAAGGATCTTAATGTAGAAGCTGGTGGTGACCAGATCATCGAGAATCTGAGCTCTGGCTAGGAGGTCAGTCTCACTCCCAAGGCAATGGAATTCACTGGAGGAGTTAAGAAGGTTGAGGTCATGAGTTTGTCCAGATTGAAACCTTTTAGAGGAAAAGTATTTCCTCTCTTTTCTCTCAGTGCCTGCGCTAACACATACTAAATAGACATTTAATCAACAATAAAGGACAAATTTCACAAAATGTAAATAGAAGTACATTAATAACAGCTTTACCATGCTACACATACAAAACTACATATATAGAAGAGATACCATTCATATTTTTGTATATTACGAAAAATATGTTTTGAATAATAAGACTCCTCTCTTTCAAGTTCTGTTTGATATTGGAAAAGGAAACATCAGCATGTTGAAAAATAATTTGGGTGCTTAACTGGCTGGGCCCTGGAGGGTAATTTATAGTACTTAATAGTGTAGTTAAAGCTAATTCCATTTTCCTAAGACGGATTGCTTTTCCAGTGTCCTGGCAGGTTACCCATTTCATAGACCTTTACTCAGAAGCATCAAGCTCCCCAGGACTGGATACAGAGTTGCTTTGTTACCTCACTTGAAGGATAGGAAAAATAAATTCATTTGTTAGGATTTTGTAGGGTCATTAACTTCACTCTGCCTTTCCAAATAAATATGCCAGCTTTAATTTTTCATGCAAATGATTCACCTACATCCAAAGTTCCATGTAGCCCTCCTCAGGATACACATGTCATAAATCACAAGGAGCTTGGCTCTTTGTAATCCCACAGAGTTGGGTCCCCAATGCTGAGTAGTTGAAAATGCAGATAAAGAAGAAAGGTACAGAAGAGGGGCTTTCATTTACTTTTGTTTGCCTTCAAGACAATTTCCACAGGCAGTCATAACAATGACAGCTAGAAATGGTAATAACTCTACAACTGCTTTGAAGCTTCCAAAATACTCTTACAAATAAAAACAAATGATGCAATAAGTACAATAAACCTTTGGGCAAACTAACCATAAAGGACACCGGAGTGCATACAAACATATGTGGCTCTGCCCCACCAGGAACACATTCCTTCTGAAGACTACATGAGGATCTTATACTTCGATAAGCCAAATGTGACCAATGGGCCCCAGTGCAATGAGAGGCTTTGTTGAAAAGCCACAGTCTTTCATTGTCCCTTCAAGAGAGCCTGAACTATTCTCAACATCTGCAAGATGTGCCACATTAAGCATAACAAAGGAAAATAAGCATATTCCTCAAAACAACATTATTAAAAATAAGTACATGACAGCAGCCTGCCTAGTTCTAATTAAAGGGGAAAAACAAGGACAGGAAATTGCATTTTTTTTAAAGTTTCAGTGATTTGATCTAATTTGTATATTTGTATAATTTTGTTAATACTCTAATTAAAGTTATGCTAAATAGCCAAACACTGAAGTGTTAAGGAAAATGCCACAGAACAATTTTATATGGAGAAGAGTAGCTTAATTAAAAGTGACTTAATTTCCATCCTTAGGGATCCTAAATCCTAGAAGTAATGGGATATGGTAGATTAAAAAAAAAAACAACACAAATTTTGTTAAGAAGGGGATGTGGGTATCTGATAAGTTAACAGTATAGCAGTTCTTTTTTTTTTTTTTAAACAAGCAAGTGCTTTCTTAGAGATGTAGATGCTTGCATAAAACTGAATTTATGCTGGTTTATGTTAGCCACTAATGCTTTTCATAAAGCAACTAACTGTGTACTGGTGATGACCTTATACCTTTGCATCCCCTTTGCCACCATAACAGAGAGACTCTAAGGTGGGTCCCAAGACACTTGTCGCCTAGTGCTCATGTCACACTGTAATCCTTTCCCACTTAGCATGCACAGAAACTTTGACTTACTTCTAAATAATAAAATATGGCAGAGTTTCAGTATATAAGTGATTATATTACTTTACGATTCTAACGTCTGTCTTGCAAAGAGCTCTCCCTGTTGCTGGCTTTGAAGAAGCAAGCTGCTGTATGTTGTGAGCTGCCTAAGGAGACAGCCATGTATAGAACTGAGGAAAGTCTCTAGATGACAGCCAGCAGAAAACTGAGGCCCTTAAGGTGACAGTTTGATCCTTCCCCAGCTGAACCTCTGATGAGACTCCAGCCACTGTCAACACCTTGACTGCAGCCTTACAGATGATCCACTTCAGCCTCGAGTCTTTTCTAATGCTGTGGCATGGGGAACCCACTCTGCACTCACAAATGCACAAGCCCAAATTGTAGGGGAGTTAATGCCTGTGGGACGACTGTTGAACACTGGGCAATGGAGGATATGGATATATACTTCTCCCCTTCTTCCTTAGGAAATGCATTTCATAAAGTTCCTCAAGAGTTCTAATGGACTTGAGCACCCAAAGTCCATAGCAGGTGCCAACTTGACAAAGCTTCTTTGCATTGGTCTTTCTTCCTGTTTCTATCTTATCCCTTATTCACAGAAACCATGAAATAGTAAATATGGATTGTTGTACACTGCAAAACTGGTGGAAGTGTTGCTAAACAATAGATAACTAATACTCCTAACTAATTCTAGATAGTAAATCGCTCATAGCTCTGGGGAAAAAAATTAACCAGTACAACATTTAGCAGCGAATTTGTAATCTATGTTTATGAGAAACCAGACTGTTCCATATCATATTCATCAGTGTTATATGGATAAAAGTGATCTGCCTCTCCATCCCTCAAAGCCCTACTCTGTCCTTTGATTAATAACAATAATCAGTCAAATTAACTGTAATTTCTCCAGACAAAACTATACTCTTATATGATACCACATAGTTCTGAAAATGTAAGTTTTAGGGCTTCCCTCATAGCTCAGTTGGTAAAGAATCTGCCTGCAATGCAGGAGACCCTGGTTCTATTCATAGGTTGGGAAGATCCCCTGGAGAAGGGATAGGCTACCCATTCCAGTATTTCTGGGCTTCCCTTGTGGCTCAGCTGGTAAAGAATCTGCCTGCAATGCAGGAGACCTGAGTTTGATCCCTGGGTTGGGAAGAACCCCTGGAGAAGGGAAAGGCTACCCACTCCAGTATTCTGGCCTCGAGAATTCCATGGACTGTATAGTCCATGGGGTTGCAAAGAGTTGGACATGACTGAACGACTTTCACTTTCTTTCCTTCAGTCAAAAGACAGAATAAGTTACTGACCTTACATATATCAATTTTATGTTTTAAAATGGGAGAATCATCAGGGCAGTGTTAGTGCCCTTACAATTTTCTTTTTATTTCCTTATATCAAATTATGTTAGAATAAAACATCTAAATGCTTTATCTAGTGCCATCTAATGTGCACTTGGACTGATAGAGTCATCTTCCAAAAGTAGGGCACGGAACACAGAAGTGGTTGGACTTTCTGTTTACAGAGTACTTTCTGCACCAAGTTCCACTGCATCTAATTTTATGACCCCTGAAGACCCCTGACCTATCTCATTAGGTGGCAAATTCTACCCTGGGAAATGGGGGCACAGCAGATTGAGGAGCAGGAGGCCTCATGATAAGGTGGCCCAGTTCTTACTGTCTCTTCAGCTTGCACTGGTGGGAGGGGGATGACAACAGAGCCTGTTTGGGCGTCTTCCCTTTGTCTAGTTGACTAGGCAGGAACAGATGCTTAAATGGCAGAAACATACAAGTGTGGGTGTTTAAATGAGGTTATAAGACACAAGAAAAAGAGCAATTACAAGTTGTAGGTCTTGGCTCCAGAAGATGGTTAGATCTAGCACCAGATAAAGCTTCAAAAAGTCCCACTCATTTGTACATTAATCATTTGTCCATTTAAATATGTAGGTCAACTATTACTTGCCAGGAATGAGGCTTCGTGTTGGGAATCAATGGTATATAAGACAGACATGGTCCCTGTTTGAAAAAGTTTAACAGCATATGCAAAGACCCCATGCAATATGATGAGCTGTAGGACTAGGCTCTGAGAGAGTCAGAGTAGGAGAGAACAGGCAGAGCTTGGAGTCAAGGCAAGGATGTCTGAAGAATTAAAATTTGTAAACAGCTCCCCTGACTTACTCTTTTGTACTTCCCACTGCTATTGTATTGCTGGAAACCTCATATTTTGCTTTTGCCAAGTGACCCCATGCCCTTTGCCTTGGCACTCTAAAAAGGCCTGGCCTGTCAATATCTGGACCAATTCTATTTCATTGAAAAGTATCAGGGTCACAAAGCATAGTAACAAGGGTGTGGGGCCTGGTGTTAATCAGTCTTGGCTTAACCCTTCATTTCTACCACTTCAAGTCCAACGACCTTGGGTAAATTGTCCCATCTTTTTAAGAGCATAAGGTTGTTGAAAGCCTGTTGAGCGTGTTGCCTAGGAGACAGTGTGTCCTCAATCAATGATAGTCACTATTAATATTTTCTGCTCCTGGAGGGCTATAGCTGTTCATCAGCTAATGCTGACAAATCATATGCAATAACATGTTAAAGGAATATTTTATCAACACCCTTGGGAGGAACATTTTTAAATGCTTAAACCCACAGAAAGTGAGCAAAAGTGACTCATGTCTCAAAGAGTCATGTCTGACTCTTTGCAACTCTAGGCCAGAATACTGGAGTGGGTTCCCTTCTCTAGGGTATCTTCCCAACCCAGGGATCGAATCCAGGTCTTCCACACTGCAGGTGGATTCTTTACCAGCTGAGCCGCCAGGGAAGTTCTACTACACAGAAGTTGTCCTCTAATGCTGGAATGTCAAATGGTAGGGGAGGCCTGTAGGGGAAAGAGTTCCCATCTTCCTTTGCGTACTATGGACCAGGTAACACAGTAAGTGTTTTGTATGTTTTCTCTAATTTAATCCCCACAATAAATCTGTGCGGTAGAACTCTCACTAATTTCTATAGGTGAGACAACTGAGGTTTAACAGGTCAAGTCATGTGGCTGTGACTATCAGGAGGGATTCCTACACTCTTCCCAAATGAGGTTTCCAGAGTGAGGGATGCCCTTGAATTATGCTCCTGGGGCAACCAAACAGGGTACATGGATCCAGAAGGAAGTTTCCTTTTAGTTTCTGGAGAATAACAAGCTTGGCCCCACAGCCGCCCCCACTGAAATGTAACAGTTTATAGTTTCGTGTGTCCACCACACTACCTGCTTTCCAGTATTCCAGGCCTCAGCTTCTTAACCATCCTGTCCTGCTGTCCCCAAGCCCCTTCCCAAGGTCATCATTTGGACCCAAAAAATGTTTGCCTGGTCAGTGCTTAAGAATTTAACTAGTCCTGAATTTAGCAAACAGAATTTGAAAAATGTTACCCATGGCACCAAAGCAAAAACAAAACTAAAAAAAAAAAAAAATCCTGGTTTCCTCCAGGCTCATTTCATCTGGGAAGGGGTACAGGAAGATAAACAAACAAAACCACTTTGTCTGGACTTCAGGCACAGAGGGAAAAAACCCACAAAAAGTAACAGAGCACCGAGGTGTCCCCTGTGTAAATGGACTTGGACATGGTGCTGGTACAGAAATGATGGGCGTGCTTTGGGACCCAGATGAATTGCTGGGCATGAAATAATGGTTCTACACTGACTGAAAAATTTGAAAGTAAGTAAAAACATTGAGGCAAACAAAAAGATGATTTCCCTGTAGTCTTTCAAGCCAGCCAGTGAATTCAGAGGAAAAAGGAAGACAAACAGCTGAGACTTGTGAAGGAGACAGAGACAGCCAGGGGAGAGGATGGAGGAGAGGGAGAAAGAAAACATGAATTACAAAGATGCTCATTCAGTCAACAAGTATTTGGAAGCAGTAGAATACCAACAGTTGAATGCCTGGGCTCCACTGCCTGCTGGCTGGGAGACTAGGCTTCGCTCTGTACTCCTCAGTCTGTAAAAGATGGATAACATGGGGATATGACTGTTTTTACTTCTTAGGGGAGTTGGATAGAGCCCTTGGTGCACTATCTGAAACATAGAGCCCCCTAGCTGTTACTGGTATTATTTGTAATATTATTTACTTGTTCACCATTTCCAAGGCACTGGGGGGAGGGCATTAAGGTCACAGAGACAAGAATGTAGCTCTCATCTTTTAATTGAGTGCAAGAGTTAAGAGAAGTGCACTCATCCTGCCTTTGATTGCAGTTTTGAGTACCCTAAGTTATCAAGAATTACAGGATTCAATAAAGTTGCTCAAAGGAACAGAGTGTCAAAGAGATATGCACATGCATTGTTGTTTTAAGGAGGGGCAGCAATCCTGGACATAGAATGCTCAGATGGATCCACCGCATTCCTGGGCCAGAGGATCAGCAAGAGGGCAGGTGGTGGCAGAAAGAGAAGTTTACACGCACAACTCTGTCTCTACCTTCTGGTCATCTTCCTATGTTATCCAGATTGGTACACAAGCACTTGCTGTGTTTCTTGAGCTAATTTAGGGTGGAGATAATTAAGTGGATGGATTTAGAATGACAAAAGTTGTCTGTTTTGTGTCTCTAATATTAGGTTTCTAAGCAACAACAAGCTGTCTAGTCAGATAGGTCTTCACAATATATCGAATTCCTCTGCATTATTGCTCAAAGACAATTCACAAATGCTATTCAAATTATGTAAGAGGCTGGCTTAGAGATGATCCTTTTCTAGGCCAATATTCTCAGCTTTTTATGACAATAGCAGCAACCTGAACCTTTAGCAGGAATCAGAGATTGTTGGCAAGGTTGTTAAAACCCAAATTTGCAACTGGAACTGAGGCTTGCTGAAAGCATCAATGTAAATGATGAGTCTCATCCTCATTCCCTCCCAGGGCACCTGTAGCACAACCCTAAGGTAAATCCTATCACTGTTTTCTCCAGGGCTCCAGGGGATGAGCACATCTGTTGTTGACACCTGAGAAACCTCAGCTTTCTTATCACTTCTCACACTCCTGGTGTGACCATGAGATTTTAAAACTGAAGGCAGGACTTCCAGGCAGAAAGAAGACACACCAAACAGGATTAAAACCAAAACACAGTTGGCATGTTGGGTGGGACCAGATACAGATGAGGAATTTACTGCATTTCTCTCTATACTCCGAGCTGCTGGGTGTTAGTGAATGGTTAAGCTAAGGACAAAATTAAAAGAATTGTATCTGTTTTCTTATACGCGAAGAGGTTGCATCACTTGGTTTTTTCGTAAAATCTCTGAAGGTAAAATTGCTGCCTTTCACTAATTTCAAGCTTACCTCGGGGAACTCCTTTCCATACACAGATTGACACTGCCTTTTAGGTTTTTTGATGCACACTGGTTAATAATCTTAGCCTGGGAACCATGCAGACCTGACTCACCACCTAAATTTTGAAAGGGATGGGAATACCAGACCACCTGACCTGCCTCTTGAGAAACCTATATGCAGGTCAGGAAGCAACAGTTAGAACTGGACATGGAACAACAGACGGGTTCTAAATGGGAAAAGGAGTACGTCAAGGCTGTATATTGTCACCCTGCTTATTTAATTTCTATGCAGAGTACATCATGAGAAACGCTGGGCTGGAAGAAGCACAAGCTGGAATCTAGATTGCCGGGAGAAATATCGATAACCTCAGATATGCAGATGATACCACCCTTATGGCAGAAAGTGAAGAGGAACTAAAAAGCCTCTTGATGAAAGTGAAAGCGGAGAGTGAAAAAGTTGGCTTAAAGCTCAACATTCAGAAAACGAAGATCATGGCATCTGGTCCCATCACTTCATGGCAAATAGATGGGGAAACAGTGGAAACAGTGTCAGACTTTATTTTTGGGGGCTCCAAAATCACTGCAGATGGTGATTGCAGCCATGAAATTAAAAGACACTT
>NW_011494863.1:4708861-4733554 GCF_000754665.1 Bison bison bison
CATGTATGGATGTGAGAGTTGGACTGTGAAGAAGGCTGAGCGCCGAAGAATTGATGCTTTTGAACTGTGGTGTTGGAGAAGACTCTTGAGAGTCCCTTGGACTGCAAGGAGATCCAACCAGTCCATCCTAAAGGAGATCAGTCCTGGGTGTTCTTTGGAAGGAATGATGCTAAAGCTGAAACTCCAGTACTTTGGCCACCTCATGCGAAGAGTTGAGTCATTGGAAAAGACTCTGATGCTGGGAGGGATTGGGGGCAGGAGGAGAAGGGGACGACAGAGGATGAGATGTCTGGATGGCATCACTGACTCGATACACATGAGTTTGGGTGAACTCCGGGAGTTGATGATGGACATGGAGGCCTGGCATGCTGCAATTCATGGGGTCGTAAAGAGTCGGACATGACTGAGTGACTGAACTTTAGGATTTTTTAATGCACACTAGTTAATAATCTTAGCTTGGGAACCATCCAGACCTGACTCACCACATACTTTCTAGCTGAGTAACCTCAGGCAAGCAGCTTCCCTTCAGCAAGTCCATATTCTCACCTGTAAAGCTGGTGGGAGACCCCACTGCCCACCTGGGAGCATTCTTGTGAGGATTCAGGATCTTGGTATCAAGTCCTCCTCTCAGTAATGGACACACAGTAAGTACTCAGTAAATTTTTTACCATTGTTAACTGTTTTACTATTACAAAAGAGATTGAAATAAATAAAATGCACAAGCTGACCTGTAACAGAATTGGAAAATGCAACACGATGCACATGTATTGTCTGTAGTTTAGAACAGAATAATCAATGGGACAAATGTTTCTTCCTGTTGAGTGGGAATTGCCATATGAAAGGACAAGTCCCTATGAGGAGTAGGATAGACAGCAGAAAGTCTTGGCTTTTGGCTGCCTGAGACATCAAGTAATTTATCCAGTCTTCTTGACCTCTGCTTCAATCTCTGTCCAGAAAAGCAACAGGTATGTTGCATGCAAGGAGGTTATTTATTCCTTTCAAGTTTGATTTTTGAGTCAGAACTAGCTTCAAATTCTAGCTGCACAGCATACAAGCTGTATGACTAATTATTTGGGGCCCTAGTTTATGCCTTTTGGGTCTGGAGATTAATGGTGTACTTTCCCAATAGGTTTATCGGGAGGATCAAAAGAAAATGTGTAGAAAATGGTGGAGGCTTTGCAAATGGCAACTAATAAGATGTTCATCATCTTCAATTTTTTGCTCTCAGAACTCTATCTTAAATTGAGGATCCCAAAGAGCTATTGTTTGAAATTATTAATCTTTAATTAAAAATAAATTAAAATCTTAATACAAGAAATGAAATGAAAAACCTTAAAAATATTTATTACTTTAAATATCACAGCAAACTCTTTATATGCCAAAAACCAATTTTAATGAAAAGTTCTCTTAACTATGGGGAAAAAACATAAGAATTCATTATTGCATATACTTTTCAAGTCTCTTTAATGTCTTAATAAAAAGGAATGGAGTTATATCTGCTTCAACTAAAATCTGTTGCAGTATCACACATCACATAACTTCTGGAAAACTTCACTTTACACTCAAGAGGGAATGAAAGTAGGAAAAAAACACATAATATCTTGGTATTAGAAAAATAGTTTTGACCTCATGGATTTCATGAAAGTGTCTCAGGGATCCCCAGACTTTGAAAACAATGAATTTAAGGCAACTATCTTACAAAACTTTCTCAACTGCAGAAGATGATACAGAGGTTTATATAGCAAAAGAATGAGACCACTGCCTAAGAGAAAGAGAAACAACATCTAGACAAAGAATATAGTACATTTGAGGCCCACTGAAGAATCTACTTTCAGAAATAGGTTGTACTTAAGTAGGAGGCAGGAGAACAGTAGGAGCCTGAACACATTTACAGAATCAGGAAAGTATGCATTATATATTCTCCAAGTAGAGTGAACAGATTTCTGTGATGCTGATTACCCAGCCATCATAGATCACTGCTTCTGTGTCCTTCTTCCCTCTCCACCTGTATCTCCTCTACTCCACCCAGAACAGCAGGAAGATTCCCAGTTGCTCCCCAGATTATCAAATGAAGTTATACCCGACTGGGGCATGGCAACTCAAATCCATTAAAAACTGGGTTTTTCAAACACAGTTTGAAATGGGTGCAAATGCTGGATTTGCCACTTAGAAGCTACATGGTCTTGGAAATTTCTTAAATTTACTGAATCTCATGAATGAACATATTCACTGAAACTCCTCCCATCAAAAGTGCAGAATACAATAGAGTATTACTCAGCCATAAAAAAAAAAAAAAAAAATCGTGCCATTTGCAACAACATGGATGACTCTAGAGGGCTTTATACTAAATAAGTCAGACAAAGACAAATACCATATATGATCTCACTTATATGCAGAATCTAAAAAACAAAATGAAAACAGACTCATAGATACAAAGACTAAACAGATGGTTGCCAGCGGGGAGGGTGAGTGAAATAGATGAAGGGGATTAAGGGGTAGAAACCTCCAGTTATAAAATAAATAAGCCCAGGGATGGAATATATAGCACAATGTGGTCACTAATATTATAATAACTTTGTATGTGGACAGATGGTTACTAGATTTATCATGGTGATCATTTCATAATGCATGTATCAAATCTCTATGTAGCACACCTGATACTAACATAACATTATATGTCAACTGTCTTTCAATAAGAAAGATTTTTAAGAGAAGTCTATTTTCCCATGCCTTGAATTGGGCTGGCCTGTGTCTCTCTTCATTACTCTATGTGGTGGAAATGGCAATATTTAACTTCAGAACGTGATTTCAAGAGACCCTGCAGCTTCTATGCTTGCCCTGTGGAGCCCTGAGGCCCCCATACTGAGATGGAAGATCCCATCCCAGCCATCTCTGCTGAGGACCTAGGCATCTTACCCCATTCAGCCTCAGCTAAGCATATTGAGCTAAGCCGTATCAGCTAAGCCATATCGAGAGCTCCAGCAAAAACAGCAGAACCACCATCCGTTCGGCCCACAGAACTGTGAGAAATGATCATTCTGTTTTAGGCCACCAAACAGATGGGTAGTTTCCAGGGAGACCAATTTGTTCCAATTTGGCTGGGACTTTCCCATTTTTAGCTCCCAGTCCCACATCCCAAGAAACCCCTCAGCTCTTTTGTAGAACTCATGCAAACACCTTAACAGGAATAAAAGTGTACAACTCAGTGTTTGAGAGAATTAAGGGTAATGGTGATGTAAAGGCAAAATATAGATGGAGTCCATACAATGAAAGATTTTTATTTTTCTTGTTTTCAATTTATAAAATAACCCTATAATAATCTACTTCATAATTACTCTACTTTTAACAAAATAAAGATTTCTGAAGCTAATTAAAATTTAATCTTTTATTTTTATCTATAACTAAACTTCTCATTCAGGGCCCTAGTTGCGTTAAATATACCAGAAAGCATTCTCTGCTGGAGAATACTACATTTCAAGCTAAGCACAAAGGTAGCAGGCCCCTGGGAAATAAAGAACCAAAAAGCGAAAGAAAACATTGGACTTAACCAAATTCAAACCGGCTGTGAGTTTTCAAAACAGTATCATTGTTGAATACAGAAAACACTTAATATTATGTCATTCTGGGAGGGTCTAGGACAGGACCTTTTTTGGACAGTATTTTTCCCCTGGGGCATGTCTAAAGAAAACATAATCGAAGGAGATGATCTACAGGTAAGGTCAGTGGAATGTGCATCTCGGGGTGGGGGTTACTAGGTAAGACGGTTGCTTAGAGCTGTTCTTCAGGGAGAAAAGTGGAGGTTGGGGTGTGTGTGTGTGGTGGAGAAATCTTGTAAAAATCTGAAATTCATTAAATGATGGTGTAATCTTTTCCTCACGTCATAATTATTTGACCTAAAAATATATATTAAATAGCCAAGAGGTAACATATCTTTCTGCCTAACAGAAATTGCCTGTTATTCATACAATTAAGATGATTTCCCCACCCTACTGGCCAAAAGAATTTCATGCTGCTAAGGAAATAACTATCCTGTACATCACTAAAGTATTCTGACTCTGCAAAAAGCACATGTGAAATCATTCAGCAGGCTGAATAACAAAAAATGTCAGCCTCCAAGAATTTAATCAAGAAGGTATTTCCTCCTGCAGACTTCCGACAGCCAGCATGCTGAAAATGGCCCAGACACATCTGTACTGCATGTGTCTTCCGTGCACAGGACATATCAAGATACTAAGAAAAGCATTGCTACTGCTCTTCAAACAAGGTAATGCCCGATTCTTGAACAAGATCAAGCTAGGATTCAATCAGCCAATTATTAACTGCCTTTGCTCCTTAGAGAGAACAAAAATATACAAAGAATATAGATCTTAACTTTTTAAAGAATGGCAGGTAACATGACACACTGGCAGCCTATAAAAGCAAGAGACTGTTCTCCATGGTGTGGATTTGTTATCTTTGAGGACACACATGAATTGATGGATATATGGATATTTGCATCTTTAACCCCATCTACATCCATCCACCAGACATGATTAAAACTCATTCACCAGATGTTGAAAAGTACAGTACCTTCATTTTGCAACACTAGATTATTTACCCCCAAATTAACAAATTTTATCATGTTGATCAGAAAGCCACAACAATGGCAATTGGAGGTAAACATTAGAAAGCAGTGGATTTAAATACTTAGGATTTTCCAAATTAAAAAATCAGTGTCAGGAGCCAAGTTTTAGACTCACTGGGATACATTTTTCTAGCCATTTCCTAAGATTCTGTGGGTATTTCTAGAATTTCAATTTTTATGCTCTAAAATTAACTACCTCATGGTTTGCTAGTATAAAAATATACACATTGATAAAGGAGACAAGAATATACAGTGGGGCAAAAATAGCCTTTTCAATAAATGGTGCTTGGAAAACTGGACAGCTCCCTGCAAAAGAATGGAATTAGAACACTTCCTAACACCATGAAAGTGAAAGTGAAGTCGTCTAGTCCTGTTTGACTCTTTGTGACCCCGTGGACTGAAGCCTACCAGGCTCCTCCGCCCATGGGATTTTTCAGGCAAGAATACTGGAGTAGGTTGCCATTTCCTTCTCCAGGAGATCTTCCCAACCCAGGGATTGAAACCAGGTCTCTGGCAATGTAGGCAGACACTTCACCATCTGAGCCACCAGGGAAAGATAAACTCAAAATGGATTAAAGACCTACATGTAAGGCCAGAAACTATAAAACTCTTAGAGGAAAATATAGGCAGAACACTTGATGACATAAACCAAAGCAAGATATTCTATGACCCACCTCATAGAGTAATGGAAATATCAATCAAAGTAAACAAGTGGGACCTGATTAAACTTAAAAGCTTTAGCACAGAAAAGGAAACTACAAACAAGGTGAAAAGACAATGCTCAGAATGGGAGAAAATAACAGCAAAAGAAACAACTAACAAAGAATTAATTTCCAAAATACACAACTAGCTCATACAACTCAATATCAGAAAAACAATCAATCAAAAAGTGGGGAAAAGATGTAAACAGACATTTCTCCAAAGAAGACATACAGATGGCTAACAAACAAGTGAAAAGATGCTCAACATCACTCATTATTAGAGAAATGCAAATCAAAACTACAGTGAGATACCACCTCACACCAGTCAGAATGGCCATCATCAAAAAGTCTACGAACAATAAATGCTGGAGAGGGTGTGGAGAAAAGAGAAGGAACCCTCTTGCATTGCTGCTGGGAATGTAAATTGACCCAGCCACTATGGAAGACGATATGGAGATTCCTTAAATAACTAGGAATAAAACCACCATATGACCCAGCAGTCCCACTATTAGGCATTACCCTGAGGAAATCAAAACTGAAAAAGACACACGTACCCCAGTGTTCATTGCAGCACTATTTATAATAGCTAGAACATGGAAGCAACCTAGATATTCATTGACAGAGTAGATAAAGAAGCTGTGGTACATATAGGCAATGGAATACTACTCAGCCATAAAAAGGGACACATTTGAGTCAGTTCTAATGAGGTGGATGACCTAGTGCCTATTTTACAGAGTGAAGTCAGAAAGAGCAATATAAATATCATATACTGATGCACATATATAGAATCTAGAAAGATGGTACTGATGAATTTATTTCAGGGCAGCAATGGAGAAACAGACATGGAGAATAGACTTATGGCCATGGGGAGAGGGGAGGAGAGGGTGAGATGTATGGAAAGAGTAACATGGAAACTTACATTACCATATGTAAAATAGATAGCCAATGGGAATTTGCTGTATGACTCAGGGAACTCAAACAGGGTCTCTGTGTCAATCTAGAAGGGTCAGATGCGGAGGAAGATGGAAGGGAGATTTGGGAGGGAGGGGACATCGGTGTACCTATGGCTGATTCTTGTTGATGTATGACAGAAAACCAGAAAATTCTGTAAAACAAATATACTTCAATTAAAAAAATATAGTGGCAAAAAAATGAAAAAAATATACAAAGCTACTTGAACAAAACCAGAAATCAAAAGTTCAGTTTTCAAAGAATAAAGCTTTAACAAACACTAAATGAAATAAAAGTAAGGTCAGAATTATGCATTTAAGGGAATAATAAAAGGAGACTGGAACACATTTGAAAGATACATGTTTCATTGTAAATGTTTATCCAAGTAGCCACAAATGCCACCAATTTGGTAACATGCCAAAAAGCCTCATTCCTTTCCAACAGCCTCTATCCTCTTTCATCTGAATGGGGATATAGGCTTTTAATCTGTGTCCCTTTCACCAACAATGTATTCTTCACATAGAAATGAATCAGCTTATACAGTCATCAAAACAGTATGGTATTGGCACAAAACCAGAAATACAGACCAGTGGAACAAGAAAGAAGGAAAGCCCAGAGATAAACCCATGTACCTTTGGGCATCTTATCTTTGATAAAGGAGACAAGAATACACAGTGGGGAGAAGTCTCTTCAATAAGTGGTGCTGAGAAAACTGGACAGCTACATGGAAAAGAATGAAATTAGAATACTTCCTAACACCATACACAAAGATAAACTCAAAATGGATTAAAGACCGATATGTTAAGACCAGAAACTATAAAACTCTTGGAGGAAAACATAGGCAGAACACTCTATGACATTTATCACAGGAAAGTCCTCTATGACCCACCTCCTAGATAAATGGAAATAAAAGCAAAAATAAGCAAGTGGGATATAATTAAATTTTTTTACACAGCAAAGAAAACTATAAACAAGGTTGATAAACCCTCAGAATGGGAGAAAAGAGCAAATGAAACAACTGACAAAGGATTAATTTCCAAAATATATAAGCAGCTCATGTAGCTCAATACCAGAAAAACAAACAATCCAATCAAAAAGTGGACAGAAGATCCAAACAACTATTTCTCCAAACAAGACATACAGATGGCTAACAAACACGTGAAAAGATGCGCAACATCACTCATTATCAGAGAAAAGCAAATCAAAACGACAATGAGATACCACCTCACACCAGGCAGAATGGCCATCATCAAAAAGTCTACAGACAATAAATGCTGGAAAGGGTGCGGAGAAAAGGAAACCCTTTAGCATTGTTGATTGCAAAGTAAATTGACACACCCAATATGGAAGACAGTATGGAGATTCCTTAAAAACTAGGAGTAACACTATGATCAAGCAATCTCACTACTAGGCACATACCCTGAGGAAACCATAATTGAAAAAGATACTTGTACCCCAAGGTTCATTACAGCACAATTTACAATAGCTGACTGTGGCTCAGATCATGAACTCCTTATTGCCAAATTCAGACTTGAACAAAGTAGGGAAAACCACTAGACCATTCAGGTATGACCTAAATCAAATCCCTTATGATTATACAGTGGAAGTGAGAAATGGATTTAAGGGACTAGATCTGATAGAGTGCCTGATGAACTATGGACTGAGGTACGTGACACTGCACAGGAGATAGGGATCAAGACCATCCCCATGGAAAAGAAATGCAAAAAAGCAAAATGGCTGTCTGGGGAGGCCTTACAAATAGCTGTGAAAAGAAGAGAAACGAAAAGCAAAGGAGGAAAGGCAAGATATAAGCACCTGAATGCAGAGTTCCAAAGAATAGCAAGAAGAGATAAGAAAACCTTCCTCAGCAATCAATGCAAAGAAATAGAGGAAAACAACAGAATGGGAAAGACGAGAGATCTCTGCAAGAAAATTAGAGATACCAAGGGAACATTTCATGCAAAGATGGGCTTGATAAAGGACAGAAATGGTATGGACCTAACAGAAGCAGGAGATATTGAGGTGGCAAGAATACACAGAAGAACTGTACAAAAAAGATCCTCATGACCAAGATAATCATGATGGTGTGTTCACTCACCTAGAGTCAGACATTCTGGAATGTGAAGTCAAGTGGGTCTTAGAAAGCACCACTACGAACAAAGCTAGTGGAGGTGATGGAATTCCAGTTGAGCTATTCCAAATCCTGAAAGATGATGCTGTGAAAGTGCTGCACTCAATATGCCAGCAAATTTGGAAAACTCAGCAGTGGCCACAGGACTGGAAAAGGTCAGTTTTCATTCCAATCCCAAAGAAAGGCAATGCCAAAGAATGCTCAAACTACCGCACAATTGCACTCATCTCACACGCTAGTAAAGTACTGCTCAAAATTCTCCAAGCCAGGCTTCAGCAATATGTGAACCGTGAACTTCCTGATGTTCAAGCTGGTTTTAGAAAAGGCAGAGGAACCAGAGATCTAATTGTCAACATCCACTGGATCACTGAAAAAGCAAGAGATTTCCAGAAAAACATCTATTTCTGCTTTATCGACTATGCCAAAGCCTTTGACTGTGTGGATCACAATAAACTGTGGAAAATTCTGAAAGAGATGGAAATACCAGACCACCTGACCTGCCTCCTGAGAAACCTGTATGCAGGTCAGGAAGCAACAGTTAGAACTGGACATGGAACAACAGACTGGTTCCAAATAGGAAAAGGAGTATGTCAAGGCTGTATATTATCACTCTGCTTATTTAACTTCTATGCAGAGTACATCGTGAGAAATGCTGGGCTGGAAAAAGCACAAGCTAGAATTCCGATTGCTGGGAGAAATATCAATAACCTCAGATATGCAGATGACAGCACCCTTATGGCAGAAAGTGAAGAGGAACTAAAAAGCCTCTTGATGACAGTGAAAGTGGAGAGTGAAAAAGTTGGCTTAAAGCTCAACCAACATTCAGAAAACGAAGATCATGGCATCTGGTCCCCTCACTTCCTGGGAAATAGATGGGAAAACAGTGTCAGACTTTATTTTTGGGGGCTCCAAAATCACTGCAGATGGTGACTGCAGCCATGAAATTAAAAGATGCTTACTCCTTGGAAGGAAAGTTATGACCAACCTAGATAGCATATTGAAAAGCAGAGACATTACTTTGCCAACAAAGGTCCGTCTAGTCAAGGCTATGGTTTTTCCAGTAGTCATGTATGGATGTGAGAGTTGGACTGTGAAGAAGGCTGAGCACCAAAGAATTGATGCTTTTGAACTGTGGTGTTGGAGAAGACTCTTGAGAGTCCCTTGGACTGCAAGGAGATCCAACCAGTTCATTCTAAAGGAGATCAGTCCTGGGTGTTCTTTGGAAGGACAGATGCTGAGGCTGAAACTCCAGTACTTTGGCCACTTCATGGGAAGAGCTGACTCATTGGAAAAGACTCTGATGCTGGGAGGGATTGGGGGCAGGAGGAGAAGGGGACGACAGAGGATGAGATGTCTGGATGGCATCACTGACTCGATACACATGAGTTTGAGTGAACTCTGGGAGTTGGTGATGGACAAGGAGGCCTGGCGTGCTGCAATTCATGGGGTCACAGAGTCAGACACAACTGAGCGACTGAACTGAACTGAGGACATGGAAGAAACCTAGGTGTCCATTGACGATGAATGGATAAAGAAACTGTGGTACATATATACAATGGAATATTACTGAGCCATAAAAAGGAACACATTTTAGTCTGTTTCAATGAGGTGGATGAACATACAGCCTATTATCCAAAGTGAAGTAAGTCAGAAAGAGAAAGACAAATACCATATACACATATATATGGAATCTAGAAAGATGGTACTGATGAACTTATTTGCAGGTCAGCAATGGAGACACAGACATAGAGAACAGACTTGTGAACACAGGAGGGAGGAGGAGAAGATGGGACGAATGGAGAGAGGAGCATGAAACATATACACTACCATATGTAAAACAGATAGCCAGTGGAAATCCGCTGTATGACTCAGGGAACTCAAATGGGTGTTCTGTGACAACCTAGAGGGATAGGATGGGGTGGGAGGTGGGACAGAGGTTCTAGAGGGAGGGGACATATGTATACCAATGGCTAATTCATGTGATGTATGGAAGAAACCAATAAAATATTGTAAAGAAATTAGGCTTCAATTAAAAATAAATTTTAAAAAATGAGTCCACTTAAATTTAAAAAAGGTAATTAGTTTTATTACCATTTCTGCTTAATTTAATGGCTTTGGATTTTTAGTCTAAGAGCAATGTAAACTTATTTTATCTTGGCTGACAAAGCATTAAGTGACCTGGCCCTCGTCTACCCTCTTGACTTGTTTGCAAATTACTTTGCCCCATGGTCACCGTGTGCCAGTTACACACGTCTCCTGTTCTGCTTCTTGAGAACAACTGAGTGTATCTCACTTTCAGGTTTCTAATGTCCCTCTTTCTGTTGCCTGGAATGCCCTTTCTCTGGAACTCTGTTGACACAGTTGTCTCATCTCATCCTTCAAATCTAACCCAGCATCATCTCGCCAGAGAGGCTTCCCTGACGAGCTTAATTTAAGTAGCCTCCTCCCAGCTACCCTTACTCCCAATCACCTCATTCTGTTGCACACCTCTTTGGCTCTTATCAAACTCTGAAATTATTATCTCTTAGTTTACTTAAGTGGCGCTAGTGATAAAGAACTCGCCTGCCAATGCAGGAGATGTAACAGATGCAGGTTTGAACCCTGGGTTGGGAAGATTCCCTGGAGGGAGACATGGTAACTCACTCCAGTATTCTTGCCACGAGAATACCATGGACAGAGGATCCTGGAAGGCTACAATCCATAGAGTCACAAAGAACTGGACATGACTGAAGTGACTTAGCACACAGCAGTTTACTTGTTCATCATCTGTCTTGAATGTTAGATATTGGAAGCATGGCCTTGATTTGCTCATTTACTTCTAGATCCCCTGTGCCTAGAATGATACCTGATTTTGGTTTCAGGAAAATTTCTCTGCCTGATACAGAGAGAGAATTGATTGGAAGAGGGCATGGCTGGAGTGGGAAGACTACCATAATCTAGTGAACCAAAGTGAGGGTAATGGGGATGGAGAAATGGGGATGGATGAGAGGGATCTTCAAGAGATGGAATGAGCAAGACTTGATAACTGGTTGGATGAGGGAGATCTTAAGGCCAGAATCCTGGTTTCTCCCTTTATGGTGAATTTCCCAAGCAGGTTCCAAGTTTGTACTTAAGATTTTCATGATATCAGCCTGCTCCTGACTTCAGCTGGTTGGTACAGGTAGTGACGTACGGATACATATGGTATCCACATGTAGGTCATAGTAGGAGGGCAAGACATTTCAGTTTTCCCAGGGAAGTCCTGGACTGTTGCCCTTGAATATTGTTAGTACTACCTCCTTTCCCTCTCAAAAGTGTCCTTGTTTGAATGATAACATACTAGGTGCTTAGGGAAGGTAGGTGCCCCTACAATTGTCTGGTATTAACTCTGCCCAATATGAGTGCCCAGTGCTGAATGGTGCCTATACCAGTAGACTCTAGCTTTTAAGAACACAAGCACCATTTGAAGAAAGAAAGGGTGGGCCACACAAGATGGTGCCTCTGTCAAGGCAGTCAGCGGCATATTGCAGAGTTGGATGTCACTGCGAGTGACAGTAGGGCTGAGAAGCTCCCCCTCCCTGGTCCCTGGCACCCTTGCAGGCTACTTCCATCACTGAGGATCATTTGACTTAATCTCTTTCGCGCCATTAAGGAGTTTAAGTGACAAAATTACCACTCTAAGGCAGCAGGAACATGAAATGGGTCGTCCTACATTTTGTAAGGACGTGCTTTCCATGGCTAGGAACCTGTACTAGGAGATCCATGAAGGCGTCTCAACCTGTAATGGTGCATCACAGAAGCCAGAAAGACTAAAGACTTGACCTCATGCTATATTAAAGAGTTCAGAGTTAGCCACTGTGAAATGATAAATAAATTATTTTAATGATTGTGAGCAAGAATGGAGATCCATCACCAAAATCTCTCTTTAACACATCCACAGATCCCAGACTTTGAACAGATTTCAAACTTAGTAAGTATGGCAAAAATGATCACAATATTGTATAATTATCCTCCAATTAAAATAAATTAATTTTAAAAAGACAAAAAAAGAGAGTGATTTTATCAGGGATAATTTAAGGCCTCACATCTCAATAATGTCTTGAAATCTCAACATAAATTTCCATGCTTCTTAATTGTTGATCTGAGCTTTCAATGAGTCATTGATCTATAAATTGCAGAAGTTCCTTGACATTCCCTCTACCTTTCCTTTTTTGTTGGGAAAAAGATTACTAGTTATGACTCCACCAGACCTTTCCTTAAAATCAAAGACTAGGTGATATTGTGGCCCAATTGATGTTTAAGAAAGCAGCCTAAGGTTTCAAATGCTATATATGCTTATGGAGTTTGTTTCATCTATTAGCCTCCTGTAAGAGGTTATTGAGGCTACCTTTCCTCTGTCTGTTGACTATTGGCCACCACCCAGAAAGAGAAACTCTGACCTGGTATGGAAGATAGGTCTTAGATTGGCTGAAAATATAGAAATTTTGTCAATCCCTGGACAAAGGGATTCCTTGACCATAACTTGATTCACTGAGAGGCAGAAAACCTGAATGATAATCAGCAACTGAAAAGTCACCAGCTCTACAACTCAATGACACAGCATCAGAAATTGAGAAAAGTGCTTATATAAATACATTTCAAGTACTGGAGATTTATACAACTTTCTATCCCCCCAAATGTAATATATATTGAATATATTGAGAGTAACACAAAAGAAAACAAAAGGAAATAGGGCTACAATAAATGAAAAGGGGCCCCTGATATTTAAATCCAATAAAAATATCATTATTGGCAAAGTTTACCAAAGTGTCATCGGAAAAAGCAGTACTGACATTTTCTGTTCTTTCTCCTTCTGTTTTTCCCCTTAAATTAAAAATCACAGCAAAATAAAGCCGCTGACTGGACTCTGAGGAACACTATTCATTTTCCCCCTGACCCGATTAGTCAGAACGTCTTTCGAACGATTAGTTTTCAATTTGCACCACTGCCAGAGAGGAAGGCCTCCAAATTAATGGTTGCATTGATTGTTTATGCCTCCGAGAGGCACATTAAAAAACTTCAGCCATGCTAAAAGAAATGCTGATCTTGAAAGGATTTTATTTAATGGATTTTTTAAAAATTAAGAGTTTTAGAAACTTGCCAGAACTTGTTTAAAATTCCACTTTCAAGTTTGTCTGTCTAGAGAGCTTGAATGGGGAGGGCTTTGTCATTTCTTAGTGTAAAAAGCTTTGAACTTGAATTCTGGGAGCCCTGGACCTACCAGTGGGGATCTTGACAGAACTGCAATTCTGGCTCAAATGTAGGGCCCATTTGCCACCCAGCTTTCCCTTATTAACAAATAGGGTCCCTCGTTACTCCCCCAAGGGTCCCTCCTTGGTGGTTTCTCTTCTCTCTCTTTGGTTTTTGGAAGCCACACTTAGGGAAAAAAAGAAAAGGTTTCAATAAACGTTGGTCTGTTTGGTTGGCACAGAGGGATGGGAATTTGCACAAAGCCTTTGTTGGGCAAGCTTTCCTTAGCTCCCTGCCAAGGAAGTTCTAATTCTGTCTCTCAAATCAGGGAAGGTAACAATGGATTAGATAACTATTTCTTCCATCCTAAATTGTTTCTAAAGAACTGCACCATGTATATGCAGCAGGACAAGGACCACATCAGAGGCAAGGTCACTTTCATTATTGACATATCCCATTTTGAAACTAGCCAATATAATGATGAAGTGGCCTATTCATGATAGTATCATGCACAAAGTAACAGCTCACTGAGGACTCATGAACAAATGTTCAGGGATAAGAAGTAGACTTCTGTTCTTGTTGAGATCTGATGACCACGGTTTATGCCATGGCAAATGAGGGTTCATTAGATATCAAAATAGTTCCCATTACTTAAAGTGGTACTGAATGCTCATTTTTCTCAAACCCAAACGTTACTCCTAAACTTTTCTATGTGTGTCTTAACCAAACAATCATACTCCCTCTCAAATGCCTATGTGCTTCTTGGTTAATGCTTTGACCTGGGTTGGCACAGAAGAGAAGTGTGAGTCTTAAGTGATACCTTATTTGAATGAGGTTCAGTAATGGGAAGAGAGAGAATGAAAATCTAGAGTTTGTGGATCTCTGGTAAAAGGTAGAGGTCAAACTGACTGAGACTTAGTATATGGCATTTGGAGACCTATGGTGAGCCCTGAAAGCATTCCTGGGCTCAGACTTGCTGTTGGCAGGTCAACACAGTCAAGACGGTAAGACTGGTTCTCCACCTTTCAGTTGTATGCAACAACCACTGTGCAAAGTAGCAGGGCTCTACAAAACCCATAACCTTAACACCAATCACTTGTTCCATAAGAATTATGATGAGGTACCTCCAATTTTTCCCCTATCCAAAACCATAGCACTTCCTTACTCATAGCTGAGTGGTGGTATTTCCAGAAGTGCTGCTTTGATCATATGGTATGAATACTCCTCATAGAGACCTGATAACTTCCTTCCAAACACAAGAGAAAAACTGACACTTGTCAAATGAGTTTCATGTCAGCTGCCTCAATATGATTGACATGCTATTTACTAGATTCTACCTAATGTCATCTCCCATTCTTGGTTCACTGATTTAGTTTTGAGGTTTGCCATCTTCTTTATACAATGCATAAGGTAGTTTTCTTCTTAAATATACTGTATTGCTCAGGACCTTTTACAAATATTAAGAACAAGCTCTTGCATAAAGCTTTCCTGGAATCACTGGTTCCACTTTTCAGGACAGAAATAATAGCCTATGTTTCACTCAAAAATTCTCTGATTATATTTCCTAGTAGGATACATCTTCTATTATACTGAAAGCTCTTGAAAACTGTCCTTAAAAATACTTCAGGTGCCTAGTAGTTTCACAAACTGGGTTGAGGGATAAAGAGAGCCAGTTGTGTGAGCAGTCTGCTCTGGTAGAGGAAGTATTTTTTTATTGTCATTGTTTAGAATTAACGGCATATGGCCATAGTGAAAAGCAGACTGATTTTTAATTGGTTTTATTATTATTTTAAAATTCTCTAGATTTAGACAAGGAACTTCCTTATTTTGTGTCACTTTTGTCAGAGTGCTCCCACCTCATCCATGTACACAACTGTTCAAAGAAAGTCCAAAATGACCAACTTCTATTCAAAAACAAAGCAACTGTTTAAGATCACCCTTTGGCTTTTAACCAAAAGCCAAGTATTTCAAAGACTATACCAAAAGAAGCCAAGCACTGTGTGCAACAAACAATTACTGTTATTCTTATGTAGATCTAAAATTGCAAAAGACACTTGTGTGGACTTTAATGCCCTAGTTTATTCCTTCTGTGTTAATACAAATAAAATACACCACTTAGAGTCTTTAAAACCTCACACTTTCCTTTAATTTTGGATAGTTTTGTCTCCACTATACCCAGCTGAAGTTCTTCTGAAGTTTTCCCTCATTTAGGTAAAACTACTAACTCTTAAGAAATGACCAAAGCAAGTACAAATATATACTTTTCTCATCTTTCTCTGGGGACTTTCCTGAGACTTGAGGCTCCCCACATACAAGGTCATGTCCAATAGTGTAACTTCTTCTCACTGAAAACACTTTCAATAAATTTTGTTCATAGTATATCAATTAGGAAGTGTAAAGAACATGAAATTATGTGCAGAGGTAGGTACATGGGAGGGTTTTGGGGCTAGGCCTGCAATGGCACACTTCATTTTTGCTCATTCCCTGTACCACTCATTGGTAGATCTCAGCCATGAGTCACACGTAGCAGCAAATGGAAGCTGCTAAATGCCTGGCCAGGAAGAAGAGGAAATGGATGTTGCTGACCAGTTAGTGTTTGTACTATCCCATCAGATGGTTAGAGCCAGGAAGGCAGGGCATGCTAAATCCTGTCATGCAAAAATCTGTGCTTAATATACATGGTTGAGTTTTGTCAACTCTAGCCCACTGGATGGGAAGCAAGCATCTTATGAACAAGAAGGAAAGAATTGGGCCTATAGAAAATTCAAAGACTTTAACCTCAGAGGTAAGACTTAATCTGCTAAAATAGAAGAGGAGACTCAGTAGATCCCATGAATGCTGATGAATTTCTAACATTTGGTTGTGAATTTTAAAAATCAAGGACAATTTATAGCAATTCACTTAAAAATTGTTTAGTTTTTGTTAACCTTCTAAATAATCAGCTTATGCAGAGACAGATACACACACACTTATAGTTATACAAGCTACTTGCATGTGTAAATGTACAGAAAATTTTGGTTTCATATGGCTTTTCTGGGACCAAAGAGAGAACATGTAAACACTTACTATGAGTAAACAGCCTAATTCAGTATCTTAGTACACAGAACTTTGAAATAAATGGGAAAAATATTCTATTTTGAGTTTTCCATGAAGGACTTAATTATTGCATGTCACCCAGAAAACCTAGCGACAATTTATAAGGTCTCACAAATCAACCACTAAGCAGTGGCCCACATTTTGTTCTAAGCATTGCTACCTTATGAGAAAGAACACTGATGCAGAAGTTCTGGAGATATGGTTCTTTCTTTCAGGCACAATATGATCACGATGATGACTAATAAGCTACATTTTTAAGATCATAAGAGAACTGTAGGTTAACAAGCAAATAATATTAATTATGCTAAAGTAATAGGCACTCTCAAACCAGGATTCTGTGGAGATGGATTGCTCCTGTACACCAAAGAAACTCATAAAATCATTCCCCTTCCTATGCTCCAAGATAAAGATATCACACATGCACACTCTAAGAACAACTAAGTGGCAGATTCCTTTTATTTAGGAGTGTACTGCTTTCTCTCTTGATATTATAATATTAACTGAAGATATTATATGAAGGTTATATAGGTAAGTCATACTGCATCAAATCATTGTTCAAACAGGATTTTTCTGAACCATTTAAACTATTAGTACAGAATGAAACATACAATCAACAGGCACCAAAACACAGAATGAATGAATAAAAAAACCAGAATGGTCCTCCACTTACCCGTGGAGTGCACCTGGATTTTATTCAGTGACAGCTTTAGTCAACTGTATCTTCACCTTGATTGTAGCATCTGTATCACCATATTCCTCATTGTTGGTTGTGAAGCTTGGTGTACTTGGAAGTACACTAGTTTAATACCTATAAATATGAGGAATATAATATAAGAACATCAGGACTGAATTACTGCTCAGACCCTAATCAGTGGCGCCAATTAAGAGTAAATTTTAAATCAGAGACTCTCAAGCTGTAGGGGTCATCAGAATCATCTGGATGGTTTATTAAAACCTGATTTAGTAGATCTGGGGTAGAGTCTGGGAATTTGCATTTCTAACAAGTTCCCAGGTGATGCTGATGCTATTGGCTGGGGGCCACACCTTGAGAACCAATATTAAGTCAATAAACATCTATTTGAAGACCCTCATATGCCTGGAAATGGAGAATAGATTTTTGCCCTTAAAGAGCCAGAGGTGTCACCCAAACCATTGCACTTTCGTATTAGTGTTTGTTATATCTACAATTAAAATCTTTAAAAAATATATATATTGTATAAAACAAAAATCTGAATAAAATGCTGGTATTAACAGTAAATTGTAAGAGTTCACAACATAACATTTAAAATCAAGGGAAACTGATTATTTAATACCTTTTAAATACACATATTTCTGACAGTAAAAATCAAGTAAATTATACAAATATGAACATTAAATTATATAAATATGAACTTTTTTCCCTTTTTGGGGGGAAAATAAAATAAATCTAGGGTACATTACATATAATCCTTACCTTTTCTCCCACCAAAGAAATAAACAAAAAGTGACCACCCATCCCCATTTACTAGCATCAAAAGTTTCTTCCACGTTTTACCAAAATTATACTGCATCTTCCTTAGAATGTTTTTTCAGCTTTATTACCTTCAGGAAAAATACCGGTTCCTCTTTGGCCTGATGTCCTCAGCTTGTTCTTGGGAAGCTCAGCGGCTTAGCGCTCATTCTCAGTTGAAGTAACAGGACTGAGGTCATCAACTGCTGCTGGGTCTCCTTCGTCTCCTGTTTCTGGCCAGTTCCCTGCAGGCAGTGAACATGTTGACCCCCAGTGGCCAGCAAACCCTAAACATTACTATGTGCTGTAAAGCCTCTGAAAGACAGTGTATCTGGGGTCAAATTCAGTCACAGCTGCATTCCATTTGGCTGGTATGGTGCCTGGGGAGACCCGCACTGGAGAACCCTCAGAAGAAGCCTGCCCTGTACAGCGCACTTCCGGCTGATTACTTCTGACCGCTTATTTACAGGACCTGCCTGGTCTCGCGAGATGGCTGAAATTGCAGCACCTGAACAAATGGGAAAACCATGGCTTGAATAAATTGAACAACTTTCCTAGAGGCACCATAGTAACTTGTGCCACGTGCTCAGAATGACGCTCACGGCTCAAGCTTCCTTCCTTGCACTTTGCTGCATCCGCCACTTCTGGGGTTTCTGTAATAATAACGTAGAACTTAGACAAGAACTTAATCAGCGTTGTTTACCGATCCTGATGAGTTGTGCTTAAGGACACAAATATCACGGTCATCATATCCATCTCTCAGGTATGCCATGTCAGCCTGATCAACATGGTACCTTCCTCAACTTGGTACCTTCCTCTGGAGTGTTTTGAAACAGGTTGAGACTCCACTTTCCATTTTTAGGTTTGTGGAGGAGAAAAATATTATGTAAACCAGTGCAGGGTAAAGAAATAACTTGAGCACTGGCCTTGGAGTCAGTGACTAGAAAAAGTACAGGTTTTCATATAGGCATTCTTTAAAAACAAAATAAAAAAAGAAATTGAGCTTCAAATGTCCATGGCACAGTCTGAACTGGAAAACATTAAAGTCAAGAGACAGAAGGTTTCTCCTTGGCCCTTCCTACTTTGGCTGGCTGAGCTATTCTCCCGATTCTTTTTGTCATCGTTGCAGATGACAACAGAGAGAATTCACCTGTTCCAATTTGACCTTCTTATTCTTTTAACTGGCAAGCGAGGGGCAGAAGCAGGAAAACCAAAGGCAGTGATTCTCAAAATTAAGCATATATAGCAATCACCTGGGGAACTGAGGCTGCAGCATCTTTGACCCTAGCTGCAGAGATTTCTGGTTAGTCTGGAATCTGCATAGCTCTCCAGCATCCATGGGGGTTTTTGATGTTGAGGGCACTAGAGCACACTTGCAGAAAACCCTTCTGCTTTAAAGCAGTCCTTCTCAAACTTTACCCACAGATTTCTGTTAAAATGCATAATCTGCTTAAGTAGGTCTGGGGTGTGTCTGGGAGTGTTCTCACAATCTCTTGGGGGATGCTGGTCCAAGAACTACTCTTTGAGTAACAAGAGTTTAGGGCTTGGACATGTCAGTTGTTTTGCCTGGGATTAAAACTCAGAACACACTGTTAGTACTTAGTCCTATGACTGTAGTAATGTTTCAGTGAGATAATAAATATAAAGCTCCTAGCATATAAGGAGGCCTAACAAATGTTAGCTAGTGTTGACATTTTGTTCTGCTTTGAGTTTTGTTTGATATATGTATTCCTCAGTAAGGGGGCTTACAGAATTGCATACTGGTGTCTTGGTGGTTTGGGCTTGTCTGGGTCACTTGCGTTTCAACCCTCTTTTCCCCAGCCCCCTCTTCTTCCCTTCTCTGCATTAACCACATCCTGAACATCCCCAAATGGCCATTCCTTCCTCTGAAACCAGAGGTCCCTGAAGAATAGCTCATTAACTGGCAGTCTTGGTTGGAGTAGGAGATAAAGAAACAGGATAAAGTTTTTGAGCTATGCCCAGGCTAAGAGATTACAGACTCCTTGAAAAAGGTACATCTTTCTGGAAAACCAAACTTAAGACTTTTCCGCTTAATGCATCTTTTGCAATCACAGGCTCCCATGAACCCAGTTCTCTTCTGCTATACCAGGAGCATTTTCCCTCAGAAATCAGTAAAACTGCCTCAATTTCAGGTTGGCCAGCTGAGAGCAATCCAGGAAGCCACCCATCACCCACCACAAGTAAGGGTGGTGAATAGGGGAGTCAAGTTCACTTCTTGGTTCTACTTCCCAGTGTAGAAGTAGTACACTACACTTCCCAGTGTAGTATCTCTGTAGGAGAGTGACTACGATAGTTGCTGCTGCTGCTAAGTCACTTCAGTCGTGTCCGACTCTGTGCGACCCTATAGATGGCAGCCCACCAGGCTCCCCCGTCCTTGGGATTCTCCCGGCAAGAACACTGGAGTGGGTTGCCATTTCCTTCTCCAATGCATGAAAGTGAAAAGTGAAAGTGAAGTCGCTCAGTCGTGTCCAACTCCTAGTGACCCCATGGACTGCAGCCTTCCAGGCTCCTCCATCCATGGGATTTTCCAGGCAAGAGTACTGGAGTGGGGTGCCATTGCCTTCTCCGGACTACGATAGTTAAACAACAGCTAAGTTGAGCCTTATCTTATCTCTTCATTTTAATTGATGATTCTTACACCTCAGTCTGCTGAAGCATCTTCAGGGAACAATTTTGAAGCTTTTAGATACCCAGACCACACTTCGCAAGATGCAGATTAAGTAGGACTGAAATGAATACTGGATAGCTATGTTTTTAAACTGACATACCAGATAATTCTGAAGCAGGTGGTCCATTCTCTGATAAACAAAGCTTTATTAAGAGTAATGATGCTTAGATATGTGCTGGTTTAACAGGAGCAGCTTGCCTAAACCTTGTTTAGTATGAAGTGATCTAACTGTGGTCTCCTGAATGACCCCATATGGCTTCCCTGATAGCTCAGTTGGTAAAGAGTCTGCCTGCAATGCAGGAGACCCTGATTCAATTTTGGGGTCAGGAAGATCCCCTGGAGAAGGGATAGGCTACCCACTCCAGTATTCTTGGGCTTCCCTTGTGGCCTAGAAAATTCCATGGACAGTCCATGAGGTCACAAAGAGTTGGACACAACTGAGTGACTTTCACTTTCATGAATAGAAGCTACCATTTCCTGACTGATCAGGGATCAAGTGCCTATTTCTATTTATTTTCCTTTATACCACTCTGTTGGAGAAGGCAATGGCAACTCACTCCATTACTCTTGCCTGGAAAATCCCATGGACGGAGGAGCCTGGTAGGCTGCAGTCCATGGGGTCATGAAGAGTCAGACATGACTGAGCAACTTCACTTTTACTTTTCACTTTCATGCACTGGAGAAGGAAATGGCAACCCACTCCAGTGTTCTTACCTGGAGAATCCCAGGGACGGGGGAGCCTGGTGGGCTGCCATCTATGGGGTCGCACAGAGTCGGACACGACTGAAGTGACTTAGCACTGGCAGTAGCATACCACCCTGTTACTACCACTCTTAGTCTCACAGAGTAGAATAAAGTCACAGCTCAGCATTTAAGAACCTCACCCAAAATTTTACCATGAATTAGGGTCCAAGGTAGACCCCCAACTCTTGTCTGTCAGACCCTGAGTTAAGAGTCTTTTCTATTATGCTAAGCTTCAGTGGTAAAGCATCCTCCTGCCAATACAAGAGACATGGGTTTGATCCCTGATCCAGGAAGATCCCACATGCTGCAGAGCAACTAAGCCCATTCACCACAACTATTAAGCCTGTGCTCTAGAGCCTGGGAACCACAACTACTGAAGCCTGAGCACCTTAGAGCTCTGCTCCACAAGAGAAGCCACTGCAATGAGAAGTCCATGCACTGTAACTAGAGAGTAGCCCCCACTTTTCGGCAACTAGAGAAAAGCCCCAGCAGCAACGAAGACCCAGCATGACCAAAAATAAACACTATAAAATGACTTCCCT
Source organism: Bison bison bison (assembly GCF_000754665.1). Taxonomy (NCBI): domain Eukaryota; kingdom Metazoa; phylum Chordata; class Mammalia; order Artiodactyla; family Bovidae; genus Bison; species Bison bison. The sequence continues at coordinate 4,731,037 of NW_011494863.1, forward strand.
ATTGGCTCAGCAGGTGAAGAATCCACTCCAGGTCAATCCCTGGGTCTGGGAACATGCCCTGGAGGAGGAAATGGCAGACCATTCTAGTATCATTGCCTAAAAAATGCCATTGCAGAGGAGCCTGGCAGGCTATAGTCCAGAGGGTCACAAAGAACTGGACATGACTGAGTGATTGAGCACTACCAAAAAAAAAAAAAAAATTATGCTGAGCTTCTCACACTTTAGCTTACATTAGAATCCCCTGGAGGGTCCATTAAAACAGATTTTTGGGCCCTCAGAATTTATGATTCAGTATGTCTGATGTGGGACCTGAGAATCTGAATTTCTAACAAGCTCCCAGCTGCTGCTGTTGGACTTTGAGAACCACAGCACTGGAGTTTGCTGTGGGGTCTTTTTCTGTAAGTCTGATGCTGTGTCTCTTTAGCAGTCCTATCTACTCACCCAGGACAATTCAGAAAGCTTTCTTTTTCCTTCCACTGTTGCTTAGTCAATAAGTACATGACAAACAGCCAATAAAGTCACTATTAAGCCAGTTCTTAAGTGCCTTCAGGTGTTACTTCTGTTGTAATATGTCACCCTCTCCCCTAAAGCAGAGAGAACAATGGTACTTTTGTGGTGGCTCTTTCCCAAGAATTCTTCTGCTCTTTTATTTCTTGCTTAAAGAATGCTGAACTGTGTTTCTATTCCAACTAAGCAATGGTGAGTGATGCATGCATGCTTAGTCGCTCAGTTGTGGCCAACTCTTTGCGACCCCATGGACTGTAGTCTGCTAGGCTCCTTTGCCTATGGAATTTTCCAGGCAAGAATACTAGAATGGGTTGCCATTTCCTCCTCAAGGGAATCTTCCTGACCTAGGGATCAAACTCATGTCTCCTCTGTCTCCTGCATTGCAGGCAGAATGGTCAGTGAAATGCCATCCTAATCACTTCTGTTCAACCAGGTGCTAAAGAAATTATCCAGCTCCTATGTCTTCTTCCTCTCTCAGTTTGGTGATGGAATTCCAACTGGGATCTGGATCAGTTCAGTTCAGTTGCTCAGTTTTGTCTGACTCTTTGTGACTCCATGGTCACAGCCATGGACTGCAGCATGCCGGGCTTCCATATCCATCACCAATTCCTGGAGCTTGCTCAGACTCATGTCCATTGAGTCAGTGATGCCATCCAACCATCTCATCCTCTGTTGTCCCCTTCTCGTCCTGCCTTCAATCTTCCCTAGCATCAGGGTCTTTTCAAATGAGTCAGTTCTTTACATCAGGTGGTCAAAGTATTGGAGTTTCAGCTTCAGCATCAGTCCTTCCAGTGAATATTCAGGACTGATCTCCTTTAGGATGGACTGGTTGGATCTCCTTGCAGTCCAAAGTACTCTCAGTCTTCTCCAACACCACAGTTCAAAAGCATCAATTCTTCGGTGCTCGGCTTTCTTTATAGTCCAACTCTCATATCCATACATGACTACTGGAAAAACCATAACCTTGACTAAACAGACTTTCGTTGGCAAAATAATATCCCTGCTTTTTAATATGCTGTCTAGGTTGCTCATAACTTTCCTTCCAAGGAGTAAGTGTCTTTTAATTTCATGGCTGCAGTCACCATCTGCAGTAATTTTGGAGCCCAGAAAAATAAAGTCTCTCATTGTTTCCACTGTTTCCCCATCTATTTGCCATGACGTGATGGGATCAGATGCCATGATCTTAGTTTTCTCAATGTTGAGTTTTAAGCCAACTTTTTCACTCTCCTCTTCAGTCTTCCCTTTATTATGATGGCCCTGTGGTTCTTTTCTCCCTTGGAATTTCTGGGGTTTACTCACCCTCAGGGCCTTCGCTCTAACCATGAGCACAGACTTCTTTGTAAGGAGGGTACATTTCATCTGCATTACCTTTTGTTCTTCTCCAGGAATTGCGTGTATGGCTTGCTAAACTATCCCTACAGCAAGCTGACGGAATATCAGCCAGGGCCAAGCAAGTAAGATGACCCTGTGAAGTTTGTTAAGGGCGTGATGGTGATTCTCTAAGGACACCTAAGTCGGGAAGCTCAGAGTCAAATGCCTGCAGTGACTCTGTTCTCTCCTGGTGCTTTGTGCACATTGTACAGCAATAAAGCCATGTCTCTGAGGTCCCTTATTTTGCAGGATTCAAACTGCAGTTTGATTTGATGGATCTCATAACAGCAGTTCAGCAGGCCTTCTGGATGACTCCTCTCCAAGTCAAGAATCTTCCAGCCTGACTTCAGCTTGGGCAATAGCTGGTGGAGCGGAAGAGCTAGGTGCCAGAGCCCCTGTGTCACTTACCTAAAGCAATGTGATATGACCACATTGAGTCAGTGTTACAAATGTCAGAGATATTTATACCTATTGCCCTCAATGAAATAGGATAAGAGGATGGAATGGGATTTTTTTCCAAGTCCTTGGAAGGTTTGCTGCTGCTAAGTCGCTTCAGTCGTGTCCAACTCTGTGCAACCCCAGAGACGGCAGCCCACCAGGCTCCCCTGTCCCTGGCACTGTCAGCTGGGAAAGAATCCGC
>NW_011494863.1:4733654-4805698 GCF_000754665.1 Bison bison bison
GTGAAGTCACTCAGTCGTGTCCGACTCTTAGCAACCCCATGGACTGCAGCCTACCAGGCTCCTCCGTCCATGGGATTTGCCAGGCAAGAGTACTGGAGTGGGGTGCCATTGCCTTCTCTTAGACCCTCAGAAAATATAAGCAGAATCTGAGCCCCACTAGGGACCTAAGTCCATTTCTTTAATTTTTCTCTCTGGGGGAAAACATTTGAAATGGTCGCAAAGTCTGACTTGAGATTCATTGAAGTTCAGAGGGCAAATGGTTGGAGGCCATTAAGGATGTAGGCTAATAACTGTGGCATGAGTCCAGGTCCATGCCTGCTACTCACTAGTAGTGTGACCTGGGTAGGGTGACTCACAGTCTTCAATTTTCAAGTTGTTTTTTGTTTTTTTAACTACAGAATTATGAAACAATTGTGTATCAAGCTTTTAGTAAAATAATACATAGTAAACACTGAATAGATGCTAGTTATTTTTTACTGTTAACAATTTTCCCTGGTCGCTCGGATCATAAAGAATCTGCTTGCAATACAAGAGACCAGGGTTCAATCATTGGGTTGGGAACATCCCCTTGAGAAGAGAATGGCTACCCATTCTAGTATTCTTGCCTTTGCATGTAATTTCAGGGAGTTCATGGATTTTTTTGAAACCTATTTATGAGTATATGAATACTTGGGGCTATACAATTATATATGATATAAAGTATATGGTGCTATTGATTCACCATCCAATGGGTTGGACTTTGCAGTATGTATTTTCCCTCTATTCTCAGATGATTTCAAATGTACTTCTACGACCAGCTGAATATGAAACCCCAGTGTAGACCAGAAGCCCCCTGAATTTTGCCAATGTGGCAAAAGCAATCTGGACTTCAGTTATGTGACCTGTGATGGGATAGAACTTTTCCCATGAATCCCTATGGTGTCATTCTCATCTTTCTCTCTGATTTCTCTCTGGTCACTGCTGACCCCTTTGCATACTGTTTTTCTTGTGCTCTGTGACACCCCATACATAGAACCCCTCTACTGGTTTTCACAAGAAATCTACACTGAACACTTTGAGTCTCTGGTGAAGGCTCGCATTGCTGAACACAACTTCTCACCATCTTGATCGCTCCCTCCACCACCACCCCCTCTTCTTCTTAGGCACATCAAAAGTGTTTCTCCCTTTGCTTCATTCATATGTAGTCCTCAGTCATATGGAGACCTGCCAGGTTTTCACTTTCTATACCATTAATTCATCAAGAATGGCTTTTACAAAGTAACACAATTTCTTTCCTAAGAGAAATTTGGTGAAAAAGTTTTCTCCCTCTTACTCTGTATGAATTAATGTCATTTGTTACTGGGATGTCTTATTCTATGTTTCCAGTGTCTGGGAAGTACCCATCACACAACAGATGTTTGGATGACAAAAGGGGAAAGAGAGGGAAGAACAAAGGGAGGGAGGGAGGAAGAAAGGAAAAAGTGGAAGAGAAAAGAAATCCCCAGACTTGTTCTGGATTCAGATCATGATTTTTTTAGCCAGCTGAGAAGCTATGATCTAAGGTAGTTGTCCCCCTGCTTATTACTGCTCAGGAGGTTTTTGCCCTCTGTTTTTCATTCCCAATACCTCCGCAATTTTTTTCCTAAGCCAATTTCTAAACCTCCCAATACAGTAACAAGGTGGTTCTTCCATTTTACCCCCACAAAGCAAGAGAAGTTCACAATCACTTCCTAATCTCCTTGCAGGTAATTTGTCGACTTAAGGGGTATCTTCAAGAAGCCAGAAGCATGTTGACTTTAATTTCCCTTTCTGAGATTCTCTTCCCTCTGATAACTTCACCTTTCCTTGGCCAAGGTAAAGTTAATTTATGGGCATCATTTGTCCTTCCAACAGGTTTTATTTATTTATTTATTTGAATAGTTATCCCCTCAGTCCCTGTCCTTCCAACATGTTTTATTTATTTATTTATTTGAATAGTTATCCCCTCAGTTCCTGCAAATTCCTGGTGTAGCCTTTCTCTTTTCAGAATGAATGTAGCTGTGAGTGAGTCTACTTCAATTCAGCAATAATCAATATTTGTTAGTTAATATATAATAGCTAATACAGACAAGTACTACAGATTTTATTAATATTTTGAAATTATTTTCATATAATTTAGGTACATTTAAGAAGTGTTGTTCTCTAGACTTATGGTTGCCAAGGGCAGGGTTGGAGGAAGGATGGAGTAGGAAGTTGGGGTTAGCAGATACAAACTATTATATAGAGAATGGGTAAACAACAAGGTCCTATCATATAGCACAGGGAACCATATTCATTATCCTGTGATAAACTATAATGGAAAATGATATTTAAAAAAAAGAATGTATGTAATCACTTTGCTGTACAAAAGAAATTAACACAACATTGTGAATCAACTATCCATCAATAAAAAAAATTAAGAAAAGAAACAGAAATGTGGTGTTCATTATTTCTTTGGAAAGCCTCCTGGTAGGATTCTGGGAGAGATTAGGGTTGATCCTTACAGACAGGGTTACCCCGTGACATATTGGGGATGGCCTAGATTGAGGAAGGGCTGTGAATTAAACAGAGGAAAAGGAAGATGAGGCTAGAGAAGCCAGGGCAACTTCCTGTTTTTTAGGAGGACAGAGCCTAATCTCAACCTCACACAATTACACTCCCTACATCAGCCCCAGGTGGCAGAGGAAAATGAAAGTCAGGTCTTTCCTTTGTGAAGCTAGATTGATATATTCAGACAGGTAAAACTGAATTGAGTGACCAGATGGCGAGCCTGTAATTTCAACACATATACAAGATTTATATCTGCACTCTGTGTGCTGTGTGAGCAGAAGAGAGACTAACTTTTCATTTCTGTGTATTGAGTACTTGGACCAATGCATACCCCCTGATTGGAAGTCAGAACTATTGCTGGAGCTGATTTGAACTGGTTAATGGTCGCTTGAATATATATAGGGCTGAGGATATCACAGCAGCTCACTACTTTAGAGAAATAAAGAGGAAATACTGCCTCTCAAGGTTGAAATATAAAAGAGAATCCTCAAAACCTTTGGAAGATATTGGTGGGAAGATTCCTGGTTTAGTTTCCGTTTACATCAAGCTCTATACCAGATGACAAGAGTCAAGTGGAAAGAAGATTCAGTCCGTGACTCCATAGTCTGGAGGGATATTCAGAGAGGTATATGGATAATTAAAAATACATGATAAGGGACCTCCCTGGTGGTCCAATGGTTAAGACTCTGTGCTCCCAATGCAGGGAGCTTGGGTTCAATCCCTGGTCAGGGAACTAGATCCCACATGCTGCAACTAAGACCCAGTGTAGCAAAAAAACAAACAAACAAGCAACATAAAAAACATGATGTAATATGAATTTCTAGCAGTTGACCAGTGAAGGAAAGTTTTCTTAGTGGACTAGCATGATGGTCAGTTGGTAAAGAATCTGCCTGCAATGTGGGAGAACCTGTTTCAATTTCTGGGTCAGGAAGAGAGGTGACCCATTCCAGTATTCTTGGATTTTCCTCGTGACAAGGTAAACCTGGATTCCTGGTAAAGAATCCGCCTGCAGTAAGGGAGACCTGGGTTTGATCCCTGGGTTGGAAAGATCCTCTGGAGAAGGGACCTGCTACCCATTCCAGTATTCTGGCCTAGAGAATTCCATGGACTGTATAGTCCATGGGATCGCAAAGAGTCAGACTTAACTGAGCGACTTTTACTTCACTTCACTTCACAGCATGAAAATTACATGTGTAAATGTAAACTTCACAACTTGAAAGATAATCATTGTACGTATATATGAAAACAGCTGTATATTTAAAATATCACTTTTCTAATGAAAACCCTTTAATATTTTCCCACTATCTTCTGAATAAAACTGAACTCCTTCAAGTTGAAGTTCATGAAACTTGCTGTTACCTGTCATCGCCACCTACATCTCCAATATCATCTCCTTCCATTTTCCTTCCACCATCCCTCCCCACATCAGGCACACTGTGAAATTCCATAGCTCTGAGAAAGAAATCTGCCTCCCCATTAACACTATTTCAGGGTAAATGTGGAATAGCATGGCACAGAAGAGTCAAATTATATGTATTTTCTCAAATGGTATAAATAATAAAGTCCTCAGGCTTTTTTATTATTTTACCCTGTGTTTGCCTTTCTTTACACCACTCTTGATCTAAAACATCCTTAAATTGGAAAAGTTTGAGACTAAATACTTGGAAGAAGAGATATCTTCTTTTCTTGAGCTTTGTTCTATAATGACAGATCTGCCTACAGTTTATATCCAGCTAGAATTAGAAATAGACGTGGGTTTTCTCCTTGACTGACTTCGAGATAAAAGACAAATGGACAAGCTCAGAGGATTAGGAAGTCTGCACACATTTTAATCCACGCTCTGCATTGTGAAAGCCTTTTGCACAAACAAGTATGAATGTGGTGAAGGGAGCCCTACTACAAACAGTAAAGAGAGCAATGAGGACATTACTAATGGAGATGCTGAAATACAGACTGCCTTTAAGCCCCAGATGCCACACCAACTCTCCAGACCACCTGTGAGCTATAACATGAAAACATCACCAAACACCCTTCCCTTGCCTTTTATAAATGCTTGAGCCTCTAAACCATGCTGCATGAGGAGGGTTGACACTGGACACATCACACTGCTGAACTTCTTAAAGTGATCCTGGGGAAAAAACAGTTATACTACTGTCATTTTTAACATGGAGAATTCAGTCAAACTGCAACCCCCAGTGATAAATCTAGAATATGAGTCTAAGATGCTGATGTTTTCATCTTTCTGTCACTAGCACTGAGCAAACTATTCAACCTAAAAGAGGTTAATCAATCAGCAGATCACCAACTCAATTCCTTTTCAGAAGGAATTTGCTGGGCTGTGGAAAGGAGCCTACTTTGATTCAGAATAGAAATGTTAACGTGGAGTTCTTTACTTATTCTGAAGCCCTCTTCATAGGATTCTAGGAGAGATTAGGGTTGATCTTTACACATGGAATGTCAGTGTGACGCCAACTAATGGGATTACCTAAATGGCAATGCAGTGTAACAATAGGAAGACAATTAAACTTTCCTGGATTCTTCACTGAGAGTCATGAGTCCACTTGACTCATATGAGTCCATGCATATATTTGAATGGATATTCTAATGAGCCACTTTAAGAAGTGGGTAGGACTTTGAAGGGACATGGGCAGTCACATGTACCACAACTTCTTTATATCCATTCATCTGTCGATGGACATCTAGGTTGCTTCATGTTCTAGCTATTGTAAATACTGCTGCAATGAACAATGGGGTACACATGTCTTTTTCAATTTTGGTTTCTTCAGGGTATATGCCTAGGAGTGGGATTGCTGGGTCATATGGTGGTTTTATTCCTAGTTTTTTAAGGAATCTCCATACTGTCTTCCATAGTGGCTGTATCAATTTACATTCGCACCAACAGTGTAAGAGCGCTCCCTTTTCTCCACACCCTCTCCAGCATTTACTGTTTGTAGGCTTTTTGATGATGGCCATTCTGAGTGTGAGCTGATATCTCATTGTAGTTTTGATTTGCATTTCTCTAATAATGGCAATCTTGAGCATTTTTCATGTGTTTGTTAGCCATCTGTATGTCTTCTTTGGAGAAATGTCTAAGTTTTTTTCCCCCACTTTTTATTGGGTTGCTTGTTTTTCTGATATTGAGTTGTATAAGCTGCTTGTATATTTTGGCAATTAATACTTTGTCAGTTGTCTCATTTGCTCTTATTTTCTCCCATTCTGAGGGTTGTCTTTTCACCTTGCTAATAGTTTCCTTTGCTGTGCAAAGGCTTTTAAGTTTAATCAGGTTCACTTGTTTACTTTTGTTTATATTTCTGTTACTCTAGGAGGTGGGTCATAGAGGATTTTGCTTTGATTTATGTCATCCAGTGTTCTGCCTATGTTTTCCTCTAAGAGTTTTGTAGTTTCTGATCTTACATTTAAGTCTTTAATCCATTTTGAGTTATCTTTGTGTATGGTGTTAGGAAGTGTTCTAAGTGTTCTAATTTCATTCTTTCACATGTAGCTGTCCAGTTTTCCCAGCACCATTTATTGAAGAGTCTGTCTTTGCCCCATTGTATATTCTTGCCTCCTTTCTCAGAAATAAGGTACCCATAGGTGCATGGGTTTATTTCTGGGCTTTCTATCTTGTTCCATTGGTCTATATTTCTGCTTTTGTGCAAATGATTACAGCTTTGTTGTATAATCTGAAGTCAGGAAGGTTGATTCCTCCAGCTCCATTCTTCTTTTTCAAGACAATTTTGGCTATTCAGGGTCTTTTGCGTTTTGATATGAATTGTCAAATTTGTCGTGTCAAATTGTCATCATATGGGTTTTATCTTTCAATTTGTTAATATAGTGTATATCACATTGATTGATTTGTGTATATTGAAGAATTCTTTGCATTCCTGGAATAAACCCAACTTGATCACTGTGTATGACCTTTTTGATGTGCTGCTGAATTCTGTTTGCTAAAATTTTGTTGAGGATTTTTGCATCTATGTTCATCAGTGATATTGGCCTGTAGTTTTCTTTTTTGGGTTGTCTTTGTCTGGTTTTGGTATCAGGGTGATGGTAGCCTCATAGAATGAGTTTGGAAATGTTCCTTCCTCTGCAATTTTTTGAAAGAGTTTTAGAAGCATAGACATTAGCTCTTCTCTCAATGTTTTATAGAATTCTCCTGTGAAGCCATCTGGTCCTGGGCTTTTGTTTTTTGGGAGATGTTTGATCACAACTTCAATTTCAGTGCTTGTAATTGGGTTGTTCATAATTTCTATTTCTTCCTGGTTCAGTCTTCGAAGATTGAACTTTTATAAGGATCTGTCCACTACTTCCAGGCTAACCATTTTATTGCCAGACAGTTGTTCATAATAGTCTCAGAATCCTTCGTATTTCTGCATTGTCTGCTGTAACCTTTCCTCTTTCACTTCTAATTTTGTTGATTTGATTCTTCTCTCTTTTTTTCTTGATGAGTCTGGCAAAAGTCTTGTCAATTTTGTTTATCTTCTCAATAGTTTTATTAATCTTTACTCTTATTTCTTTCATCTCTTTTTCATTTATTTCTGCTCAGATCTTTATGATTTCTTTCCTTCCACTATTTTTTTTTGTTGTTGTTCTTCTTCTTCTTTTTCCAGTTGTTTTAGGTGTAAAGTTAGGTTGTCCATTTGATATTTTTCTTGTTTCTTGAGGTAGGATTGTATTGTTATAAACTTCCCTCTTAGAACTGTTTTCAGTGCATCCCATAGGTTTTGAGTTGTCATGTTTTCTTGACGTATGTTTCTAGAAATATTTTGATTTCCTTTTTGATTTCTTCAGTAACCTGTTGGTTATTTAGAAATGTGTTGTTTAATCTCCATGTGTTTGAGTTTCTTACAGTTTTTTTTTTTCTTTTCTGTAATTGATATCTAGTCTTACAGAATTGTGGTCAGAGAAGATGCTTGATACAATTTCAATTTTCTCAAATTTACTGAGGTTTGATTTGTAGCCCAAGATGTGGTCTATCCTGGAGAATGTTCAGTGTGCACTTGAGAAGGTGTATTCTTCTGCATTTGGATGGAATGTCCTAAAGATACTAGTGAGGTTCATCTCTTCTAATGTATCATTTAAGACTTGTGTTTCCTTATTAGTTTTCTGTTTTGATGATCTGTCCATTGGTGTGAGTGGAGTGTTAAAGTCTCCTATTAATATTGTGTTACTGTCAATTTCTCCTTTTATGTCTGTTAGTGCTTGTCTTAGATATTGAAGTGCTCCTATGTTGGGTGCATAGATATTTACAATTGTTATGTCTTCCTCTTGGATTGATCTCTTGATCATTATGTAGTGTCCTTCCTTATCTCTTGTAATCTTTATTTTAAGGTCTGTTTTGTCTGATACGAGGATTGCTACTCCAGCTTTCTTTTGCTTCCCATTTGCATGGAATATATTTTTCCATCCTCTCACTTTCAGTCTATGTGTCTCTAGGTCTGAAGTGGGTTTCTTGTAGACAGCATATGTATGGGTCTTGTTTTTGTATCCATTCAGCCAGTCTGTGTCTTTTGATTGGAGCATTTAATCCATTTACATTTAAAGTAATTATTGATATATATGTTTCTATTGCCATTTTCTTAATTGTTTGGGGTTGATTTTGTAGATCTTTTTTCTTCTCTTGTATTTCTTGACTATATAAGTCACTTTAACATTTTTTTGGAAAGCTTGTTTGGTGGTACTGAATTCTCTTAACTTTTGCTTGTCTGAAAAGCTTTTGATTTCTCCATAAATATTAAATTAGGTCCTGGCTGGGTACTGTAATCTTCACTGTAGATTTTTCCCTTTCAATACTTTAAATATATCCTTCCATTCCCTTCTGGCCTGCAGAGTTTCTGCTGAAAGATCAGCTGTTAACTATATGGGGTTTCCCTTATATGTTACTTGTTGCTTCTCCCTTGCTGTTTTTAATAGTCTTTCTTTGTGTTTAGTCTTTGTTAGTTAGATTAGTGTGTGTCTTGGCCTGTTTCTCCTTGGGTTTATCCTGTATGGAACTCTTTGTGCCTTTTGGACTTGATTGACTATTTCCTTTACCGTGTTGAGGAAATTTTCAACTATAATCTCTTCAAAAATTTTCTCATACTCTTTCTTTTTCTCTTTTTCTTCTGGGACTCCTATAATTTGAATGTTGGTGCATTTGATATTGTCACAGAGGTCTCTGAGACTATCCTCAGTTTATTCATTCTTTTTACTTTACTTTGATCTTCAGAAGTTATTGCCACCATTTTATCTTCCAGGTCACTGATTCATTCTTCTGCTTCAGATATTTTGCTATTGATTCCTCCCAGAGTATTTTTAATTTCAGTAGTTGTGTTGTTTGTCTCTGTATGCTTATTCTTAATACTTCGAGGTCTTTGTTAATTGAATCTTGCATTTTCTCCATTTTGTTTTCAAGGTTTTTGATCATCTTTACTATCATTATTCTGAATTCTTTTGCAAGTAGTGTGCCTATTTCCTCTTCATTTATTTGGACTTCTGTGTTTCTAGTTTGTTCCCTCATTTGAGTAGTATTTTATGCCTTTTCATTATTTTTTTTTTAACTTATTGTGTTTGAGGTCTCCTTTCCCAGGCTTTAAGGTTGAATTCTTTCTTCCTTTTGGTTTCTGCCCTCCTAAGGTTGGTCCAGTAGTTTGTGTAAGCTTCATATAGAGTGAGATTTGTGCTGGTTTTTGTTTGTTTGTTTGTTTTTCCTCTGATGGGCAAGGCTGACTGAGATGGCAATCCTGTCTGAGGATGATTGGGTTTGTATTTTTGTTTTGTTTGCTGTTTAAATGAGGTGTCCTGCACAGGGTGCTACTGATGGTTGGGTGATGCTGGGTCTTGTATTTAAGTGGTTTCCTTTGTGTGAGTTCACTATTTGATACTCCCTAGGGTCAATTCTCTGGTAGTCTAGGGTCTTGGAGTCAGTGCTCCCACTCCAAAGGCTCAGAGCTTGATCTCTTATCAGGAACAAAGATTCCACAAATGATTTGTTACGGTATTAAGTGAGATTAAAACAAATATCCAAAACTGAGAAACAAAAGATGAAACCCAGACAAATGGCAGTTACAAAATCAGACAAATAATAGTTAAAATAATGGAATATACACATATACATATATACCCATGAGCAAAGTGAAAACAGTCCAACCAAAATAAAGTACAGTAGATTGACCTAGTGAACAAAGTAAATAAAAAATTATATTTACCAGTTAAGAACAAAACTAACTAAAGCACTAACTAACTAAAGCATAAACTGGAAAACAAAACTAAAGCAAGGTGCCAAGTGGGGAATAAAGCAATGAAAAAACAAAACTAACAAATATGTTGAAAGGAAAAGAAAGAAAGAATTGAGATGGAAAGTTAAATAGAGGTAGATGAAGAAGATTTATATACATTAAAGATTTACTGCAAGGGGAAAAGAACAATAGGAAAGGGAAACCAAGGGATAAGTGTAGAAAAAATATAATAGATATTAAAAAACAAAAATTATAAAGAAGAGAAAAGAGCAAAAAATGGAAGAAGAAAGAAAAAAGGGGGAAAAAAAGGAAAATGCCACAGAATTGCAAAAACCCAACATAGAGGCAGAGGTTTATAACAATAATACAAAGTTTGACTGAATGTACACATATACATATACACCCATATATACCCGTAAGCAAAATCAAAACAGTCCAATCAAAATAAAGTACAATAGATTGACCCAGCAAACAATGGAAATCAAAAATTATACCTACCAGGACAAAACTAACTAAAGCACAAATTGAAAAACAAGACTAAAGCAAGGCGCCAACTGGGGAATAAAGCAATGAAAATAAAACTAACAAAATGTTGAGAGGAAAGGAAAGAAAGAAAAGAAAGAAAGAGTAGATATGGTAAGTTAAATAGAGGTAGATAAAGAAGATTTATACACAGTAAGTATTAACTGCAAGGGGGAAAGAACAGTAAGAAAAGCAAACGAGACATTTCATGTCTTATTTCAGGTAGTTCCTAAAGTTTCTCCTCATTTCTTTACAGTTAGTTCAAAGACTTAAGTAACCGTGGGAGTTATGAACTAGTGTTCTGTGTCATACTATGAATATGTAGCTCAGCAGTTATTTGTGTGACAGAAAAGGATTTTTTTCTTTTTTGCATTCAAAAATGAACATTGACACTTAATATCATTTACTTATAGTGAGGCGTTCTAATGATGACAGTATAAGTACATCAGAGTTTTTGCATCTCTCAATGTGGCATGGATTTTCCTTTCTACAAAAATAATAGTAGCTTTAAAAATTAAAAATTAAAATTAAAAAAAGAGAAGGTGGTGCAGCTGTTTCGCTTGCAGGGACTCTGGCGGCACCAAGTGTTAGGGACACAGACTGGCTCTGCTGTGGGAGTTATGGCCCTCTTAGAGTCTTTCTTTGAACCTCTTGTAGCTGGTGATCAGAAGGCTTCTTTGGCCAGACTTTCTTCATAGCTCCACCTGTTCAGGCACATAGAAGGCCCCCCCCGGCTGGGGTCCTACTCTGTAGATCAGCACATCAGTCACTTAAAGGAGCACCCTGGGTGGGGTTCTGCTCTGTAGTTCAGTATATCAGGCTTTGATGGGCCAGCTTATCTATTGTTCAGCTGCCAATGCTGGTGTGTGGGGAGAGAGAGGCTATGATGATGGCTTCACCCCCTACGCATGACTCAGCAGTATCGCCTTTCTTCCATGGCTGCCTGGCTTTCCTCCACAGGCATTTCCCACCACAATCTCCTCTCTCCCCTCCTCTCGATCCATCTCCCCACAGTCAACAGCAGCCCATGACCTGGGTTCGGTCCACAATACCCAAACTCCAGCTCCCAACTGCTGCGCCTTCCAGGGGACCTGCATCCCTGTTTGGGGTATGTATGGCTGGGGCAAGGACTGCCTGATTCTCATTCCATTTAGGCTGCCACAGACCAGCTGTTTCACTCTCAGCCTCAAATGTTTCTCCCCTGACTCAGACAATTGCCCTGACGTGGGGATCGGACCCCTGCTTCAGTTCCCCCACCCACTGAAGGTCCAGTCCTACTCTCACTCCTGTTTTTTTCCCCTAGTTCCTTCATCCTACGGAGTTTTGCATGGTCTATATATTCTTTTCCTCTGGTCAGGTACTCCTGTCCACTCTCAGCTGATTTTCTACATGCACTTCTATGTCTTAAGGTGTATTCCTGATGTATCTGTGGAGAGAGATGTACTCCATGCCCACCTACTCATCTGCCATCTTGCTCTTGGAGACTGTTTATTTCAGTGTATGCTGTGGTCAATTCTTCTGTGGAGTCTACGTGTCTGGATGCCATCATGGATCTGGCTCGTGGTATGGGGTGCCCTGCAGTGTGCTAGCCAGCTATAAGCAGTGGTTCCCATGCCACAAAGGATTACTATCATTAATTCATCCTTCTGGAGGGAGGCTAATCAATGAAAAGTTTGAGTTAGAACAGCCTCAAAGAATTAGGTTTATAATTTTCAAGTTCCTGCCAACAGGAACTGGTTGAGGGTTTGAGAGGGAAGGAGGGAGGAGAGAGGAGAAGCCACATTCTTAGAGAACACTGAGAATGTCTTAATAAATAGATAAGAATCTTGTTCAGTTAGCATTTTCAATGTTAGAATGCAAACAGGACCAAAGCAGGGTCTGAGAACCGTATGTTCTTCCCTAATAGGAGAAGAAAGATTCTACAAAGTGATGCATTCTCAGACTTCATGACTGGTGCCGGAAAACACTGAGACGGGCTTGGTCAGTATCTCAGAAGAGACAATAAATGATTAAGCTGGTAAACATCAAAGGAGAATTAATTTCCCCTCAGGTGCCCTCTATAATATTCAGTTCAGTTCAGTTCAGTTGCTCAGTCGTGTCCAACTCTTTGTGACCCCATGAATTGCAGCATGCCAGGCCTCCCTGTCCATCACCAACTACAGTATTAATTCATCTCCAAAAGATTAGAGCTGTTTTAACGGTAGTTCTGCTTTCCTATGAATCCCTACTCATCCTGCAAAACCCACTTAGATACCTATATTGCTAACCAAGAAAGCATTCCCTATCGCCCCCAGCTTACAAAATTAGTCTATATTTTCTGCTTGCAGGTATTTTACTCTTATCATGTTGAATTGTCCTGTGTTCATTTGCAGGTCTGTTTCTTTTACTGGACAGGAGACATTTGAGTCCAGATGCTGGCTTCATTTAACTCTAGGTCCTTGTTTTAACCTAGAGTTTGGCTCACTGTAATGGTTTGGTATGTATCTAATTTAATAAAGGAACACACATCATAAGTATAGTATTTATTCTGCAACTTTTGGTGGCCATGAATAAATATTCTAATTTTCTTTCTGGATGCAGGTTATGGCTTAGTTAGTCTGATGTAATTAAATTATGTCATGGATAAGATCATTTAAATAATTCTCCCAAGGTAGTAGGACTTGTTAAATGGCCCAACCATTTTATTAGTAAGTTCATGACAAACTCATTTAGTGATAACAACTGACCTGTGCTGACATTCAGTTCAGTTCAGTTCAGTTCGGTCGCTCAGTTGTGTCCAACTCTTTGTGACCCCATGGACCACAGCACACCAGGCCTCCCTGTCCATCACCAACTCCCGGAGTTCACCCAAACCCATGTCCATTGAGTCGGTGATGCCATCCAACCATATCATCCTCTGTCGTCCCCTTCTCCTCCTGCCCCCAATCTTTCCCAGCATCAGGGTCTTTTCAAATGACTCAGCTCTTGGCATCAGGTGGCCAAAGTATTGGAGTTTCAGCTTCAACATCAGTCCTTCCAATGAACACCCAGGACTGATCTCCTTTAGGATGGACTGGTTGGATCTCCTTGCAGTCCAAGGGACTCTCAAGAGTCTTCTCCAACATCATAGTTCAAAAGCATCAATTTATAGTTTTTAATCATCCCATTTACTATGAATATTCATATATTAAATAATAAAAATATTTGTGCATTTGATTATTATGTACCACTTCACATGAAATTCCAAAATTGTATAATACCTCTTGCCTCAGGGATTTCAGATAAGATACCATGAGCTTGTACAGTATGATTTCATCAAAAGAACCTGTATCATGTAGTGTCTTTATATTGTTAGTGCTTATTTCAGCAAAGCAACATCAATCATGTTAAATTGGTGTTAGTCACTTGGCTTGTTTGTGTTTTTTTTGTTCGATTTGTCAACATACTTTGGGTTTAAACTACTATTAATGTCTAATTGTATGTTTATAATGTCTAGATATATATTTGAGATTATTTTTCATAATAAAAGTAATCCAAGCCAATAACCTCAGATATGTAGATGACACCACCCTTATAGCAGAAAGTGAAGAGGAACTAAAAAGCTTCTTGATGAAGGTGAAAGAGGAGAGTGAAAAAGTTGGCTTAAAACTCAACATTCAGAAAACAAAGATCATGGCATCTGGTCCCATCATTTCATGGGAAATAGATGGGGAAAGAGTGGAAACAGTGTCAGACTTTATTTTGGGGGGCTCCAAAATCACTGCAGATGGTGATTGCAGCCATGAAATTAAAAGACGCTTACTCCTTGGAAGAAAAGTTATGACCAACCTAGATAGCATATTCAAAAGCAGAGACATTACTTTGCAAGCAAAGGTCCGTTTAGTCAAGGTATGGTTTTTCCAGTGGTCATGTATGGATGTGAGAGTTGGACTGTGAAGAAAGCTGAGTGCCAAAGAATTGATGCTTTTGAACTGCGGTGTTGGAGAAGCCTCTTGAGAGTCCCTTGGACTGCAAGGAGATCCAACCTATCCATTCTGAAGGAGATCAGCCCTGGGATTTCTTTGGAAGGAATGATGCTAAAGCTGAAACTCCAGTACTTTGGCCACCGCATGCAAAGAGTTGACTCATTGGAAAAGACTCTGATGCTGGGAGGGATTGGGGGCAGGAGGAGAAGGGGATGACAGAGGATGAGATAGCTGGATGGCATCACTGACTCGATGGGCGTGAGTCTGAGTGAACTCTGGGAGTTGGTGATGGACAGGGAGGCCTGGTGTGCTGTGATTCATGGGGTCGCAAAGAGTCGGACACGATTGAGCGACTGAACTGAAGCCAATAAAAAATTAATAAAATGAATGGAAAGTTGTATAGCTAAGTTATACATAGCTATATAGTATGTGTATACTATATAGCCCTTACACAGTCCTGAGGGACAGTATAAATGTTTTTGTGTATGATTATATTCATATATATGTATATGTAAATAAATAGTGTATCCTGTAATAAAGATGGTCATTGTACATACTCAGATTGGTCTTCCTCTTCTCTTGACAACTGTACTTATTTTCCTCTTTTGCCAAAGGCTTATTGAGTCCACCTATGTTTAATAGATACTAGTGGGTTACTATGAGGTGCTCAGCTAAGACACTCTATCTGTATCTACAGTCACAGAAATGACTGATTGTTTCACTCAACTAGTCCTTTGCAGATCCCATTCCCAACTCTCCAGTGACCACATGTACACAGAGGTTTCTGGAGAAATGATTACAATCAGTCAGTTGATTTGGAACAACAAAAGGTAGGGCCACAAATTGGAACACTTGTGCATTCACTCTCAGCCAGAGGATGGAAATCTAACGATAACATTTGTGGGACAGTTTAGAACAGTAGTTGTATACAGGTTCCCATTAGATAAAATAAACATGTGAGACAGGCAAGCTGTAAGAAAGAAAACAATGCAGGGAGATGGGGAATGGCAAACTGAAACTGTTTTCGGTCTCAGAGTGGAAACAGGCAGGGCTGGGACTATAGTGGGGAAACAGGCAGTCATGGGAATTTGTACGTCAACACCAGTTAAATGTTGCCATGTTTTGGATTGTAGGCCCAGAGCTGCTGCAGGTCTTGTTTTTATTTTTTTCCCCAGGGGGAAAAGAAGAAACCAGAGTTTTATGTGAATTCTCCTGCCTTTCCATATTGGCAGATAATTCAATAAAAAAAATAGCATAGATGAAATAAAATACATATGTGGGCCAGATTTGGTCCTCAGACCATCACTTTGCATCCTATGACTTAGCATCTGATGGCAGTTCATTAGCATCCTGAACAAACTTGTCCCACATGGCCCCCTATTCCTAACCATGGATGAAAGAAGACAGAAACTCTTCTCTTATGGTAAATCATTTTATTTTCATCCGAGGTGATAGCTTTGACTGCAGCCCAATAATTCACTTCTGGAAACCAGAAATCTCTTCCTGCTTTTATTAATGTTTTTGGCTAGTTGTGTTAGAAATTAAACTGGATTGGAACAAATTGAAACAAATGCTCAAGGGCCAATTTTAAGGGCCTATAAAACTCCTCCTTTCAAAGTGAATCCTCAACTAAAAATCATCCTCTTCCCATTGCCTTTATCTATACTTCCCAGAGTGTATATAAGGTGCTGAATGTTCAATGCTGCATGCTTCATTGGGCCAACAGAACCTGTGAAATCAATCTGTTCAGTTACCAAATGACAAATACTTGATGATGGAATGGTTTCACTCAGTTCCTTGAGAGCAAAACTGTTTGGCAACATGTTTGCAAAGTTGTTAAAAAAGAGTTTTCACATTTGAACACTTGCTTGTGTTCTGTTTCTTTTTGCAAAAATATACCTGCATGCCTATAATGTAGTAGGGGCTATTTTACATACTGGGGATACAGCAGAGATTGAAACATACAAGGCCCCTACATTCCTGTAAGTACAAATCAAATATGCAGTAATAAGTTGATGCCATGTATAATACCTATATTCTAAGCAGAAGTATAAAATATGTATTACCCAAAACCAAACCTAAAGTCACAGACTACCCTCTTCTCAAAGGATAGATGAAACAGTTGTAGCCATCCTGGGAACAGAAGGAAATGAGCACAGAGAAGGAAAGACAGAACAATGAAAAAGGGATAATAGTGAAGATAATTAAATTGGAAGATACATATAGAAGCAGGTGAGCACAGGCAACTCTCAGGACCAGGTAGTAAAGAGATTCTTGGGACTTCATTTATGTATCTCTGGTTCTCAGTTCTGTATTTCACGAATTAAAAACTGGTAAAAAGAAAGGGCTACTTTTGTGAAGTTGAGCCTGTAGTTCACTGTAGCTGCATTAGTAACTGTATTTCCTAGGCAGAGTTTAAAGAAAATCTCTGTTGGAATAAATAAATCAGTAAAAATGTCCAAGTAATAATCACAGTTTAATGTTAAGAGGCAATAGGACAGAAAACAAGCTATTACTGACATAAACAAAGATTAAATATGGTGCCTGCTTATCAGAATAGCTCAAGCAAAGAAACTTGACAAACCTGGGTTCTAATGTGTCTTGAGTAACTCTTGGTCAACTTGACTTTATCTTTTATATTTGGATTTTTTTCTGAATAAAACTCTTGGAAAAAATATCAATAGATTGGCTGAGATCATCAAAGAAAAACTGTTTTACAAGTCAAGTTTCTCTATCAGCTGGTTTTCCTGAGGCTGATTATAGCATTTGTATCAATAAACATCAAATTAAACAGTTCCTGTGTATTTCTGGAGGCACAGCCTGAAACTGCCAAAGCCAATGTACTAGGAAACCTTATTTTTTAAGAATTGAGAAACATCTCCTCCAGCTTATAAAAACATAGATTTGACCATGACTTTTCTTACTCCCCTAAAACTCTGTCTGCTAAAAAGGAGAAATAAATGTTAAAAAAAAAAAAACTTTGTAAGAATTTTTGTTTTCCTATTTATAATCAAATGAACAGAAACTGAAGGAATTATTCAGATAATCTTATAATATTCACAAATAAATTTAAATTTATAAATAATTGAGAATGGAGTGCTTTATATTGCTGGCATAATTCAGGTAGTACATCTTTCTTTTTCTTTCAGTATGTGTAGACCTATCTTATAGACCCTAGAAAACAATAGAATATGCTCGGGATTCAGGAGAAGATAACTTCTGAAAATTAAA
This sequence comes from Bison bison bison, assembly GCF_000754665.1. Classification (NCBI taxonomy): domain Eukaryota; kingdom Metazoa; phylum Chordata; class Mammalia; order Artiodactyla; family Bovidae; genus Bison; species Bison bison. The sequence continues at coordinate 4,751,116 of NW_011494863.1, forward strand.
AAATGGCTTCCAAGTGGTCACTCATTTAGTCATTCAGTGAAATATTTACTGGACACTTACTATAGGCAGATACTATATGTGACATTGAAGACACAGTGATAAATAAAATGGGTACAATCCTGCCCCCATGAGGCTCACAACCTATGGAAGGGACAGACAGCAAACGGGACAGTACAAGTGTGATGAGGGTTGTGAAGGAGAAGTTCAGCTATAATGGAAGAGACCTATTCCTAAAGTAAAGGACACCTGCTTGAAGAAAGTAGCATCTCTGCTGAGACTTGGAGGTTACACAGAAAGTTGGAATGAAAGGAGAAAGGAAGAAGGAAGGGAGTGAGTGACACCATCCTGGATGCTCTAGCCCAGCTCTCAGCCGACTACAGCTGCGTAAGAGAAGCAAAACAAGAATGATAGGAAAATGGTAAAGCCAAGCCAGCCTCCAGAATCATGAGCACTGAGGTGTTCATTGTTGTAAGCCCACTAAATTTGGGGGCATTTATTATGCAGCAATAAATAAACAAAGCACAATGGCTTCCATTCCAAAAGTAAGAGTGATCTTGATCCTTGTTGATCATGAAGCTGGATGTTGAAACCTAACCAGGAGTCTCAGTGTATCAATGTATGTGCCTTCCAGACACATGTTTCCTGGGTAGAAAGAAAGCTAGAGAGAACAAGTATTAAGTGTATGTGCTTGGATATTGTAAGTTCAGGGATCAAGGGAAGGAAACCCGGTGCTTTTTTCTAAGGTCTTATAGCAGAGGTCTGAGTCCTCACATCTGGGTGGGACCTAGTGCAGGCCTGTGGAGCAACGGGGACCTGAGCGAATATGGCCATGCTTGACGTGTCTTGAAGGTTGTATGACTTTCTGTGCTTCAGAATGTTCCTCTAAAGTGGGAGGAGGAACCACTTCAGAGAGGAAGAGTTGAGGCATCATGCTCAATGAAGTTGAAATGGCAAGCAGGCCAGAGTGAAGGATCATGAGTGGGTTTCCCTAAGTGTGGACTCCCTGAGGCAGTGGTAGGAGGTTGGGAAGGAGGTCAGGATGCTGTGATTATGAGTCTCAGAGAAGAGAATCTCCTTGTTCCTGGGCTGTTCACCCCCAGAGCAGCTGTTTGCCTTTCTGTTGCTTTTTATCATCCCCACTTTTCATAATTCTTCCCTCTAGAAAATGTAACCTAACCTCTCTAAATCACATTTTCTTTATCTTTAAAATGGGGAGAACAACAGTATCTACTGTGGGAATTAAGTAAGATGATGCACATAAAGCACTTACAGAACTTGGCACATAGTAAAGGCTCAGTAATCATTAAATGTTATCCTACTTGGAAAACACTTCTGATTCAAAATCAATTAGCTAAAAGCTGGTATAGTCTGCTTTTAAAGGATAATGACCATTGGTTAGCCAAGGATTAAACTGATGAAGTGTATTGGTGGTCATATCAATGATTATTCTGTCCTTGTGTAAATGTCCTTAGAAGATATCTCTGAGAAAGCTAGCAGGAGAGACAGAGCATATAAGAGAGTCAACAATATTTCCTGAACGTCTACTAAGTGCTAAACACTGGAAATACAGTGGTGGATAAAACAAACAACATCTTTCTCACAGAACTTATAAGGAAACAGAAAAGCAAATGTTAAAGAAATAATTACCCAAATAATTACCAATTGTATATCAACTACTAGCTACTATGAAGTGCCCACTGCCTACTTTACCCATTCAGTACCATTTTGTATTTTCCCAACAGACTACTGACCCAGGAATCTGATTTTGTTTTTCTTTAAAAAAAAAAACAAAAAAAACCCAACTTGGATCCAGGCCACTATGATCAATATCTAGCAGGCATTTACTTTCTCTGAATGTCAGTTTGCTTATCAGCAAAATGGAGATGTCATAAAAATTCCAATCTCAAAGGACTATTGGAGAGCTTATTAATTGAAAATGTATATGAAAGCATCCTCAATGCCTTGCTCGTAGTGGGTACCTAGTAAATGTTAAGTTCTCCTCCTTCTACCATTTCAGGTGCACATTAAACTTTTGAGTGGATTATTGTGAACATTAAACTTGAAGACAGAGAAAAGGTTGATAAGCATAATCTACATAAATGAAGTCTGTGTGTTTAATTGAGAAAATTAGGTACACTAACTTGTTTTTTGGCACTGTTTCTGAAAACCCTCTCTTTTATATTGTTCTGTATTCATTATATTTTGTTGTTTTAGTAGCTAAATTGTGTCCGACTCTTTTGTGACCCCATGGACGGTAGCCTGCCAGGATCCTCTGTCCATGGGATTTCCCAGGCAAGAATACTGGAGTGGGTTGCCATTTCCTTTACCAGGGGTCTCAAAGACTTCGACACAACTTAGCAAGTGAACAACAACAACAACAACAAATAATTCTATTTTAAGCCAGTCACTAATAAGAACCAAACCAAAATCACTTCTGTTAAGCTGCAGCAGGTTAAAATTTGTCTTATCATCATCCAATAAGAGGCTATCTCCTAGTGAGGAGGAAGTATTCACAATGTGTGTGTGTGTATGTGTGTGTGTGTGTAGATCTGTGTAGTGAGTGCTTGGGGGTGGAGAAGAGAAACATTCATGTGGCAGTTTGATCTAATGGAAGAGTCAAAAATTGTTTCTTTGTGAAAGGGAAACTCAGTGATCATCAAATTATGAAACTGCAATTTGGGAATTTTTTTTATAATAAGTGGTTTAGTAAGCCAGCATCTTGTTGGAAAATAATTTCCTTACTTACCTGTGATGATTCTAGCTGACAATTTCAGAACATATTGGAAATTTGGTCAATGATAGCAAGATATTGAATAATCATATAATAATAGAATTGGAAGAGTCCCAACATTTTTTCCCCAGCTCTTAATGCTGGTTTTCTTATTTGGTAAATACATATACTCAATATGTATTTACATATACACAATATTCTAATGTGCCTTATTATACTTTACATCAAAGTTATTTTAATAATTTGGATGACTCTAGCGATCGAATTTTTGATATCTTAAAATATTCCCTTGTTATTAATTGCATGAGCAAGAACAAAAGAGGGAAAAGACATTTTAAAGTATCTTATTTTAAAGTATCTTATCTTATTGCCTTCAGCAATTTCATAGCTTTCACCTTTAATTAACTGAAACTGGCAACAGAACTCTCTCAAAGTGTGTGCTTTTTGTCAATAAGTGTATTGATAGCTATTATAAAGTAGCTGTATTAAGGAAGTTTACAGATAACTCCATGCTACAATCAAACTATACTAATTTATAGCAGTCTAGAGTTCAAGATAGTTGGCAGAAAAAGGAAGAACTGGATAACACATTGCATTTTCTTTCCTGGGAAAATAATTTAAGATGATTTTAATAACTGGGCTCATTAATATAGCCCAGTATCAAAACAGTCAGTTATGAAACCAAATAATGTGTATATTTAATGTTTGTGTGCACTTTAGGAATATGGATCACAGATGTTGTTTGGAACCAACTGAAACTCAGAGTGTTTTTAAATAGCTAGCAGGCTCTAAATATTAGATAAAGTACTTGAAATTTTTTACTATAATATCACAATATTTAACTAAAGTCTTAATATATTAAGGAAAAAAGTGTCATGTAGGCTAAAATCAATTGTGCCAGCTGGTGGGACCTCAGATGTTTATAAATTCTCATGTGCAGATTTTCAGTCTTCAGAAGACCATTACTGTACCACTTGGCATTTGGAGAGACAGTCTTCAAAACAGCAATTTGCTTTATTATTTCATGTTTTGCGCTCTCTATCCATGGGTAAACTAAGGCCCAGATTGTTGAGAAAGACTAATTAAGAGTCTTAATTTAATTTACCTGGATTTGGAGCAAATCTGGATATTAATATCTTACTGTAGTCTAAATTTTTATAAGTTTATTATAGAATAAACTATTATTTAACTTGCAGTCAAAACTATAAGCTATTGAATCTTGTATTTCCATAGGGAAAAGTTTTCGTTGTAATGCAAATTGAAGAATTCGTATTTTCACAGCCATTCAGTCCGTCTTAGAGACTCAGCTTAATGGATAATAAAATATACTTGTAGCAAGAAACAAAATAAAAAGTGAATTTCTTACATTCAAACATCACCAAAAAATCCACAACACCAGGCTTGAGAGACTGTGACCTTTTATGCCTAGAAATTGGATTTGGAGACTTCCAACAGCTTGACACTAAGTTGAACCTTGAAATATTCTCAAGAGCTCTTAAGAAACAGCTGCAAAAGATATGTGAACAGCTGAGCGCCTGAGCATTTGTTAATAACAAACAAATGGGTACATTAGCAAAAGGAAAATAATTTCCCAAGTGCTTCGATATGGAAGGCTCTAAAATTTTCTGAAGTCGTTCCTTTTCTTTCTGTTTGTCAATAATAAGCATTTTTGGTGTGCCTAAAATTATAGGACATTTTTTACCAAAAAGCAAGACTAATTAATTGATTCTAAGTCCATGGGGTCGCTGAGGGTCGGGCACGACTCAGCGACTTCACTTTCACTTTTCACTTTCTTGCATTGGAGAAGGAAATGGCAAACCACTTCACTGTTCTTGCCTGGAGAATCCCAGGGATGGGGGAGCCTGGTAGGCCGCCATCTCTGGGGTTGCACAGAGTCGGACACGACTGAAGTGACTTAGCAGCAGGTCATTTTGGTGTTTTGAATTTGAAATATTTAAGTTTCTGACTACTATACCAACACACCAGTGTGGTAAAAGTAAAGCCTTCCAAATTATAGAAAGATTGTTATTTTTTCTCAGGAGGAAATGGTACATCATAAATGGGTTAAGTCTCTGGGTACTTTTAAATAGAAGGGTTTCTGCCAATGTCATTACAGATGAGATAACTGTCTGCTATTACTTTCCAGAAACTAGGGTTTATTTCCCCATAAAGTCAGAGCCACTGGGATTCCTTTTATGGCCATGTAAACGTGGATCAACTGTTTTAAAGCATGAGAACATCTTAGGACAAAATTTATATTTGAATTAGGCATGTTATGTATCCTCAATTTAATATTAGTTAAATACCAATTAAATACTCTGTGTTTTAGTTTAAATCAGAGATCCTGTGTAGCTTCATGGCCACAGAGGAATGACTTCTCTCTCTGAATTTAGATCTATGCTTCTTGAGGTGCACCAATTTCTGAGCACTCACTTGGTTTCTGTATACAGAATATCTTGCACTGAATTCTCCTTTTCTAGGCATACAAGCATACTGTTTAGATGCCAAGTCCCACATCTGCTATGAAAGCCATTTCAACTGGCTGCCCCAAAGAAACTCTAAGACTTAGCTTCTCTTTGTAAATTTCCTGTCTTTTCAAGTGATCTGAATCATTTTATCTGTTTCAAACTTTAGTTGTCATTTATCATGTATCTTCTACAACAGTGACTGCATTAGACATATAAAGCTAAAGAGAACCCTGTACTCTGTACTTACAGAGTACAATGTACTTACAATGCCTGATACTATGCATTGTGATAGCTGATTGAAAGAAGCAAAGTGAAGAACTAGACTCGCATCTTGGGCTCTGTCTCTTACTAGCCTTCTGCCATACATAGTTTATGAAATTTTCCTGAACTCAGTTATCTCCTTTGTAAAATCAGGATAACCCCATCGCTTACCTATAGGATTACTATGAGGACAAAGTGAGATAACCAAAGGAAATCTTTTATCATGGTGCTTAGCGTGTTGGCATTTGTCATTCACGGTCAACTACTTAGGTTTGTGAGATACTTGTGACTTATCAAGGTGCATTTGTGTATTAGGAAATTTTAAAGCTCATAGAACTGCAGAAATCACGTAGTTCAAAACCAGATGCCTGTATGAGTCAGGGTTCAATGAAGAGACAAAAATCCCACCAGTTATTTAAACAAAAATAATGTAGCACAAAGAATTGTTAATCTGGTAGAAGGTTGTCAAGTCTGTAACCAATAAGATAAACTTCAAGGTGGCCATTGCAGGAAGCATCTATCATACCAAGGCTAGAGGAACAAAAGGAAGAGAATGTGGGTAGCAAAACTGAGAAGCTTGAAGGAGGGGCTCTAGAGCTGAAACTCACACCTCTGAGGAGACAACAGTTCTCAGTCCTCTCTGAGCTCAGAAAAGAAACCCATGGGACTCCGGTTAGATTCTGAGGAGGAGGCATTGGCTGGCTTCTGCCATACATAGTTTATGAAATTTTCCTGAACTCAGTTATCTCCTTTGTAAAATCAGGATAACCCCATCACTTGCCTTATAGGATTACTATGAGGACAAAGTGAGATAACCAAAGGAAATCTCTTACTGTGGTGCTAGGAAGTTGATTCTGCTAAGTCACTTTAGTCATGGCCGACTCTGTGCGACCCCACAGACGGCAGCCCATCAGGCTCCCCCATCCCTGGGATTCTCCAGGCAAGAACACTGGAGTGGGTTGTCATTTCCTTCTCCAATGCATGAAAGTGAAAAGTGAAAGTGAAGTCGCTTAGTCGTGTCCAACTCTTAGTGACCCCATGGACTGTAGCCCACCAGGCTCCTCCATCCATGGGATTTTGCAGGCAAGAGTACTGGAGTGGGGTGTCATGCCTTCTCCGAGGAAGTTGATTCTACGTAAGTTCAAAGAGCTGTATGTTGGATTCAGCTGCTGCTATTGGAAGGCACCACGACTTCTGAGGTAGAAAAGAGAATGCTGGCTAGATTCCTCATTCTGGTTCTTTCAAGAACTGGCTGCATCTTGACCTAAGTTTCAAGTCAACCCTGCTGCTATTGCTGCTAAGTCACTTCAGTCGTGTCTGACTCTGTGTGACCCCATAGACAACAGCCCACCAGGCTCCCCTATCCCTGGGGTTCTCCAGGCAAGAACATTGAAGTGGGTTGCCATTTCCTTCTCCAATGCATGAAAAGTGAAAGTGAAGTCACTCAGTCATGTCCGACTCTTCGCAACCCCATGGACTGCAGCCTACCAGGCTCCTCCATCCATGGGATTTTCCAGGCAAGAGTACTGGAGTGGGGTGCCATTGCCTTCCATCTTTAACATAAATCCTTCATTCTTATTTAAGACTTTAATAGAATCTCTATTACTTGGGGGGTGGAGAAGTCTTAGCTAAAACATAGTGAATCAGAGAAAAAAGTAACATTTTGTTTGAATATAGTGTACTTTTTGTTGCACCACCAAACTCCACATGACCATGTATCTTAAAAATCTACTCTAAATGTTGCACTAAGCTCAGGGAACAGGGTTACATTAAAAGCTTTGCTTGTATAAATTCTGACATGACTCTAGATACTGTCTGTACATTTCACTAGGATTTATTGATACATATCCATAATTTCCCATTCTACTGTTTTCCTCTATTTCTTTGCATTGTTTATTTAAGAAGGCCTTCTTATCTCTCCTTGTTATTCTCTGGAACTCTGCATTCTTTCCCTTTCTCCATTGTTTTTCCTTTCTCTTCTTTCTTCAGCTATTTGTAAAGCCAATTGGGAAAGGAGTACAACAAAGCTGTATATGGTCACTCTGTTTATTTAACTTATATGCAGAGTACATCATGCAAAATGCCAGGCTGGATGAATTACAAGCTGGAATCAAGATTTCTGGAAGAAATATTAACAACTTCAGACATGCAGATGCTGCTGCTCTAATGGCCGAAAGTGAAGAGGAACTAAAGAGCCTCTTGATGAGGGTCAAAGAGGAGAGTAAAACAGCTGGCTTAATACTCAACATTCAGAAAACTAAGATAATGGCATCTGGTCCCATCACTTCATGGCCAATAGAAGGGTAAAAAGTGGAAGCAGTGACAGATTTTCTTTTCTTAGGCTTCAAAATCACTGCTGATAGTGACTGCAGCCATTAAATTAAAAACCGCTTGCTCCTTAGAAGTAAAGCTATGATAAATCTAGACAGCATATTAAAAAGCAGAGACAACACTTTGCTGACAAAGGGCCACATAGTCAAATCCATGGTTTTTCCAATAGTCATGTACGGATGTGAGAGTTGGACCATAAAGAAAGCTGAGTGCCAAAGAATTGACGCTTTATTGTAGTATTGGAGAAGACTCTTGAGAGTCCCTTGGACTGAAAGGAGATCAAACTAGTCAATCCTATAGGAAATCAACTCAACATATTCATTGGAAGGACTGATGCTGAAACTGAAGTTCCAATAATTTGGCCACCTGATGCAAAGAGCTGATTCACTGGAAAAGACGCTGATTCTGGGAAAGACTGAAGGCAGGAGAAGAAGATTGAGCCATGACAGAGGATGAGATGGTTGGATAGTGTCACTGACTCAATGGATATGAATTTGAACAGACTGGGAGAGACTGTGAGGATAGAAGAGCCTGGAGTGCTGCAGTCCATGGGGTCACAGCCAGTTGGACGTGACTTAGTGACTGCACAACAATCCATAATTCTGGAACCATTCTCACTGCTTCTTTGAGTGTACCCATGCACGTAAAGCTATGCAGTATGATGGCAGTAGACTGGCTCCTTTAACTGACAACCTCTAATTCTGCCTGACACAGGTTCTGCCTCACATAACCTCTAATTCCTTCTGATAAAGGAAATATCTAATTTCTTAAAGAGAATGTCAGCTCTCTTTAAAGTGAGTAAGCTAACAAAATATGTTCATTTTGCATGCCAAGTTTCGTGGTGTGGTTCATTTCAGCTAACACTTTGGTGCATCTAACAGTCTCTGCATCATTATCATCAACTCTCTGTGGTGCCAAAAAACGCCTAGAAAAGCCTGTTGTATATGCTGTAGCAGTATAAGTCATGAATGTTCATCTGGGAGTTGTTTTGACAGAAAAATATTGGTGTTTCCCTATTTCATCTAGAATAATTATTTCAGATCGTGTATTAGGCAGGATTTACTATTCAACACAAAATCTGTTTGGCAATAAAAGAGGTGATGGGAAGAGAAACCAGCAAACCATATTAGTGAGTTAAAAAAAATTAGCACATTAGCAGGACAGAGTTTTAACTCGAATTCTATTTTCCTTCACTTAATACTTTTCTGATAAGTTCAGTAGCTCAGTCATGTCCAACTCTTTGCAACCCCGTGGACTGCAGCAAGCCAGGCCTCCCTGTCCATCACCAACTCCTGCAGTTTACTCAAACTCATGTCCTTTGAGTTGGTGATGCCATATACTTGTCTAAATTGTAACACAGGCATTGTTGAGTGATGAGGGAAGACGTGGGAAAGGAGGTATAAGCTCAACTGAAATCAAACACTTGATCTGCACAAGGATATGATGACCAATATTTTCACCACCATTTATTGCTCTGTGTGTGAATGTTTCACTTTTATGCCTCAGTCACATACACCCACCATCAGTTCAGAATATTTTACAGGCACTCTTTGATCATATGTTAGGAGACAGACAGTTCACCACCATATTATATGTATGGTCCTGACTCAAACCTTAAATCTGGGCAGTTCTGAGATTTAATCTTACCTGAAGATATATCCCTGTAGAGTATTACTTTGTTTGTATAAGCCAAAGTGTTTGCAACCAATTCCTTATCTTTCTGTGCCCTATTACATTTGGCTGTATGACAAGCATTTTAAAAAGTACTTAGAGGAAAATGTAATGATGACAGTAAAAAGCCTTTAGTTAGATATTAATGGAAAGCTTCTGCCATGTTAGAAGTTTAAGTTGTGTAAGACTAGAAATTGAGCAAATAGTAAAAGTCCAGATGTAAATAATTTGTGTTGTTTGATTATGTAGGTTTGAACCTGAGCCTGTGTGACACCAGAGTTTCCCTGAGGACTTCATAGGTCCCCTTCTGTTTCTACCACCCTAAAAGCCTCAAACTCAGGTGTCAATTTGGTTTGTAAGTTTACATTTAGGTCCTGAGAGGGTGGTTGCTTAGAGCTCAAGGTTAATAAAGCAGGATTCTTAATTCTACTTCATAGAGAGATAAAGCTAAGACTTAAGAGTTACGGGCTGATTCCATTGATTTAGAAAAAAACAATGGACCAGAGAGAGACACTCAAAATAGAACTCAGCAGCTAATTTCTGTTGGTCATATACAATATGCCAGGCACTACCATAGTTACTTCATATGCCTTAGCTCATTTATTCCATTCAAAGAGTATGAGAGGTACTATTACTAGACTTCTTTAGATGAGGACATTGAAAAGTAAGAAAGTCAGAGAGGTAAGAAAGTTATATAATTAGTAAGAACCAGAGACTCTATTCAAATCAAGTCCTAACCTTGGACTCTACTGCTGCCCAAGTGAAGTGAAAGTGAAAGTCGCTCAGTCGTGTCCAACTCTTTGGGATTCCATGGACCATACAGTCTTCCAACCCAGGGATCAAACCCAGGGGGATCTTCCCAACCCAGGGATCAAACCCAGGTCTCCTGCATTGCAGGCAGATTCTTTACCAGCTGAGCCACAAGGGAACTGCTGCCCAAAGTCCTCTTTAAAGCTCTGGACTATCAATTTATTGTTGTTGCTGCTGTTCAGTCACTAAGTAGTGTCTGGACTCTTTGCAACCCCACAGACTCTGGCACCCTAGGCTCCTCTGTCCTTCACTATCTCTGGAATTTTCTCAAATTCATGTCCATTGAGTTTGTGACACTATCGAATCATCTCATCTTCTGGTGCCCCTTCTTTTGCCTTCAATCTTTCCCAGCACTAGGATCTTTTCCAATGAGTCAGCTTTTCACATTAGGTGGCCAAAGCACTGGAGCTTCAGTTTTAGCATCAGTCCTTCCAATGAATATTTAGGGTTGATTTCCTACAGGACTGACTGGTTTGATCTCCTTTCAGTCCAAGGGACTCTCAAGAGTCTTCTCCAGCACTTTAGTTCAAAAGCATCAATTCTTTAGTGCTCAGACTTATGGTCCAACTGTCACACCCACACATGACTATTAGAAAAACCATAGCTTTGATTATATGGTCCTTTGTTGGCTAAGTGCTGTCTCTCTCTCTTTTTTTTTTTTTTTTTGCAGTGTCTCTGCTTTTTAATATGCTGGCTAGGTTTGTCATAGCTTTCCTTCCAAGGGGCAAGCATATTTTAATGACTACAGTCACTATCAGCAGTGATTTTGGAGCCCAAGAAAAGAAAATCTGTCATTGCTTCCACTTTTCACCCTTCTATTTGTCATGAAGTGATGGGACCAGATGCTGTAATTTTAGTTTGTTGAATGTTGAGTTTTAAGTCAACTTTTTTTACTCTCCTCTTTGACCCTCATCAAGAGGCTCTTCAGTTCCTCTTCACTTTTGGCCATTAGAGTAGCATCATCTGCATATCTGAGATTATTGATATTTCTGCCTGCAATCTTGATTCCAGCTTGTGTTTCATGCAGCCTGTCATTTTCCATGATCAACCTCTGCACATTTTTGACTTAGGGAGGCTTTCTTATCTCTTCTTGCTATTCTTTGGAACTCTGCATTCAGATGGGTATATCTTTCCTTTCCTCCTTTGCCTTTCACTTCTCTTCTTTGCTCAGCTACTTGTAAGACCTCCCCAGACAACCATTTTGCCTTTTTGCATTTCTTTTTCTTGGGAATGGTTTGATCACTGCCTCCTATACAATGTTAGGAACCTCTGTCCATAGTTCTTCAGGCATGTACATTAAACAGGGTGACAATATTCAGCTTTGTCATACTCCTTCCCCAATTTTGAAGCAGTCTATTGTTCCATGTCCAGTTCTAACTGTTGCTTTTTGACCCACATACTGGTTTCTCAGGAGACAGGTAAGGTAGTCTGGTATTCCCGTTTCTTTAAGAATTTTCCCACAGTCTGTTATGACCCACACAGTTAAAGGCTTTAGCATATTCAATGAAGCAGAAGCAGATGTTTTTCTGGAATTCTCTTGTTTTCTCCATGATCCAACAAATGTTGGCAATTTGATCTCTGGTTCCTCTGCCTTTTCTAAATCCAGCGTGTACATCTAGAAGTTCTCAGTTCAAGTACTGCTGAAGCCTAGCTTGAAGGATTTTGAGCATAATCTTGTTAACATGTGAAATGAACACAATTGTACCATAGTTTGAACATTCTTTGGCACTGCCTTTCTTTGGGATTGGAATGAAAACACCTTTTCCAGTCCTGTGGCCACAGCTGAGTTTTCCAAATTTTCTGACACATTGAGTACAGAACTTAAAAACATTATCTTTTAGGATTCTAAATAACTCAGCTGGAATTCCATCATTTCCACTAGCTTTGTTCATAGTAATGCTTCTTAAGACTCACTTGACTTCACACTCCAGGATGTCCTGCTCTAGATGAGTGACCACATCATCATGGTTATCTGGGTCATTAAGACCTTTTTTGTACAGTTCTTCTGGGTATTCTTGCCACCTCTTCTTCATTTCTTCTGCTTCTGTTAGGCCCTTATCATTTCTGTCCTTTATCGTACCCATCCTTGCACAAAATAGTCCCATGATATCTCCAGTTTTATTGAAGAGATCTCTAGTCTTTCCCATTCTATTGTTTTCTTCTATTTCTTTGCATTTTTTTATTTAAGAAGGGCTTCTTATCTCTCCTTGCTATTCTCTGGAACTCTGCATTCAGTTGGGTATACCTTTCTCTTTCTCCCTTGTCTTTCACTTCTCTTCTTTCCTCAGGTATTTGTTAAGCCTCCTCAGGCAACTGCTTTGCCTTCTTATATTTTTTTCTCTTTGGGATGATTTTGGTCACCACCTCCTGTACAATGTTATGAACCTCCATCCAGTTCTTCAGGCACTCTGTCTATAAGATTAATCCCTGTATCTATTTGTTACCTCCAGTTTATAATCATAAATGATTTGATTTAGCTCATACCTGAATGGCCTACGGGTCTTCCCTACTTTCTTCAATTTAAGCCTGAATTTTGCAATAATGAGCTCACAACCTGAGCCACAGTCAGCTCCAGGTTTTGCTTTTACTGACTATATAGAACTTCTCCACCTTTGGCCACAAAAAACGTAATCAATCTGATTTCAGTGTTGACCATCTAATGATGGCCATGTGTAGAATCGTCTCTTGGGTTGTTGGAAAAGGGTATTCACTATGATCAGCATGTTCTCTTGACAAAACTCTGTTAACCTTTGCCTTGCTTCATTTTGTACTTCAAGGCCACACTTGCCCGTTATTCAGGGTATCTCTTTATTTCCTATTTTTGAATTCCAATCTCTTATAATTTAAAGAACATCTTTTTTTATGTCAGTTTTAGAAGGTACTGTGGGTTTTCATAGAACAGGACAACTTCTGTGGAATCAGAGGTCAGGGCATAGACTTGGATTACTGTGATGCTGAATGGTTTGCCTTGGAAATGAACCAAGATCATTCTGTCTTTTTCAAGGTGGCACCCAAGTACTGCATTTCAGATTCTTTTGTTGACTATGAGGGTACTCTACTTCTTCTAAGTAATTCTTGCCCCATAGTAGATATAATGGTCACCTGAATTAAATTCACCCATTCCAGTCCATTTTAGTTCACTGATTCCTAAAATATTGATGTTCACTCTTACCATCTCCTGTTTGACTACATCCAATTTGGACCTAACATTCCAGGTTCCTAGGCAGTACTGTTCTTTACAGCATTGGGCTTTACTTTCACCACCAGACACATTCAGAGCTGACCATCATTCCTGTTTTGATCCAGCTGCTTCATTCTTATTAGAGTTGTTAGTAATTGCCCTCTGCTCCTCCCAATTAGCTGGATACCTTCTGACCTAGGAGGCTTATCTTCCAGTGTCATATTATTTTGGTGTTTCATATAGATCATGGGGTTCTCCAGGCAAAATACTGGAGTGGGTTGCCATTTCCTTTTCCAGTGGACCATGTTTTGTCAGAACTCTTCACTATGACATGTCTGTCTTGGGTGGCACTACATGGCATGGCTCATAGTTTCCTTGAGTTAAGCAAGCCCCTTCCCCATGATAAGGCTGTGATCCATGAAGGAGGGACTATCAGTGCAGACTCTTAATTCCTTAGTGCTTAGAAATCGTCTTCATTCTGCTAGATCAGATCTGTTAATGGTATCATAGTCCAATTGTCTTCAAACCTATATACCTTATCATAATGGTAATTAGAAAAATACTAGGGTATTTACTTGTTTAATGTGTTTCCCCTGACAGAGCATAATGAGCATAAGAGCAGAGACCACATTTGTAGGCTTACCCCTGCACTCCCAGTCTCTAGGTCCAAATTCAACCATTGAAGGCATTCAAGAAATTTTTGTTGAAATAAAAATAAAGAATGATTGACTATTTTATTAATTATCTTGCTGCATAACAAGTTATCCTAAACCTTAGTGACTTTAAACAACATTTTTTCTTTCACAGTTTGTATGGGTTAGAACTATAGGAATTAATGGAACAAAAGACTGGTTCAAAATTGGGAAAGGAGTATGTCAAAGCTATATATTGTCACCCTGCTTATTTAACTCATATGCAGAATACATCATGCGAAATACATAAATGAATGAAGCACAAGCTGAAAACCAGATTGCTGGCAGAAATATCAATAACCTCAGATATGCAGATGACATCACCCTTATGGCATAAAGTGGAGAGGAAATAAATAGCCTCTTGATGAAGGTGAAAGAGAAGAGTGAAAAAGCTGGCTTAAAACTCAACATTCAAAACACTAGGACCATGGCATCCAGTCCCATCACTTCATGGCAAATAGATGGGAAAACAATGGGAACAGTGACAAACTTTATTTTCTTGGACTCCAAAACCATTGCAGATGGTGACTGTAGCCACGAAATTAAAAGATGTTTGCTTCTTGGAAGAAAAGCTATGACAAACCTAGACAGCATATTGAAAAGCAGAAACTTTACTTTGCCGACAAAGATCTGTCTAGTCAAAGCTATGGTTTTTCCAGTAGTCATGTGTGGATGTGAGAGTTGGACCATAAAGAAGGCTGAACTCTGAAGAACTGATGTTTTTGAGCTGTGATGTTGGAGAAGACTCTTGAGAGTCCCTTGGACTTGCAAGGAAATCAAACCAGTCAATCATAAAGGAAATAAATCCTAAATATTCATTAGAAGGTCTGATGCTAAAGCTCCAATACTTTGGCCACCTGATGCGAAGAGCCAACTTATTAGAAAAGACCCTAATGCTGGGAAAGATTTAAGGCAGGAGGAGAAGGGGACAACAGAGGACAAGATGATTGGATGGTATCACTAACTCAATGGACATGAGTTTGAGCAAGATCCAGGAGATGGTGAAGGACAGGGAAGTCTGGAGTGATGCAGTTCATGGGGACGCAAAGAGTCGGACATGATTGAGAGACTGAACAACAACAATAGGAATTGAGGCTTAGCTGGATGCTTCTGGCTCAGGGTCTTTCATAAATTTGCAGTCAAGGTATCTGCTGGGGCTGGATAATGGCTTACTCAGAGGGTAGCAAGCCTCAGTCCATGGCCTTCATATAGACGTACTTCATAGCATGTCCTCACAACATGGCAGCTAGCTTCCCCACTGAAAGTGTGTGTGTGTGTTGGGGGGGAAGGTAAGAGAGAGAGAGAAGAGCCTGCAATGCTTTTTATTACATATAAAAAGTCACACAGTGTCACTTCCACCATACTCTATTCATGAGAAGCAAGTCACTTGGTTTAACCCACATTCAAGAGGAAGGGTATTAGACTCCCCCTCTTGTACAGAGAACTATTAAAGAATTTGTGGGCATATTTTACAACTACCATACCCTTTAACCTTATGTTACATGGGCAATATTTCAGCATGCAGGCATGGGGCTCCAGAAAGGAGAACATTTTAGGCAAAGAACAGAGTATGACACACAGGTAGGGAAACAATTTTGTGGAGAACAGCAGGTATCCTACATTACAATGGAGAGTAAGGATAGAAGAAGAAGAGAAGAAAAACAAAATGAAAAGAGGGAGGAGACCTTGAAGAGCTTTTTCACTTGCAATGGTGGGCAAAGAAAAACAGTGGAATGACAGGATTAGAAATACTTATCTGGAATGGCAGAATTCAGAAATATTTATCTGGGAATATGGAGTTAAGCATTGAAGACTGAAATCTGAAATCATTAGGAAACCATTCTCTTTGCAGTAAGGTTGCAGAGACATTGACTTGAACAGAACAGTGGGAGTAGAAGGCCGGGGACAGATACCACAGTTCTTGGTAATTAAGTAAATGAGAGAGGAACCCAGAAGGAGTTGCCAAAGGTGAAACTCTGTTTTGGGTCTGAGTGACGGTATGCTATCTGAGTGACGATATGCTATTAATCAAAAGGGAAAGAAAGAGCACCAGAGGATAGAGGTATGGATTTTATAAGCAAACTCCATAGAATCAGAAATAATCTTAGGACACTGACTGTATATTTTCCCAGGAAGATGATGAGATATGATTGGTTTGTTGACACTGGGTTATGGAAGGACATACAAAGGAAGATGCTGAGCAGGTAATCAAATATGAGTTGAGATGTCAGGGGAGAGGTCTAACGTAAAGAGCAGTCCTATTGTCCACATGAGTGGACCAACAGGCCATAGACAGCCTGGAGCCAACCATGTTACTGAAAAGTGTCAGGAAAACATTTCTATGACTTACTCACAATACGAATCCTTCAGGTACAAGTGTTTCATGTTAATGGTATGACTTGTCTTTTAAAGTCATTTTTCTCTGAAGTGTTCTTTTGAAGAAAAAGTGCTCAGGTGGGGATTTCACTCCTGCCTAGTGAGTCACTCTATCATATTTCTATTGCCGCTCTAACAAAGAACCACAAAACTAGTGTCTAAAAACAATGTCACTTTGTTCTCTTATAGTTCTGGAGGTTAGACGTTCAAAATCTGTTTCTCTGGGCTCAAGTCAAAGTGGCTTCAGGGCTGGCTCCTTCTGGAGGCTTCAAGAAAAGAAAGAATCTCTTTCCTTGCCTTCTTCAGCTTCTAGCAGCCACCTAGATTCCTGCATTTGTATTCTCGTGTAGCTCAGTCAGTAAGGAATCTGGCTGCAATGCAGGAGACCTGGGTTCAATTCCTGGGTCAGGAAGATCCCCTGGAGAAGGAAATGGCAACCCACTCCAGTATTCTTGCCTGGAGAATCCCATGGACAGAGGAGCCTGGCAGGCTACAAGCCATGGGGTCGCAAGAGTTGGACACAATTTAGCGACTAAACCACCACCACCTCCATCTTCAAAACATATCACTTCAGTCTTTGCATCCCTCCTCACACCATCTCTTCTCTGACACTAACTCCTATAGTGTCCCTCTTACACAGACATTGTGTTTACTCTGGATTCACCAGGCTAATTCAGGATAACTTCCTATCTCAAAATCCTAAACTTATTCACACATGCATTGTTCCTTTTGCTGTTTAAGGTAACATTCATAGGTTCTGCAAATAAGGCATAGAAATATTTGGGAGGCCACTATGCAGCCTACCATGGCCCCCCAAATCCAACTGGGTACAAATCCACTGCCCTCCCAGTTGAATATACACCATCAATGTGAGTCTTTAAATGTAACTTCCCCTACCCTCTCAGCTTTATGAGGTTTTATGTTGTCTGTTTTTCATCAACAGATCATCACCAACATTCTGAAAAAGCCTTCAGTATCAACACACAAGTTCATGGTCCAAAGGGACCTCAAATTTCATTTAGTACAGCATCACCTGTATATTTATTACTACTGGTCTTCAGATCTGGAGATGGAAATTGAAGTACTCAAATTTACTTCTCCATTTCTCACTCAATTTGTCTTCCTTTCTTGCCACTGATTCCCTGGCAACTTACTCTACCCACAGTTTCTCTGTCTTCAGCAAAGAGAAATCCTAGAGACTTTACGACTTGATGTGTTAAAAGTGTTCAACATCCTAATCAGAGAAATGGACATAAATCTCCAACTATGATTAGACCTGATACAATTTAAGACCCTTCAGACCCTTGGCTTCTATGATTATGTTGATGTAATATAGACTTGCATCCACTGTAATATAAACTTGCATTATTTTTCACTAGAAATAATTTTACTTTAAAGAAATGAGTGAACTGTAGATCATTCCATTATTGCTCATGACTGAACTGAGATTGTAAGAATTTTTTTCAAACCTGTATATCACGTAGTTTGTAATTTTCAGTGATGCATATATTTAGGTATGAGGAATGTGGTAGAAAGAGCTGTGATTTAGAGTTGAACAAATCAGAATCAGATTTTAGTAATGCAGCCAAGATGTTGGCAAGTGTGTTAATTTCTCCAAAACTTCACTTCTTTATTAGAAAACAGGGGATAGGAATACACACACAAAGCCTGGGGAGATTGACTGTGACAATGATGTAAAGTACTTAGCACTGCTTGGCACATAGTAGATGCTCAATAAACACTAATCCCAGACAGTCAGCTAGTGTTTATCTTCTACTATGTGTCAGGAACTGACTTCAACTCATTATGCCCTCCTCTTCACAATCATTACCACGCAAAGAATAGAAGCAGCATGGTCCGAACTTGACACTCAAGATTCTTGACTAAATGGGTTAATGTCCAAGAAATAATGATTAGCCAATATATTAATGATTAGCAGATTTATGGTTCTAATGTAAAAGACAGTTAGTCATTAACTTGAGTAATGTTTACTAATGGTAGCAATTACAGAAAATTATAAACTGTAAGAAAGAAAAGGCCAGTAATGGTCACAAGTGCCTGACATATTTCAGCAGGCTAAAATCACTGTTACAGTCAATGAGGTCGTAGGTCAAAGATACGATCATTGTTGAAAGAACAAACCATTGCATTGAAATTAATTCAAAAGTTAAAATGCATTCCTTCTATATAATTATCAATAAATTTATTACCATTTTCAGCTACACTATTTATCAAGCATGTCTTCTTTTATGCCTGGAACAAGTTAACAAAAAATAGACTTTAAAACATGAGTTTACTTTGTAAGTTTCTTATTTCTCTAAATGTCAAAAAAAAAAATGTTTTGTGTTCTATACGGGGAGAGAAAGATGGTGTTGTTATGTGACAAAAGGAGACTGTTGCTCTACACTGGCCTGACAATGTAGGTTTTTGGTGAAGAGATGACATTTGAAGTCCTCACACTCCCCAATACAAGAAGTATATACTGTTTAGATCTTTCTCAACTTTAGCTCTGCCTCTTAGACTCCATCTTTGTAGGATCTTATATGGAAATGCCAACATAGATTATAAATTTAGCAGTGATACCAAAATTAACTTTCCATCTACTCATGCCTTTGGGTTTTGTGTTTTCTCTATTTATGAAATTATTTTCCCCTTATATGAGTCTTCATTAATCTAGGATGTTAAAATTCATTCAAATTGAGTGTTCACATATTATCCCTTCTGGAATTATTATGACCTAATACCTAAATGAAATTTAAGCCTATGAAACTGATGAGGTAGTTTCATTAATACAAAATTCTGGATAAATAAAATTCAAAGCCAGAAATTTGACAAGTTAACACAAGACGGAATATAAACTCATTGAAATATTAGTGCAAGCCAAGGAAATTTGTAAGCCTTAAATTCATCTCAATTCAGAAAAGAACACTAGGGATAGTTTACTACTTATATTGTGTTTACTTGTTCACTTGTCAAGACCATAATGTTTTTCTTAATCCAAATTATAGCTTGCTAGTGACTTCCTATGGCATGTATCTAGTGTGACATTAATTTGTTGTAAATCTTCTTATGAAAATGTTGTTAACCCAAACTACTACTATTAAGTGTGGCTTAACACTCAGCTGCATTAAGCTTTGGGCTTCCCTGGTGGCTCAGACGGTAAAGCATCTGTCTGCAATGCAGGAGACCTGGGTTCAATCCCTGGGTTGTGAAGATCCCCTGGAGAAGGAAATGGCAGCCCACTCCAGTATTCTTGCCTGGAAAATCCCATGGACGGCGGAGCCTGGTAGGCTACTGTCCATGGGGTCGCAAAGAGTCGGACAGGACTGAGCAACTTCACTTCACTTCACAGTAAGCTTTGGGACTGGCCCATGATAAGGATGGAGAGGAAGTACGATGTATGTTATTTTTCCTTTCTATAACTTGAATGGCATGCATCTTGATTTAAATTTTCCTAGTTGTTATTCTTTTTTTTTTTTTAATTGAAGTATAGTTGATCTACAATGTTGTGTTAAGTTTCAGGTATATAGAAGAGTGGTTCAGTAATGTGTCTATGTATGTATACACACACACATATAACACATATATATTTTAAGATTCTTTACTTTTATAGGTTATTAAAAATATTAAGTACAGTTCCCTGTGCTACACAGTAGGTCCTTGTTGGGTATTTATTCTGTGTATGATAGTATGAATATGTTAATCCCAAACTCCTAATTTATCCCTTCCCCACTTTCCCTCCCCGTGGTTGTTCTCTATGCCTGTGAGTCTGTTTCTCTTTTGTAGATAAGTTCATTTGTGTCATATTTAAGATTACACATTTAAGTGGTATCACCCGGTATTTGTCTTTTTTCTGACTTACCTTACTTAGTATGATGATCTCTAGGTCCATTCATGATGCGCAAATGGTATCGTTATTCTTTAAAAATTTTTTAAAGTGTGGTTATCAACATTATGAATGAAATCTTATTGTGTTGTATTTCTTCAAAAAATTCAGAAATCTAGTCATTTCTCTAACCACTTCAACATCCTTCTTTAAATTCTTTGTATATTCTGGACTTTTGACACAAAATTTATTATTAATTATTATTTTCCTAGTATTATATATGGAGGAGGCCGTGGCAACCCACTCCAGTGTTCTTGCCTGGAGAATCCCAGGGATGGGGGAGCCTGGTGGGCTGCCATCTATGGGGTCTCACAGAGTCGGACACGACTGAAGCGACTTAGCAGCAGCAGCAGCAGCAGTATTATATATTTTCCTCTTTAAGAATTATTAAATTCTCATGCTATTTTGTAATAGTGTTTAAGATAATTGCATGAACAGTTCTGTATTGAAACAGCATTAATTTTCATTAATAACCTTTATTAACATAACTTACTCATTATTAAGCTCTTTGGTTTGATTCATGTTTTCTGGTTCTTAGGAATTTTTTCTTCAGAAGCTTGTGCACTTGTTTATTATTTTAATTTATTACATATATTACTTCATTTTGGTTTTTCTTATTATTTCATTTTTAATATTGTATAGAAGGCCTCTGAGTGCAAACTGATTTTTTTTCCTTTACAAGTAATCCTTCTTCCTCCGTAGAACTCAACCTTCTCTGATCCTTTGTAGGAAAAATTATCTTTACTTTTGAAATTCACTTATTTAACCAGGACAAGTGTAAGTGCTGAATTCACTTTAACAATTTTGCTTGCTACAAGACAAACACTTTTGACCTGCAAATTCAGATCTTCAGTAGTTTTCTATTGTGTCTAACTTTTATTTCAATTTTCATATACTTCTCTCCCCTTTTCATTTGTCTTTTAAATGTGGGAGAGTGATTCAATCTTTTCTTTTACATGACGAATTCAGTTTTCTACAGAAGTAATTTTATTCTTTACTGATTATGATTTAACCAAAACTTTTAGTTATGGTAATAGTTTCTTCATAGTTTTTCACTACCTACCTAGTTCCCTTTCTTCCTTAGTTTCAGATTTTCATCTAATTTTTCTTCTTGGTCTCAAAGATTATGTTTTACTGTATTTTATTGTGGAGTACAAAGCAGATGTTATATAGACTTTATTTTTGCTTTGATGTAGTATTTTTTTTTCCAGATGGGTGTTCTTTCTCTATTTCTTGATTTCAGTGTTTACTGAATTTGCAGAATGCTTTTTTAAAAATAGATTCTACACTGTTTATCCATTCCTGAACATGAAGACATTGATTTAGGCCTAGTATTAAATCCAAAACAGGTGAGTAGGTTCTGTGTGGATCCTAGTTATTTACCTAAACCATGTAAGTATGCTGCTGCTGCTGCTAAGTCACTTCAGTCATGTCCGACTCTGTGCGACCCCATAGACGGCAGCCCACCAGGCTCCTCCATCCCTGGGATTCTCCCGGCAAGAACACTGGAGTGGGTTGCCATTTCCTTCTCCAATGCATGAAAGTGAAAAGTGAAAGTGAAGTCCCTGAGTTGTGTCCAACTCTTAGCAACCCCATGGACTGCAGCCCACCAGGCTCCTCCATCCATGGGATTTTCCAGGAAAGAGTACTGGAGTGGGTTGCCATTGCCTTCTCTGCATGTAAGTATGTATATTCTCTGCAGTATTTAAGTTGGAGGCCCAGCTGGTATAAGTTTCCATGAGTAATTCAGTGATTCCCCTAGATCCTTGGGAATGGGGAAAGATTTAGGGCTGCAGGCATATCTGAAGGAACCCACTTTATTTTGAACCATTTCTTCCCTGTTTTGGGTGAGAAAGTGCAGCCAGCATTCATCTTTCTATTTTATCACTTTTCCCAATTATCATTCCCTATATTTTATGTGTCTGTTTCTGGTCTCTTTACTGCTGTTCAGTGACTATAAAGGGCTCTACCATATTCAGTAGATGGCAGTCATCTGGGTTTTTCCTTCAGTGGAGTCGCAACTATCTTTAACTTCCCCCAAAATCTGCTTGGAAAGCTTTCTGTCCGTAGTACTGGAGCAGCTCCTAACGGAAGTTCCCCATTCTCCTTTCTACTTTCACCTTCAAAACCTTCCTCCACTATTCAGGAATATGGGTGGGTCCTATCTATTTATTTAATAAGTATCTGTTAAGTGTAATTGCTGTTGTTTTCCTACAATTTTAAGTAGAAAGACCCCTCCTACCAATTAAAAAAGATTGCAGAGAATTCCTAAAAATACAGCTTTTGTAAAATGATACTTCTGAAACTGCATAAAACAATTTTAATGAAGACATTGCTGAGGGAAATCTGGCATTCTCATTCTGCAGCAGCAAATTTCAGTGGAACACCATGTACAGCAGTCACTGTGCCAGGTCAACGGGTAGCCTCCGTGCCCTTAAAGTAAAAGCTACCAACATAAATGTCAAAAATAGAATATCAGGCTTGAACAATTCGCAGAGCATTAGAAATGATTGGAGAGGCAACGTTAAAATTCTGATCATTTTCTGAGAAATCTCTTCTAGTTAGGTTATAACTGTATACTCCTGAGATGATAACAGAATTATCTCTCAAAGCCTTTTCAACAAACTAGGTTCTACTCTATGCCTCATCATTTATTGATTCACCTGAGTACCTCATGCCCAGACCAAGAAACTTCTTATGATAACTATCACACAAATTCTTTGCATTAATCTTTGATGCTCCACAAAAGGCTGAGACGTGAATCTCCAACTCTGAATTAACTGTCAAAGTGTGGCGGAGCTTCTGGATGCAAAAAGGATCAGTCAGCAACTTAGTTAAGAAACGCCTACAAATCATTAAGATAAAGACAAACAACCATAGAGATTAATAGGCGGAAGATATAAGCAGAAATTTCACAGAAGAAATCCAAATAGCCAACAAGCATATAAAGAGATGCCCAAACTTACTGGTATTCAGGGAATGAAAATAACCACATGATATTTCATAATCATAAAATTGGCAGAATATAAGAAGTTTGCTAACATCAAGTCTTAGTGGGGGAAAAGGGAACTCATAATCAGTGGTAGGGGTGCCAACTGGTATAAATACTTTGGAGAGTGATTTGGCGATATTTAGTTAACATGCCTGTAGCCTATTACCCTCCATTCCACTTCTGGGTTTATATCCTAGTGAAACTTTTACACATGTGCAACAGGGAGACAGGCCAAAGAATGTTCTTTGCAGTAATGTTTTTAATAACAAAAAGTTGGAATCGACTCAACTGTTCATCTGTAAAAGGATGGGGATTAATAAATTGTGATATATCGATAAAGATGGAATGTTGTGCAACAACTAAAATAAATTAGGAATATCTTCATATGTCAACATGGACAGATCCGAAAAACACTGCTGGATGAGAAGAAGCAAGTTACATTTCGATGCCATTCATTTAAATGAAAAAAAAGGTGAGCATGGTAATGCTATACATCATTTCTGGATATACGGAGACATATGCACAGTAAAAGTTGAAAAGCATGGGTTAGACAGACTCTATATTTAGGATGAGAGTTGCTTCTGAGATTGGAACAAGGTAAATATGTTTAGCATCTTCAGAAGAGGTGTCAACTTTCTCTGTAACATGTGTGTGTTTATTTCCTTAAATAAAAAGTGATCTTGAAGTAACTATGGCAAAAACATTGCTCATTTTGAGTGGTGGGTGTGTCAGTATTTGTTGTATTTAACCTTTATAAATATTAATTAAAAAAAAAAGATTAAAAATATTCTGGAATTTACCCTCCAGGTCACTGGTCTTCTGTTACTAAGTCCCTTGAGGGGCTCTGGGTGCCAGAGCACCTGGAAGATGGGCTGGGGCTTCCCTCTCCTCTCTCTACCTTGGAAACTGTTTGGTTAGACCTTGATTCAGCCTACACATGGCTGTTCTGGCAACATTCTGCTCAGCAGCACACACCTTAAAAGACAATATCAATCCAGCTTCAGCAGGAGAAACTATTTTAGAATTAGGATCCATCTTCAGTAATTTATTATTTTTTATATTTTAGGGTAAATGTAGGAATACTCTTTAAATATAAAGCAACACAAATGACATATTTATGTACTCAGACATTATTCCTATTTGTCTCACCTGCCACTTTATCTGGTGTTCTCAGGAGTCCATAATTCTCAAAGTACACGGTGATCTCCCTGTTTTAAAATTCAATGACATGGGAGATAGACACCTATTTCTCCAACTTTCCACATCTAACAATTCTCATTTTGCATAGCTAAAGCAAAAACCTGAGGGTTATGAAAAATAAAAATCCAGGGGAAAGAATTGCACTTCTCTGGATTTCACCAGAATGATTTGGCATGTTTTGAAATGTTTTAAAGGAAACTGTCTTGCCTAGGGCCGGAGTGAGGGCTGAGAGTGGAGTGGATCAATACAGGAGCCATCCCAGCTTTGCCTGAAGAGCTGTGATAATTAGAGGAAATGGCTTATCGGGTCTTTTTACAATCCAGAAAAGAAACCATTTGTGGAATCAATGGATGCCTGGCAGAGCCCATCAGCTGTGGTTCAAAGATATATATCTTCATTGCTCCCAGATTCCTGAGCCAGACGGAACCTAAATTTCACAGCCCAGTGCATTATCCCGGGTAAAATGCATCCCTCTGGTTTATTAGGCATGGCTAGTATATGCAACGGAAGGCTAGACATTAATTTTTCTCATAGGGAAACAAAAGCTGGTTTTACTTTTACTATCTGTACAGCTTAATAGATTCCTTATCAGAAAAAACTTCAAATCTATTACGACTCACTTGCAAAGACGAACAGAAAGAGTGAAAGGATACAAAATACAGTCACACTGTCAATAAAGTGTGCAGTTGCTTCAGTTGCTGGAATACTTTGCAATGTTCAAACAAACTCTAGCATGTGCAGTCAAGGAGAGAACTTTTTCCTCATTAGTGGTGTATAGGAAGTATAGAAAAGAGAGCAGAGAGTACGCAGTAGCCATGTGCTACTGCCTAAGCAGAGCTGACATAAGACTCCCTTTCATTCTGCAAATTATTTCTGGGCTACAATGTTTAAATAAAAACAAGATGGATAGTTCCTCAGGATTTCAGAGCTGGAACAGAGAACCTTTTAGAGGCTGGGTGGAACTGTGGAGGCAGTTACATTCCAAGGAAAAAGTCCTCAACCAGGGAGGTTTGGCTCAGAAGATAGTGGCCAGGCAGCTGAAGTCTGAAGGCTTGTACCTTTAACCAGGAAAGCCTGTTTATAGGTCCTTGAAAATTTTGGATCCTTGTGGTCTGGCCTGGCTAGGGAATTGCATCGTCGTATAAATAAGGCACATTGAGCTTGAACATTTTTCGTCTAAGTAATTCAAAGAGATCCCAATATATTTATTAGGACTTTGGGGGCCACATAACTAATAGCCCACTTCCTTCTTGGAGTTCAGAACTCACTGAGAAATATATCATTGGAAATGAGATAGTCCGAGGTTAAAATGCCAGTTTTTACTGATGGAGCTGAGCTGGAACAGAGCATGGACCTGCAACCACTAACACTTTTTTCTCTGAATGAAAGAGGCCCTCCACTCAGTGAGGGTGGAGGAAGACAGTTGCCAGCCTCTTGTCAGGCAGACCCCTTAGCACATGTATGTGGAGGTGAGGCTGCTCCCTAGAGAGAAAATGCTGAGCCTCAGGCCCCGATTAACTTAACTGCTGGCCGGGGGAGGAGGGGAAAGAAGTTGGAGAGAAAGAGGAGGAGGAGGAAGAAGGGGAGAAGGGAGAGAATGGCCCAAGTGTTTCTCCCACACTTTTCCTACCTAGCAAAATGTTTCCCTCTATTGAAACACAAAAGGTATTATATTATCTGTAATTTTTGACTTTTAGATTCTTCATCCTAGGCAATGGGATGGATCTACTCATTTTAATCCACATCCTAGGGGTACAGTTTATTTAATTTAAATAGAGATTCACTCTTCAGCTTCCCTGGTGGCTCAGATGGTAAAGAATCTGCCTGCAATGTAGGAGACCTGGGTTCGATCCCTGGGTTGGGAAGATCCCCTGGAGAAGGGCATGGCAACCCACTCCAGTATTCTTGCCTGGAGAATTCCATGGACAGAGGATCCTGGCAGGCTACAGTCCATGGGGTCTCAGAGTGAAAGAGGAGAGTGAAAAAGTTGGCTTAAAGCTCAGCATTCAGAAAATGAAGATCATGGCATCTGGTCCCATCACTTCATGGGAAATAGATGGGGAAACAGTGGAAACAGTGTCAGACTTTATTTTTTGGGGCTCCAAAATCACTGCAGATGGTGACTGCAGCCATGAAATTAAAAGATGCTTACTCCTTGGAAGAAAAGGTATGACCAACCTAGATAGCATATAGAAAAGCAGAGACATTACTTTGCCAACAAAGGTCCGTCTAGTCAAGGCTATGGTTTTTCCTTAGTGGTGGTCATGTATGGATGCAAGAGTTGGACTGTGAAGAAAGCTGAGCACCGAAGAATTGATGCTTTTGAACTGTGGTGTTGGAGAAGACTCTTGAGAGTCCCTTGGACTGCAAGGAGATCCAACCAGTCCATTCTAAAGGAGACCAGCCCTAGGATTTCTTTGGAAGGAATGATGCTAAAGCTGAAACTCCAGTACTTTGGCCCCCTCATGCGAAGAGTTGACTCATTGGAAAAGACTCTGATGCTGGGAAGGATTGGGGGCAGGAGGAGAAGGGGACGACAGAGGATGAGATGGCTGGATGGCCTCACTGACTCAATGGATGTGAGTCTGAGTGAACTCCGGGAGATGGTGGTGGACAGGGAGGCCTGGTGTGCTGTGATTCATGGGGTCGCAAGGAGTTGGACACAACTGAGCAACTGAACTGAACTGAACTGAAGTGACTTTCACTTACTCACTCGCACTCTTCAGCATTGCCAGAAGCACTCAAATCTCACCTCTGGCAAGTTATGAGTTAGTAGTTGTTGAGAATCAACAATACCAGTCCAACCCACTCATTACTTACAGATGCAGAATCAGGGGCCTCACCAACTTACTCAAGGTCAGAGCTAGCTGGCTGTGAGCTAGGAAGAAAACATAGGTCTCCTTCTTAATGGGCCAGTGGCCTCTTAATATGGACCTGTGTTTACTTTAGTTTTGGAATATTATTAGTTAACATTTTTGGGTTGCTTATTACATAACAAATACGGTTCCAAGCACATGATATCTTATTTAATTCTTACACTCACAGTGGGATTGGTCACATTATCATTTCCATTTAATAGATAAGAAAACTGATGTCTAAAGAAGGGCTTATCCAGTGGCACTCAGCCAGTGAATGGTAGAGCTAGGACTCCAACCCAGACACTGGAGTCCAGAGTCCAGACTACTTGAGTGTCTGACAGAGTGAGAAAAGTTATTTTTAGGAGAAGAACCTGCCTCACCCTCTCTTTCCACTACAAGGGAAACAGGTTCCGACAACAGGAAGAATGACTGCATTTACTTCACTGATGTAGCTGATCTTGCTCAAAGATTTTTCCTGATGGTCTGTTTGTTGAGTGCTTTCCAAAGAAGTGGATCAATTAGTCTTTTACCCATATTAGTATATAGAACTGCACATGTGTACTCAATAAAGAACGCAATGGAGTCTGTGATTTCTTCCACTATTAATGATAGGTATCAGAGTATTTGGTGGGTTCAGCTAACGTATTATAGTTTCACTCATTGAGATGATTTTCAATTAAAAACTTATTAACCAAGTACTGAGAAAGTAAGATAGACCAAATGCCAAAATACGGCATTCTTTAATTACATGAGAAGTCTTTGGAGTCAAAGGCTGTATAAAATATTTTGACCTCTCTATAATGAACAATTGGTCCTATTGGATTCTAATTATTTACAAGAATGCTTGATCCCTGAAATACCAGAGGTGTAAAATAAATAGATTTTTTTTTGTTAAATAAGATTACCACACATTTAATATTAATAGTAAGCAACAGAGGGGTCTTACAAAATTTTTGATGTGTTTATACAGAGTCAGTGAAGTGAACTATATTATTCATTTGACTCATGGGGATTATCAGGATATGTTGTATCTCATTTTTGCTTACTTGCCTCATCCACACACATACAAAGGAGGCTTTGGAGAAGTTTAACACGATTACTTACAGATAATTAAAGGAAAGAAATATGGCCAGGGCATGGGATCTTGAACTACTGATTCTGGATCCACTATTCCAGAGGACTGTGGTGGAAATTCACCAACAGAGAACGAGAAAATTAGTTTGGAAAACAAATACTCCCACCATACTGAGATTTTGGCCTCAAGTCCTAATGTTCAACTTGATCAACCCAGGTAGGCTAGGTCAAAGGATGGATTCTATTCACTACTCTTAGATTGGTAAAGCAGTCCAGAACTAAGTGGGCAGAAGCTTCCTGTTTTCCTCCAAAATTCAAGGCCTTATTCCTAAATTTTACCATTTCCATGTGGAAATGATAGGTCTGAAGTGTACCTACCAGAGAGGCCTAGGGAAGCAAGGGTTTACCCATTGGTAGGCCCATGGACTGTAGCTGGCTCAAAGATACATTTTATTTAGCTTCTCAACAGTGTTCAAAATTTTAATTTTAAAATAAAGAGATTTTTACATGAAACAATTATATTTCCAGTTCTCTTAATAAGTTATCAGAGGTAGGTCAGAATGGCCATCATCAAAAGTCTATAAAAAATAAACGCTGGACAGGGAGTGGAGAAAAGTGAACCCTCCTAACTTGTTGCTGGGAATGTGAATTGGTGCAGCCACTAAGGAGAAGAGTACAGGGGTTCCTTAAAAAAACTAAAACTAGAGCTGCCATATGATCTTGCAATCCCCCTCCTGGGCATATATCCAGAAAAGATGAAAACTAATTTGTAAAGATACATGCACCCCCATGTTCATGGCAGCATTATTTACAGTAGTAAGACATGAAAGAAATCTAAATGTCCATTCACAGATGAATAGATAAAGAAGATGTGGTATATATACATACAATGGAATAATACTCTGCTATAGAAAAGAATGAAATAATGCCCTTTGCAGCAACATGGCTGGACCTAGAGATTATCAAACCAAGTGAAATAAGCCAGAGAAAGACAAATATCACTTTTATGTGGAATCAATTTCAGGCACAATAAAGGACAGAAATGGTATTGAACTAACAGAAGGAGAAGATATTAAGAAGGGGTGGCAAGAATACACAGAACTATACAAAAAAGATCTTCACAACCCAGATAATCACAATGGTGTGATCATTCACCTAGAGCCAGACATCCTGGAATGTGAAGTCAAGTGGGCCTTGGGAAGCATCACTACAAACAAAGCTAGTGGAGGTGATGGAATTCCAGTTGAAGTATTTCAAATCCTAAAAGATGATGCTATGAAAGTGCTGGACTCGATGTGCCAGCAAATTTGGAAAACTCAGCAGTGGCCACAGGACTGGAAAAGCTCAATTTTCATTCCATTTCCAAAGAAAAGCAATGCCAAAGAATGCTCAAACTACTCATCTCACATGCTAGCACGATTGCACTCATCTCACATGCTAGCAAAGTAATGCACAGAATTCTCCAAGCCAGGCTTCAACAGTACATGAACAGAGAACTTCCAGATGTCCAAGCTGGATTTAAAAAAAGGCAGAGGAACCAGAGATCAAATTGCCAACATCCAATGGATCATTGAGAAAGCAAGAGAGTTCCAAAAAACATCTACTTCTGC
Source organism: Bison bison bison (assembly GCF_000754665.1). Taxonomy (NCBI): domain Eukaryota; kingdom Metazoa; phylum Chordata; class Mammalia; order Artiodactyla; family Bovidae; genus Bison; species Bison bison. Next base: position 4,781,257 of record NW_011494863.1, read on the forward strand.
TTTATTGACTATGCCAAAGCCTTTGACTGTGTGGATCACAACAAACTGTGGAAAATTCTTAAATACATGGGAATACCAGACCACCTTACCTGCCTCCTGAGAAATCTGTATGGAGGTCAAGAAGCAACAGTTACAACTGGACATGGAATGACAGACTGGTTCCAAATTGGGAAAGGAGTACGGCAAGGCTGTATATTGTCACTCTGCTTATTTAATTAATATGCAGAGTATAACATGAGAAATGCTGGACTGGATGAAGCACAAGCTGGAATCAAAATTGCTGGGAGAAACATCAATAACTTCAGATATGCAGATGATACCACCCTTATGGCGGAAAATGAAGAACTAAAAGTCTCCTGAAGAAAGTGAAAGAGGAGAGTGAAAAAGCTGGCTTCAAACTCAACATTCAGAAAATTAAGATCATGATATCTGGTCCCATCACTTCATGGCAAATAGATGGGGAAACAGTGGAAACAGTGACAGACTTTATTTTGGGGGAATCCAAAACCACTGCAGATGGCAACTGCAACCATGAAATTAAAAGATGCTTGCTTCTTGGAAGAAAAGTTGACCAACCTAGATAGCATATTAAAAAGCAGAGATATTACTTTGCTAATAAAGGTCCCTCTAGTCAAAGCTATGGTTTTTTCATATCGCATATGGATATGAGAGTTGGACTCTAAAGAAAGCTGAGCGCTGAAGAATTGATGCTTTTAAACTGTGGTGTTGGAGAAGACTCTTGAGAGTCCTTTGGACAGAGATCCAACCAGTGCATCTTAAAGGAGATCAGTCCTGAATATTCATTGGAAGGACTGATACTGAAGCTGACATTCCAATACTTTGGCCACCTGATGCGAAGAACTGACTCATTTGAAAAGACCCTGATGCTGGGAAAGATTGAGGGCAGGAGGAGAAGGGGATGACAGAGGATGAGATGGTTGGATGGCATCACTGACTCAATGGACATGGGTTTGGGTAGACTCCGGCAGTTGGTTTTGGACAGGGAGGCCTGGCGTGCTGCAGTTCATGGGGTCGCTAAGAGTCGGACAGGACTGAGCGACTGAACTGAACTGAACTGAAATATGGCTAAACTTTTTTCTAAATCACAAATGTGGAAACAGTTTGATCCTTTTGGGTTTTTGCTTTCAGGATATGTTAGATGACATGAGATCAGTCTAGAGATTCACCATTTCTAAGTCAAGATCTTCTGAGTGTTCTACCTAGTAACTGATGAATCAGGCAGTTTTCGATCCAGCTGATAGGAACACGTACTACACTTGGCCCTGTGTGAGTCCAAAAGAGTAGTTCTCTAATCCTTTTGGATGATTCTTTCGCCATCCTCAGGAAGTATCCTCATACATGTGCAGGCCAGTCTTGTGATGAGTATTTTAAGGGGTTTTATCTGGGTTCTTCTTCCTGTACCACTGCTTAGAAACTATAGACAGTAAGCTGACAGAATTGCAGGATTCACTTCATGTGCTTCCTTCTCTCAGAGATCACTGTCTTTTGTTATCTGATGTTCACTGTCTACTTTTTGGTTGTTTGAGATAGGAAGACAGACACAGTCTCTATTGCTCCATTTTGTCTAGAAGTAGAAGTATATAGCTAAAAGTTTTCTTTTAATGGGTTATGTCTTTTCAATTTAATTTGGTTGCATTGGGTCTTAGTTGCAGCATGTGGACTTAGGTGCCCTGCAGCATGTGGGATCTTAGTTCCCAAACTCACATCCCCTGTTTTGCAAGATGGATTCTTAACCACTGGACCACCAGGGAAATCTTAAGTGAAAAGTTTAATGACAGTATTTTGTTGTATTATATTTGTTCCTATGGTTTGGTTCAGTTCAGTCACTCAGTTGTGTGCAACTCTTTGCAACCCCATGGATTGCAATGCGCCAGGCTTCCCTGTTCATCACCAACTCCTGGATCTTGCTCAAATTCATGTCCATTGAGTCGGTGATGCCATCCAAATATCTCATCCTCTGTCACCCTCTTATCCTCATGCTTTCAATCTTTCCCAGCATCAGTCTTTTCAAATGAGTCAGTTCTTCACATCAGGAGGCCAAAGTATTGGAGCTTCAGTTTTAGCATCAGTCTTTCCAATGAGTATTCAGGACTGATTTCCTTTAGCATGTACTGGTTGGATCTCCTTGTTGTCCAAAGGACTCTCAAGAGTCTTTTCCAACACCACAGTTCAAATGCATCAGTTCTTTGGTGCTCAGCTTTCTTTACAGTTCAACTCTCACATCCATACATGACTACTGGAAAAACCATAGCTTTGATTATATGGACTTTTGTTGGCAAAGTAATGTCTCTGCTTTTTAATATGTTGTCTAGGTTCCTATGGTTATCTTGTACTTATGATCACTGATAATGATTTTTGATTTGTTATAGTTAATTTTCCTTTTAAAATAAGTTGATGATAGTATGAAAAAGTGAGTCAATTTTAAGAAAAATATTTAGAAAGACACAGGATACACCCTGGGAAAAATCCCACATGATAATGAAGGTAGAAATTGGAGTGATAAAGCTTTAATCCAAGGAATAGCAAGGATTGCTGGCAACCACCAGCAAACAGGAGACTGGAACGGAACAGATTCTCCTAAGGAGCCTCCAGAAGGAGCCAACCTTGTTGACACCTTGATTTCAGACCTCTGGCCTCCTAAAGAGTGAGAGAATGAACTTCTGTTTCAAGCACTGCCCTCCCACTGCCCACCTCCATTTTGTGGTAATGTGTTATAGCTGCCCTAGGGACTAAATAGGCAGTTTCTTTTTTCTTACAAGTTTGTAGGAATTTATTAAAAAGAAGAAAAACATTTAGTGAATAACAAAAGTGATAAAAACATATGATAAGCAATATGATGGCAATAAACAAATGAGGGAAATTTGGGACAATAATACCTTAGCATATCTGTAAGAGATAAATAATGCTGGGCATTGTAGCCTATTAATCAAGACCTGGCTGAGAAATCTTGACCCAGATGTCTATCAAACTCAAATCCATTAGAGATTATGGGTGGTACTAAGGACCATAAATGTCCTCATTTCACAAGATGACCGGATTTCATGGGGTGTTCCAGGATAAAAGGAGAAAATGTTCAGCGGCCAGCTGATACATGTTGTCTTTTTTTAATGATGTTAACTCATTGCCTTCTCATGTAGTGGGGCAGGTTATGGTATTGTGTTGAGAGAGAATGTGGAATTTGGGAGGAGCTGTATACTACTGGGCTGAAAGGAGGTTTCTTTGTTTTTCCTTTCTACATTTTGGTTAAAAAGTGGAGGAAAATTGGAGACATCGCCTAATCTGTCTCTGTTGTGGCTCTTTGTCTCAATAAGGTTAATAAAAATCTATCAAGTTATTGCTACCCTGCCTATCTTTGTCTATGGCTAATCTTTGCACTGGTAACATGGTCATCTGAGCTAAGATCTGAAGGATGAATAGGAGTTGTCTAGGAGAAGAGTTCTTCCATGCTAGTAAGGTTATGTTCAAAATCCTCCAAGTTAGACTTCACCATTACATGAACCAAGAACTTACAGATGTTCAAGCTGGGTTTATAAAAGGCAGAGGAACCAGAGATCAAATTGCCAATATTCACTGGATCATAGAGAAAGCAAGGGAATTCCAGAAAAACATCTACCTCTGTTTCACTGACTACGCTAAAGCCTTCGACTTTGTGGATCATAAGAAACTGGAAAACTTAAAGAGATGGGAATATCAGACCATCTTATCTGTCTCTTGAGAAACATGTGTGAGGGCCAAGAAGCAACAGTTAGAACCCTGTATGGAACAAGTAAATGACTGGTTCAGGATTGAGAAAGGGGTGTAACAAGGCTGTTTACAGTCAACCTGTTTATTTAACTTATATGCAGAACACATCATGCGAAATGCCAGGCTGGATGAGTTACCAACCAGATTCACAATTGCTGGGAGAAAGATCAACAACCTCTGATACGTGGATTATACCATTCTAATGGCAGAAAGTGAAGAGGAACTAAAGAGCCTCTTGATGACGGTGAAGGGGGAGAATGAAAAAGCTGGCTTAAAACTCAATATTAAAAAACTAAGATCATGGTGTCCAGTCCCATCACTTTATGGCAAACAGAAGGGGAAAAGGTGGAAGCAGTGACAGATTTCCTCTTCTTGGGCTCCAAAATCACTGAGGATGGTGATTATAGCCATGAAATTAGAAGATAACTGCTTCTTGGCAGGAAAGCTATGAAAAATCTAGACAGGGTGTTAAAAAGCAAAGACATCACTTTGCTGACAAAGGTCCATATAGTCAAGGCTATTGTCTTTCCATTACGGATGTGAGAGCCTGACAATAAAGAAGGGAGAGAGCCAAAGAATTGATGGTTTCTAACTGTGGTGCTGGAGAAGACTCTGGAAAGTCCCAAGGAGATCAAATCAGTCAATCTAAAACGAAATCAACCCTGAATACTCTTTGGAAGGACTGATGCTGATGCTGAAGCTGAAGCTCCAATACCTTGGCTCCCTGATGCAAAGAGCCGACTCACTAGAAAAGACCCTGATTCTGGGAAACATTGAGGGCAGAAAGAAAATAGGGCAACAGAGGATGAGATGTTTGGATGGCATCACTGATTCAACGGGTATGAACTTGGGCAAACTCTGGGAGAGGGTGAGGGACAGGGAAGCTGGGTGTGCTGCAGCCCATGGGGTCACAGAGGGTCGGGCATGACTTGGTGACTGAACAATAACAACGGGAGAAGAGTTAAGGGGCTCAGAGTGAATGCTCACCTCTTCCACAGGGTTTTTTGGATTTTTACCATTTTATGCAACTGTGTGTGTGTGTGTGTATGTGTGTGTTAGTTACTTAGGCATGTCTGACTCTTGGAGATCCCATGGACTGTAGCTCCTCAGGCTCTTCTGTCCATGGAATTCTCCAGGCAAGAATAATGGAGTGTGTAGCCATTCTCTTCTCCAGGGGATCTTCCCAACCCAGGGATCAAACCCAGGTCTCCTGCATTACAGGCAGATTCTTTAGCATCTGAGCCACCAGGGAAGCCCTTATGCAGCTATAGAGATTCCATAAAACTCAATATTGCCAAATCCAATATATCCTACTTGTAAATTTTTCTCATGTTGGAAGGGCTAACATTACTGTAGTACCCAGCCAAACAATATGTGTCTATAACTGAGTTATTTCTATGCTTATCTGTTATATTTCTTAAAAAGAAGAGTCCTTTCTATGTTAAATTTTATAGGAAAAGAAAACTTCTGGAGTAATTTTCCCCATGAGAGTTGAAATTTCTTTCAAAATTTAAGGTGGAGTTCACTCCTGATGCTCTAAAGTCCTTGTACACCAGAACTGCTGCTGTTAAGTCACTTCAGTTGTGTCCAACTCTGTGCAACCTCATAGATGGCAGCCCACCAGGCTCCCCCGTCCCTGGGATTCTCCAGGAAAGAACACTGGAGTGGGTTGCCATTTCCTTCTCCAATACATGAAAGTGAAAAGTGAAAGTGAAGTTGCTCAGTTGTATCCAACCCCCAGCAACCCCATGGACTGCAGCCTACCAGGCTCCTCCGTCCATAGGATCCTCCAGGCAAGAGTACTGGAGTGGGGTGCCATACACCAGAACTACCTGTGCTTTACTCCACAGAACACCATTCATTTCTGAGAAGACCCGAGGAAACAGGAAGGAGCTAGGAGTGCCTCCTTAGTATTGGGGGAAGTAGAGGAAGTGGATAAAGGTACACATACCTGATGAGTTGAAACATGCAAGGCTCCACATGTGTTGGTGTCTACCTTTCTGAACTCACCTCTCCCATCTCTCACCCCTATCTCACACCATCCTTATACACTTACTAACCATTTTAGCTTCCCTTCTCCTCCTCAAACAGGCTAGCACCTTCTGCTTTGGGCCACTTGCTCTACTCTCTGCCTGGCAGGGTCTTCCCCAGGTCATCATATAGCCAGCTTCTCTTCATCCTTCAGTGCAGGATCAAATACTGCCTCTTCAGAGAGGCCTTCCCTGTGTATTTGAGGACTTGTCCTGTTTTGCTAATCTATCTCTTTTTCTCTCTAGAATATAAGCCCAATGAGGGCAGGGGCATCCCCTCTACTATACTTACCTGTAAGCCCGGTGCTAGCACAGTACCTACCTTATAATATGTGCTCAATGACTGTTCTGGAATAAGTGAAGCAGTATCAAGTACTATGCTAAGTAATGGTCAATTTATAGGTTAAATAATTCTAAAAAATGGGGGGGAGCTATCTGGTTTAACAAGATACACAAAAAGAAACAGTTGATTGACTTTTAACTTTGTAGGATGATGACAAGTCTCACCAAATAAAACCAGAACTATACACTCATTTAAATGGGTGACGTACATCAGCTTTTGTTGGCACAAATGCTGTCACAGACCTGGAAAATAAATCAGCTGTGACCCTTTAGAGACTGGTTCCTCTAATTGATGGAAACAAAAATTGCCATTCTCGTTTGATTGGGAGGCTGAGTATGTGGAGAAGACCTAAATTTACTTCTAGCCTTGATATAAACTCATCTGTTTGCCATTTGTCTGGTACAATTGAAATACCATTCTCACAGCCAGACTGCCCTGTAATGATTTATCATACTTGCTGTTCCTGATGTTGTCAGAACTACGTCTCCAAAATAATATGCCAATACCAACTTCTGCTGAAGTCAATAATTATGCAGGTTTATCAGCCTAGAAGGTCAGCATATATTATAGAGTAGACAGTTCTGGCTGATTAGAAATCTCAAACACTGATAGCAGCTTGAACATCTATTATTGCTTAAAACACAACAAAAAAACCCAGCAGCTCCCTCTCCTGTGATTTATTCCTTTAGGATATAGTCAGAAAGAAGATTGCATCAGATTGTCCAGAATCTCAGGCTTGCAGCATCAAGTATTTGCCTACGTGTACTTGGATCTTTCATCAGGAAACATAGAGAAACACAGCCTGGTAGCAAAACAGGAAAGGCAAAGAAAAGAAAGAAGCTTTCTTTCGAGGTCTGAGAACTAATGGTAAGACCACGGTATGGAAGGCTGAGGAGACATAGAATCTGGGTTTGAATCTGGGATTGATTACCATTTACTGATTATGGGACGCAAGGTGGGTTTTTGGCCCCTTTGCCCAGTCTCAGTTTTCTGTCTGTAAAATAAGACAAATAATATTTACCTCCCAGGTTATTCTCAGGATTAAATAGTATAATGAATGAGTAACTCTTTAAACTAAAATTTACTGTGGAAATACCAGGTATAAATTACATTCATAGGTGTCTTTTTAATTTTTAAAATGGACTTGTGGAAAATGGTAGAAACTTTCAGGTACCAAAGGCCACTGTACTCTTTGAAATGCCCTGAATATTGGGAAGACAATACTGTGGCAGGAAGAGTTCAGGTCTCCAAAAGACATGGGTTTGAATCATGTCTTCACTACTTCCTAATGAGGTGGTACTCATCAGTAAAAGGATTACTGCAAAATTAATTGACATAAATGAGTTAAACTACACAGTTATTGAGATTATCTGTTCTTAGCCAGATAAAAATAGTTTCACGGATAACAGTAGTCTCTCATGCATAGAATCACTAAGGATCTGAAATTATCTGAATTTTATGGAAGAAATGGAACACTCACAAGTAAAGATACTGTCATAGGATTTAAGAAAATCTCAAGTGTAATTTAAGGTCTTTCTATATATGTGGGTCTCATTACCCACAGCTATCAAGCTTAAACCTAATTCTTTCCACCAGCTGTTATCACCCAACACATATTATTACCAAGCAAAATCTTATTTATTTTCTTTGTGGAGAAACAGGCTCTTCTGTATCATCTGTCATCTGTGTGGTCTTTGCAGCCCAAATATGTTGAAAATAAGATGGCTTGAGGTCCCTTTTCAGCAGAGCTAACACAATCACCCATTTCCTAAGCTCACAACTGCTCAAATGGTTCAGCCCCTCTTTTCCTCAGAACGTCAGGCAGCTATTAAATTTTCACCCAGCAATCAGCCTCCTGTATCTTCCCCTGAGGACTGGTATGGGAAATTTTCTCCCCTCCCTGTGAATGGTGTTGGATTCATTATTAAATTCTGTCTGGTGAATGAGGAAATCAAGGAGACGTGAGGTGATTTCAAAAGGACATGTTCCCCATTCTTTTTGGCAGGGCCTAGGGTGAGAACAATGAGATTGTTTTAGAATTTTGTTTTACAAAGAGACAATTAGTGGTGTCTGTAGAAGTATACATATTTTAAAGAAATCAACTTACAGTAATTCAAATGACTTAAGTAATTAGGAAGTCAGTTTTGTCAACAGTGAAAATATCAGCTGACACGGTAAGGACCTGGGGTTTATGTCAGGGGGTGAATGCAGGGAACTGGAAGTTAAATACTAGGTAGATGGGGCCACGTGTACCTATAAGATATAACCACTCTGTGTCCGATCTTGCAGGAGCAGAAGCAGATTTTCTGCAGGGCCATGAACAGACACCAAGCAGAACATTTAACATTTAAAAATCACATAAGCCTCAAAACATCCAAGACATTATTACTGCATTTTACAGAACAAAAATGGAATTGATGGACGAAAAGTAGCTCCCTGTCATCACTAGGAAGTGGTGGGGCTGGAATTCAACCTAGGTCTGTGTTCTTTAGAGTTATTGCCTGAGGCTTCCCTAGAATTGTCCTCTTCTTGCAACTCTACCCACCCTTTGAGGTTCAGCCTGAGTGTTATCTTCTGCAGGAATGAAATATTTATCAAACAAATCTCAGATAACTCTCCTTCTTTTAAATAATTCACCCAACATTCATCTCTATTTCCATAGGACCTGTCTTGTATTTAGATCTCTAATAATCTTTCTGATGTTTTATCTTAATTGGTTTCATACTTTACTACATAAATTTAACCATCCACATACCCTTTAACTCCTTCAACATTCCTTGATAAATATATATTGACCACCTATAGCCTCTAGGCACTGAATTAGGTGTTTGGAAAAGGTAATAAACAAAACAGACATGGTTCCTGCCCTTGTCAAGCTTGCAGTCTAGCAGGAGACTACAGACACAAATTAACCAAATAATCACATACACATATAACTACAAATTGAGGCGAGTGCTATAAAGAAAGGCAGAAAGTTGTGAATAATGGGTGGTTCTGGCATGTCTGAGGGAATTGACAAGACCCCACTGGGGAAGTGCTCTGTGAGCTGAGAGTTGGGGGAACAACCAAAAAGTAAGAGCTATCGCTTACCGAGAGTTTACGATGTGCCGAGCTTTGTTCTAAGACTTTTCATGTAATAACTCATTGACTTCTCAATATAACCTTAACTATTATTTCCTAGAACCAGTATCCTTAATCACTACGCTACTGCTTTCTGTGTCAGAGAAGAGGGGGAAACATTCCAGAGAGCACAAGTAAGAGTTGCACAGAAGTTGGAGGCTGATGCACAGAAATTAGAAAAGAGTGCTATGTAATGAAACCCCAGAGGCAGGGAAGGCTAATGCTGAGGTCTTTGGCCTTACTTCTACAAGTTTTGAGAATGTTTGTTTATTAAGCTAGAAAAGTGACATATTAGATTTGAGTGTTCAAAGATCAGTTTGGCGGCTGTGTAGACTGTTGAATGCAGGGGGGCAGAGTGGTGTAAGAAACCCATTGGGAGACCACAGCTGTCCTCCAGAGGAGAGCTTGGACCAGAGTGGGAGCCCTGGAGATGGAGACAAATGGATTGATTCAAGTATAAATGAGTAGTTCTGTATGCAATTCCAGTTATATGTACAAAATTCCAATAGATTCATACAATAAACTATAGTCTTTAAATGTATATTCACTCAAAGTTGCTTTAGTCTATGTCTCTAAGATCCAAAGTGTTATGAATTTCACTTTTAGTTTTCAGTCCTCCTAGTGGGGATAGCTTGAGAGATGCTATTTCTTATAATCAGATTTCCCAGGGGTTTCAGGGCTTGTTTTTGTTGACTGGCTAAGTCATGTCCAAGTCTTTTGTGACCGCATGGACTGTAGCCTGCCAGGCTCCTCTGTCCATAGGATTCTCCAGGCAAGAATACTGGAGTGGGTGGCCATTTCCTTCTCCAAGGGAGCTTCCCTACCCAGGGATCAAACCAATGTCTCCTGCATTGGCAGGTGGATTCTTTACCACTGAGCCACTAGGGAAGCCCTTCAGGGGTTCCACATATAATTAAGCAGCAGGCAGCAGTACTAAGGTCCTTGGAAAACTGGTGGATGTGATTTGACATTGACAACTAAGCCTGAGAAAACCTAAATTCAGTAAACCCATGACTTTTTTTGGTTCAGTGCTTCAGTTTGTAGATTAAAAACAAACTGTCATCAATCCCATAAACTCTGACTGGTGATTCAAAGGGCAATTTCAAGAGATTTTTCATAAATAGAAAGTTCTATTGTGATCACTTGCCCATAAACTTATGAAAACCACATAGACTTAATATTTATTAAGCTATGCCTGAGATTTTTAAACTAAATGGAAAAGTGTTAAGGGCCAAACATTCTTATTTGCAAGTATTACAGAAATTCAGGATTTAAAAAAATCAGATAAAGGAGAAAAATCTCCATGATTTATACTTAGAGTGTGGGTATTCTTACACATATAGGCAATCGAGACATTCTTCTACTTAATTAATACCCTCCAAATGGTCAAATCAGATACTTGAGGTGAAATTTGCTTTTGATTTTTGGAAATCTGTCTTGTTTTGTTTAGTTTCATGGAGGCTGTGTGAATTTGAGTGACTGAGTAAAGGTATCTTAAATCTGTCCAAAGTGACTGAATTGTTTGGGGACTGAAAGAATATTATTAATACAACATGGAAGCTGGAAATGGTGTTGCTGGATTTCTACAAGTGCAAATACAAGGTATGGGGAATTTACACAGGACTGAAGATTCCTTATTTACCTGGATCCTAAAGCCATGGCAGGTGTGACCACAGTTCTGAAGAGTCCTGCAGAGCTGCAGCTTGCCAGGAGGGCAAAGTTTCTCTTAGGTCTCTAGGAAGAGCAAAACCCCATGTTCAGCAATGTGTTTATGTGTACAACTATATGTGGGAATGACCAATGGGACACATTCCCAGAGGCCAGTGCCATGAGCTCCATTTTGGGGCTAGAGGATAAAAAAATTCAAGGAGCTTTGGAAAGTGGTGAAAGTGATGGAAAGTGGTGAGACTTATCTGTAGTCATTTGGCTTGGACCTTAAATCTCAGATGTGTATTTCAAGTGGGTTTACTTATATTCTCCTCTTCCCTTTCTCTCCCTTCTTCCCTCAATCTACATTTATGAAATGCTTCTGTGAAGAATATTATAGTAGTCACTGCGGAGAGAACCAAGGCAATAAGCCAGCTAACCCAAGCCAAAATCAAAACAAAACAGTTCCTAGAAAAAAGAAGAGTATAATTTCTGAGCCAGACTTCATAATGTCAAGCCAAAATTCAGATAATTGGACTAATTGTGGTTTGTTTTGTCTATTTGACTTAACTAGCTGACTAATGTCCTTATTCCTAATTATATCTCGAAGAATGGAACCCCAAACTATAAGATATTTGTGCCCTGGGTGATTTAGGACAAGTTGTTTTACCTCTCTGATTCTCAATGATAACATTTTTCTCAAAAGTATATATATTTATACATATATTATAAAAGCTTCTTCAAGTTAAAAAATATATAAATGTGTTTTGAAATGAAACCTGGAACTTCTTGGCATATACAGAGCTCGCAGGAAGAACTTGTTACAGCTTTTATTAAGGTGAGACATGAAATAGAAGGATGCAAGGGAAGGTGGGAGGGCTTCCAAGGGACCAGCATTTATTAAACATCTACTGTTTGTCAGTTTATTCACCAAGAAGGTGTGTCTTCTCACTCTGTATGTTGGCCATAACACGTGTACTTTCCTTGGGCCCCAGTGAGTCAACAGTCCCTATAACTAGAGAAATGGGGTTGCACTGAACACCCTACTTGTAACATATTTTTCCTAGTTACTGACAGTCCTTAGATAAAGCATTAAATCTCCCTGACCCATAGAGTGAGTAAGTGATTCCTTTTTAAATTCTTTTCCAACACTGATCTCATCAAGTAGAAAATCTAAGTTTGGAGTTGTTAAATCTTTAACACATCTTTTACACTTCATAATTTCCATCCTTAACTAAAAAGCAGGTCACAAGCTCAAAACCTTAGTCAGACACTGTCTAGTCAAATTTTTAACACTTCTTTTTACAGAAATTTTATATAATTAAAATAATAATATGAAACTTTTCCTTTAAATATCATTGACTAAAATGGGGAGGTGATTTAAAAGAATAGTGAGAATTAACCAACTACAATAAAAATATATGAGGATATACAGCAGAAAATAACACAACATTGTAAAGCAACTATACCTCAACTAAAATATATATTTATAAATATATAGAAAAATATGTTTATATATATATTTGTAAAATATATTTATAAAATGTATATATTTATACATACATATGTGAAAGTGAAAGTGTTAGTCACTCAGTGGTGTCTGACTCTTTGTGACCCCATGGACTATAGCCCGCCAGACTCCTCTGTCCATGGAATTCTCCAGGCAAGAATACTGGAGTGGGTTGCCATTCTCTTCTTCAAGGAATCTTTGTGACCTATGGATCGAACCTTGGTCTCCTGCATTGCAGGCGGATTCTTTACCATCTGAGTCACCAAGGAAGCCTTTATGTTCTATTTAAAATAAGCAAGTGCCATGCTCTTGATGGATCCATACAGTCATGTCTATTATCTCTTTATTTTCTTGGGGTAGACAGCCTTATATGACTTAAAATCAGGCTAGAAGATGATAAGCCCAAATAGAACAGTCAGGGTTCCCTTTTAGCAAGAGTAAGTGTAATGATCTCATTCCACAGATAGAGAAACAGGTTCAAAAGAGTGAAATAACACCCTAGTCAGTTAAAGAGTTAGTAGAGATGAAGCCATAGCCCAAACTTAGATCACACATCATTCATTTCTCACAATGTTCCAATTGGATGGAACAGTGTTTTTGTTTTTTATTCAAGGTCTATATACATCCTGGAGTGCGAAGTCAAGTGGACCTTAGGAAGTATCACTATGAACAAAGCTAGTGGAGGTGATGGAATTCCATTTGAGCTATTTCAAATCCTAAAAGATGATGCTGTGAAAGTGCTGCACGCAGTACACCAGCAAATTTGGAAAACACAGCAGTGACCACAGGACTGGAAAAGGCCAGTTTTCATTCCAATCCCAAAGAAAGGAAATGGCAAAGAATGCTCAAACTACCACACAATAGCATTCATCTCACACACTAGCAAAGTATTGCTCAAAATTCTCCAAGTGAGGCTTCAACAGTACATGAACTGAGAACTTACAGATGTTCAAGTTGGATTTAGAAAAGGCAGAAGACCCAGAGATCAAATTACCAACATTTGTTGGATCAAAGAAAAAGCAAGAGAGTTCCAGAAAAACATCTACTTCTGCTTTATTGACTATGCCAAAGCCTTTGACTGTGTGGATCACATCAAACTGTGGAAAATTCTTAAAGAGATGGGAATACCAGACCACCTGACCTGCCTCTTGAGAAATCTGTATGCAGGTCAAGAAGCAACAGCTAGAACCGGACATGGAACAACGGACTGGTTCCAAATTGGGAAAGGAGCACATCAAGGCTATATATTGTCACCCTGTTTATTTAACTTAAATGCAGAGTACATCATGTGAAATGCAGGGCTGGAAGAAGCACAAGCTGGAATCAAGATTGCCGGGAGAAATATCAATAACCTCAGATATGCAAATGGCACCACTGTTATGGCAGAAAGTGAAGAAGAACTAAAAAGCCTCTTGATGAAAGTGAAAGAGGAGAGTGAAAAAGCTGGCTTAAAACTCAACATTCAAAAAACTAAGATTATGGCATCTGGTCCCATCACTTCATGACAAATAGGTGGAGAAACAATGGAAACAGTGACAAACTTTGTTTTCTTGGGCTCCAAAATCACTGCAGATGGTGACTGCAGCCATGAAATTAAAAGACACTTGCTCCTTGGAAGAAAAGCCATGACCAACCTAGACAGAATATAAAAAGCAGAGACATTACTTTGCTGACAAACGTCCTTCTAGTCAAAGCTATGGTTTTTCCAGTAGTCATTTATGGATGTGCAAGTTGGACCACAAAGAAAGCTGAGTGCCAAATAATTGATGCTTTTGAACTGCAGCATTGGAGGAGACTCTTGAGAGTCCCTTGGACTGTAAGGACATCAAACTAGTCAATTCTAAAGGAAATCAGTCTTGAATATTCATTGGAAGGACTGATGCTGAAGTTGAAACTCCAATACTTGGCCACCTGATGCAAAGCACTGACTCACTGGAAAAGACCCTGACGTTGGGAAAGATTGAAGGTGAGAGGAGAAGGGGGCGACAGAGGATGAGATGGTTGGATGGCATTACCGATGCAATGGACATGAGTTTGAGTAGTCTCCAAGAGCTGGTGATGGGCAGGAAAGCCTGGTGTGCTGAACTCCATGGGGTTGCAAAGAGTCTGACATGACTGAATGACTGAACTGAACTGATATACATAAGACTCAAAGGTTCTGGCTCCTTTTCTTGGAATTGGAAACACATTTATCTGCAAGCAATTATTTAGACATTCAATGCAAGTCTGGATTCATTTTTCTGTTTCTTGATGCAATAAACTGTTGATGATGACCTAGCAGAGAGCTTGGACCCTTTTGGTATTTCCCACATACACACAATTCCACTTACTAATTTTTTTTTAACTGACTGATCCATTCATTTGACTACATTTATGAAATAATTGGAAAAGACTCTGATGCTGGGAGGGATTGGGGGCAGGAGGAAAAGGGGAGGACAGAGGATGAGACGGCTGGATGGCATCACCGACTCAATGGACGTGAGTTTGAGTGAACTCTGGGAGTTGGTGATCGACAGGGAGGCCTGGCGTGCTGCAATTCATGGGGCTGCAAAGAGTCGGACAGAGTGAGCGACTGAACTGAACTGAATTGAAATGTATGCTTTGTGTTTGGCATTGGCCTTCATCCTCTGCATCTATTTACAAATGCATTTGGAGTTATCCTCAACTCACCAGTGTTACTAATTTTCCTGCATCAGGTGTGTTTCATACTGTACCATATGTTAAATGTGTTCCCAACATATCTGATCATTTATTATATCAATGTGGCAGAAGTTCTCCCCAGGGCAGTTGAATGAAGATGAGTTAAGAAACAAATGCTTTGATAAGAGAAATGAGTTCTAGAAACTATGTCTTTCTTCCTTTTATTCCCATTTAAAAGGAACAAAGTGAGAGAGAAATGCACAGACAAAAGACATAATTTCTTCAGCATATTGATGGCCTCCAAAAGATCTTCATAGATATCAACATGCATACACACACTCTCTTTCTCAACTACCCCTTCCAGCACAGAGTTTAGAACACTCAGAATATACAGATGGTATGCTATAGGTGAAGCACCAGAATATGAAGAAATTAGTAAAATTTTTAGGGGAAACACTGACAGAAATAACCCACCCTGGTGGTTGGGCAGGCCAGGCAAGATAGTAGCCACTTTTATGAATTATGTTAGAATAGGAGGTTCTGGTAAGAACACAGAACTAACAAACCACCACCAACCAGAAGAACTCAGGAAAGGTCAAAAAGAAGAGAGGAGATGCCAGTCCACACGTCCTACCCACCTCCCAGAATCCTCACCAGAAGCGACCTTTGCTGAGTGATGCACACACCACCAGGAAGGAACCTGAGTCAGAATTACTGACCAGAGACAAGCCAGAAACTAACCTAGTTACCATAAAGCCAGAGACTGCGAGCCACGTGGCATAGCAGTTCTCCCGGGTTCCCTTACTCTGCTGCTCTCCACCCTGGTGCCCCTCCCCAATAAAGTTTCTTGCTTTGTCGGCTTGTGTGTCTCCTTGGACAACTCAGTCCCAAGTGTTAGACAAGACCCTACTCTCGGGGCCTGGAAGGGATCTTCCTTTCTGCAACAAAATGAGCTTCCTTCTATTTTGCTTCAGGGCTCCCCAATATAATTTTTTCTTATAGTTTCTATCTAGAAAGTCAATTCAACTTCCCTGTCTTGTTTACTCTAAATGAGCTTTTCAATACCTCTGTAGTCTTAGCTTTTCAGTTCTTTATCAGTCTTGGTTTGAATGTAAACCTTCACCTATACTTGTTTGTCTTCTCAAGAGTGGCTTGCAAGCCTCTTGTTTTGATGAGCCTTGGATTCTCATTATTCTGTTCTTTGAAATCAAAGGCTGATTTTTTTTTTTTATAAATTTTTTTTTTTCCCCTGATAACTCCTTGTTTTCTTTGTCCTGAAATACCAAACAGATCTCTAATTCTGTAAGGTAGGTTTTTTTAAGGCAACATTTAGACACTGTGCTGGCCATTCAGGAGAACATATTACAAATTGTACATGCCCTTTTCCTTATTCCCTGGATGAATTTAATGCATTATTCACCGACGAATCTATTTAAGTAACATGTTTACTAAATGCCTACTCTGAGACAGTATGCTAAGGTTTGGCGACAATGACGAACAAAGGTATACACTGTATCAGACTCTCTGTTTAACAGAAGAGGGTGACTGTACAATCAAATACCAATTATCTTCAGGTATATAGAATCAAATATCTTTGTTTTCCTCTGCTACAAAACCACAATGTGGCTATTGATACCAAATAGAACCCTGTGGGGCTCCTGGGCACCAAAGCCTTTCTGTGTCCCCTTCTCTGAGTTCCAAAGAACAGGTTCAAACAATGGCTAATTCAGGGAAGGGAGGGGATGCGGAGGGAAGAGTGGAGCAGTCAAGAAACAATAGGACCTAACAGTATAGTCTAAGGGTCCTGGTTCCCCCTTCAAGTGATATACAAAACATTATCTGTGAGCTCTTCTGGAGAACTAAAACCCCCACCAAATGGATGACTTAAAGCACTCTATTCCAGAGGTCACAGTTTGCCTCTCATCACCGGATGCCAGATCATCTCTGGATCGAAGGAATGTGGGTCCTATGCACCCTGATCCTTATCAGCAACTTCTACCAGTAGACTATAAGACTCCTCACAGGAATCCCCAGCTGGGGACACGCAGTGTTGAGGGCATTAGCCCACTGTGGCCCCCTTTGCCTGGCAAAGCAATAAAGATATTTTTTCTACTTCACCTAAAATTTTGTCCCCAAGATTTAATTTGGTGTCCAGAGACCAGATTCAGCTTCACTATTATATAAAGTTTGTAGCTGTGGATGTAATGAAGTAATATTTAGTAAATCTCTGAATGAATAAATAAAGGAATACAGAGTTAGAGAAGAAAAGTCACTGGAAAAGTTCAGTTAATATGATCTAGAATGAGGGATTTTGGTAAATATACACGTGAGAAATAAGCACTCAGTAAAGAAAGAGCAAGATTGAGAAGACCTAGAACTGATGTTTTCAAAACAGCTGAGGGGCCTAGAGGTGAAAAATAAATATATTTACAAACTTGTGGACCTTTTTGCTGTTTTTCAGTTGCTCAGCCGTGTCTGACTCTCTGTGACTCCATGGCCTGCAGCCTGCCAGGTCTCCATATTGCACCCCATCTCCCAGAGCTTGTTCAGACTCATATCCATTGAGTCATGTTCTGGAGTCAGTGTGCACCTCCAGGACCAGGTTAATTAAACTGCTCACTGGACAGGAAGTTATCTTCAGAACAAAAAAGAAACAGGAAATAATGCTTTATACTCTGCATTAAATGTTTTAAATCTGCTTTGTTGATTTATCGCATTTACTCCTCAAGACGTGATATAAGTTGGAAAATATAGTCTATATATGAGTCTATATACGTCTATATATGAGCCATGTGAACAATGGAGCCAAATCAACTTGGTCACTCACAATATTAGGTCCTTTTTAGAACTAGTAGCCTTAAAAAAATGCAGAGGTAGTTTACAGTTAAAGATCTTCTCATCTACAACCTTGCTGTGAGGTTTCAATTTTTAAAAGTCTTAAACTAAAATCTTTCACACATAGAGAGTATATTAGAAAGTGGGCACTGAATAGTTTTGAATTCATCACTTGAATCCCAGTTCTATCCTTTTAGCTTCATAATTTACACTAAGCCTCATGGGATGTAAACTGATGATATAGTTCATGTCTGAGTAAGATACAGTTAATGCTTGGCTGGCATTGCACAAAGAGTCCTCCAATTCAATGAACTAAAGAGACCCTGGCTGCCATTTCAAAAGGTATAGATAAGGATTTCCACCTAGAATAGAGTGGTTTATGACAACTTAACACTCCCACCTGAGTGCAATATTAAAAAGTTAGATACAATTTATTTTTAATAAACCTCATTTCAAGGCATCAGAGACCTGCAAAAACAATGAGAATGAGATGAAATGAAAATTGCAGGTTTAGCCAGGTCTGGGTGTGACCAAGAGGCTAAACAGCCTAACTGGGCTCCAGCAAAGGCTCCTTCCGGGAGGGAGAAATCAGCACACCGTGGCAGTTACGCAGCCCTGAGGTGACCAAAACTGGTGATGTAAACGGCCTCCACACACAGCTGTTGTCCAGTGCAAGACATCTGCTTAGTTCTTACACACACACACACACACACACACACACACATATATATATATATTTTTTTTTTTTTCTTTGGTCACGCCACTCAGCAGCTTCCTGACTAGGGACTGAATACAGGCCCTTGGCAGTGAAAGTGCAGAGTTCTAACCACCAGACTACCAGGGAATTCACTAACATTTGTTGAATTCTGAAGCTGAGCA
This sequence comes from Bison bison bison, assembly GCF_000754665.1. Taxonomy (NCBI): domain Eukaryota; kingdom Metazoa; phylum Chordata; class Mammalia; order Artiodactyla; family Bovidae; genus Bison; species Bison bison. The sequence goes on from NW_011494863.1 coordinate 4,800,026, forward strand.
GCACGAGGCTTAGAAAATAGATTGAAAAATCTCTGAAAAGGAGAGAAGAATTTTCCTGAAGTTCGTGGTTCTGAGGAGACTATGACTTGCTAGGGGAGGAACTCTGGTTAACAAAGCCCTGGAGCCAGTGGTGAGCTGGCCTTTCTGGGAGCACTGGCCAATTCCAGGTGTGGCCGGAGCTGAGAATCCAGCTTGGTCTAGACCACTATGAGGGACAAGAAACCTCAAATGTTGGCTTCCATGGGAGTCTGGAAGGAGAACTGAGAGGCCCCAACCACACAGCTGGTTTCCACTCAAGAAATGTGTAGAATTCTAAAGCTTCTTCTCAAGCTTCATGGAGCAGGAGACTACGAATTTGTTAGTACTGAGACATCAGTACATTTGTTAGTACTTTTTGTTAGTACTGAGAACTGAGGATCTGCCAGGAATGGAGTCCTGGTTAACATGGCAGGCTCTCGTTTGAAAGAAAGGTCACATCCTGGGAAAAGAAAGCAAACCTGAGGGAGGGCCTGCTCAGTCACAGGCCTGGGGGAGGTTTTTCCTTCACCCCAACCTACCCACTCAGCAGAAGAAAGGTTTGGTTTTCTGGTGGAAGGTAACATTATCTAGAACTGCCATACATTTTTTATAACCAACTTCTGTCATTCAATCAAAATGCAAAGACCACTGAGGTCAGAAGATGCTCAAACTCTCTCATGTGTTCCTAGACTATTTCTAGCCAGTCAACATCTTGAACACCTTAATTTCACAAATGAATGCCTTTCTAGCATCCATTATTGCTATTACTCAGTCGCTAAGTTGTGTCCGACTCTTTTGCGACCCCATGGACTGTATCCTGCCAGACTCCTCTATCCATGGGATTTTCCAGGCAAAAATACTGGAGCGGGTTGCCATTTTCTCCTCCAGGGAATCTTCTCAACCCAGGGATTGAACCCGCCTCTCCTGCATTGACAGGCAGGTTCTTTACCACACAGCCATCTGTGAAGCTAGCATCCATTATGCTAATAAGCAAAAGCTACTGTCACTAAGCTAAAGTGAACTGAAACTCTTGCAGCAGCACTTCCAGGTGGTCCTAATGGTTAAATGCTGGCTGACAATCCTGCAGTGTGCACTTCTGATTAAGATGTGGATGAATCTGTATTATCTACAATGTAGTGTCAATGAAGTGTTTTTAAAGTAAATAATAAACTACATAACAGACTAAAAGCTCCTTAAAATCAGGAAACTTTTAAATTCAGCTTCATATGCCCAGCTCATTCAGAGCTTAGAACATGATTATCAGGGATCAATGATATTGGTTGAGTGGATTCATATGAAAAGTTGTAAATGATGCATGACTCTAGATAACATTCCAGTGGTGAAGAGAGTCAAAATAAGGGTTTGTTAGCTACTTTGCCCCTTTTCTCCCTAACTTATGATTGTGAAGCCTCTATCATATCCTTTTTTCTCTCTTGGTTCTCATTCCCTGTCTTAGATTGTTATGCTTTTCAGTCAGTTCAATTCAGTCACTGAGGCGTGTCTGACTCTATGTGACCTCATGAACTGCAGCACATGAGGCCTCCCTGTCCATCACCAACTCCCGGAGTTTACTCAAATTCATGCCCACTGAGTCCGCGATGCCATCCAACCATCTCATGCTCTGTCCCCTTCTCCTCCCACCTTCAATCTTTCCCAGAATCAGTCTTTTCAATTGAGTCAGTTCTTCGCATCAGGTGAACAAAGTATTGGAGTCTCAGTTTCAACATTAGTCCTTCCAATGAACACCCAGGACTGATCTTTAGGATGAACTGGTTGGATCTCCTTGAAGTCCAAGGGATTTTCAAGACTCTTCTTCAACACTACAGTTCAAAAGCATCCATTCTTTGGCACTCAGCTTTCTTTAGAGTCCAACTTTCACATCCATACACGACTACTGGAAAAACCACAGCTTTGATTAGACGGACCTTTGTTGGCAAAGTAATGTCTCTGCTTTTTAATATGCTGTCTAGGTTGGTCATAACTTTTCTTTCAAGGAAAAATAAAAGACACTTGTCTTTTATTTTCATGGCTGCAGTCACCATCTGCAGTGATTTTGGAGGCCAAAACAAACAAGTCTGTCACTGTTTCCACTGTTCCCCCATCTATTTGCCATGAAGTGATGGGACCAGATGCCATGATCTTAGTTTTCTGAATGTTGAGTTTTAAGCCAACTTTTCCATTCTCCTCTTTCACTTTCATCAAGAGGGTCTTTAGTTCTTCTTTGTTTTCTGCCATAAGGGTGGTGTCATCTGCATATCTGAGGTTATTGATATTTCTCCTGGCAATCTTGATTCCAGCCTTTGCTTTATGCATCCCAGCATTTCTCATGATGTACTCTGCACATAAGGCACAGGACAATATACAGCCTTGACATACTCCCTTTCCTATTTGGAACCAGTCTTTTGTTCCATGTCGATATAACTGTTGCTTCCAAACCTGCATACAGATGTCTAAAGAGGCAGGTCAGGTGGTCTGGTATTCCCATCTCTTGAAGAATTTTCCACAGTTTGTTGTGGTCCATACAGTCAAAGGCTTTGGCATAGTCAATAAAGCAGAAATAGATGTTTTTCTGGAACTCTCTTGCTTTTTCCATGATCCAGCAGATGTTGCCAACTTGATCTCTGGTTCCTCTGGCTTTTGTAAAATCCAGCTTGGACATCTGGAAGTTCACGGACTATTGAAGCCTGGCTTGGAGAATTTTGAGCATTACTGTACTAGCGTATGAGATGACTGCAATTGTGCAGTAGTTTGAACATTCTTTGGCATTGCCTTTCTTTGGGATTGGAATGATAACTAACCTTTTCCAGTTCTGTGGCCACTGCTGAATTTTCCAAATTTGCTGGCATATTGAGTGCAGCACTTTCACAGCATCATCTTTTAGGATTTGAAATTGCTCAACTGGAATTCCATCACCTCTACTAGCTTTGTTTGTAGTGATGCTTCCTAAGGCCCACTTGACTTTGCATTCCAGGCTGTCTGGCTCTAGGTGAGTGATCACACCATCGTGATTATCTGTGTCATGAAGATCTTTTTTTGTATAGTTCTTCTGTGTATCCTTGCCACCTCTTCTTAATATCTTCTGCTTCTGTTAGGTCCATACTATTTCTGTTCTTTATTGTGCCCATCTTGCATGAAATGTTCCCTTCATATCTCTAATTTTCTTGAAGAGATCTCTAGTCTTTTCCATTCTATTGTTTTCCTCTATTTATTTGCATTGATCACTGAGGAAGGCTTTCTTATCTCTCCTTGCTATTCTTTGGAACTCTGCATTCAAATGGGTATATCTTTCCTTTTCTCCTTTGCCTTTCACTTCTATTCACAGCTATTTGTAAGGCCTACGCAGACAACCATTTGGCCTTTTTGCATTTCTTTTCTTTGGGGATGGTCTTGATCCCTGCCTTCTGTACAATATCATGAACTTCCGTCCATAGTTCTTCAGGCACTGTCTATCTGATCTAATACCTTGAATCTATTTGTCACTTCCACTCTATAATCGTAAGGGATTTGATTTAGGTCATACCTGAATGGTCTAGTGGTTTTCCCTACTTTCTTCAATTTAAGTCTGAATTTGGCAATAAGGAGTTCATGATCTGAGCCACAGTCAGCTCCTGGTCTTGTTTTTGCTGACTGTATAGAACTTCTCCATGTTTGGCTGCAAAGAATATAATCAATCTGATTTTGGTATTGACCATCTGGTGATGTCCATGTGTAGAGTCTTCTCTTGTGTTGTTGGAAGAGGGTGTTTGCTATGACCATTGTGTTCTCTTGGCAAAACTCTATTAGCCTTTGCCCTGCTTCATTCTGTACTCCAAGGCCAAATATGCCTGTTACTCCAGGCATTTCTTGACTTCCTACTTTTGCATTCCAGTCCCCTATAATGAAAAGGACAACTTTTTTGGGTGTTATTTCTAGAAGGTCTCATAGGTCTTCATAGAATCATTCAACTTCATCTTCTTCAGCATTACTGGTTGGGGCATAGACTTGGATTACTGTGATATCCTGATCCTTTTCCATGCATTCCCAGGGAGATAGCTTAGCACAAAGTTTGGGAAACAGATATATAGTTGTCAGGCTCTCTTTGTAGGGGCCCTTGATCTGCACTTAACCACTTCTCAGACCACTGGCAAGTTACTTAACCTTTGGGTCTGAGTCCTCCACTATAGGATGGGTGCAGCAATAGTAGCTTTTGTACAAAGTTAATGTGAGGATTTAAAAGATAACACCTGTCAAATGCTTATGAGTGTGCCTTGCACATGATCATAGTACAATAAAATATTAACATTTATTGTTTTCATATTGAAGCTTATGTTTTGAGATTCATCCAAATAGTTGCATGTATCAATAGTTCATCCCTTCTTATTGCTAAGTAGTATTCTATTATGTGGATATTTCACAACTTAAGTATTTCCCAGAGTGTATGCACCATTTTGCACACCTATCAGCCACATATGGGAGTTTTAGTTGCTTCACATCCTCATCAGCCCTTGACATTGTCAGCATTTTTAATTTTAGATATTTAATAGGCATACAGTAGGTACTATTGGGCTTCCCTGATGACTCAAATATAAAGAATCTGCCTGCAATGCAGGAGACATGAGTTCGATCCCCGGTTCAGGAAGATGCCATGGAGAAAGAAAAGGCAACCCACTCCAGTATTCTTGCCTGGGAAATCCCATGGACAGAGGAGCCTGGTGAGCTACAGTTCGGGGGTGGTGGGGAGGTCACAAGAGTTGGACACAATTTAGCGACTACACCACCACCACCAGGTACTGTAACTACCTCAGTTTTATGGGTGAAAAAAACCAAGGCTCAGAAAGAGTGAGTAAATCATAGGAGGCCTCATATTTTATGAGGATCAGAGATAAGATTTGAACCCAGACTATCTAATGCCACAGTTTTAAAAGCATTTCATACTGGGGTTAGAAGCAATGTATTTGATCAGACGTGTGTCTACATGTGTGGCTTTTATTCACAAGTTATGATCCTTTATTATGACTTGTTGATGTTTTTCAAAGTTGGGAATATTTCATATAATTGTGAGTTTTGAGAAGAAGCTTGAGGATACCTTCTATACAAATAGTTTTTCTTTTGCGAAGGTGGTAAGAGACAGCCAAGCAGACATATTAAAGACTGGGATTTGAATTTTCTCTTGAGTAAAAAAAAAATATTCAGGCCAAAAACAAAAAGAACAACAAACAAGGGGAAAAATAAAAAAAAAGCTCCCTGTGACCTTTACTTCCTTTCTGCTCTTTCCTCCCACAGAGTAATCATTTTTTTCTTTTTTTCTGGACAACAAAATGCCAGCTCTTAGAGCCATTTTTATAGATTTGAAAATGGACATTTTTTTCTGCCTGGTTTTCCTTCTCCCATTAAAAATTTTTTTTCTTCCCCTTAAACTATGGTCTTAGAACAATTTCACAGCCTTCCAGCAGGTTATGTAGAAAAGCCTCAGTAGTGGTAAAGCTGTAGAGGAATAAAAGCCTGATCCCTGGGTTCACCTACCTAAAAGAAAATTTAAAAGTATGCATTAAGTTTCTTAACAACTCAAAATATCAACCATTTGCCTGTAATTTGGTTAGATGGTTTTCCACAAACTAACCAATCTCTTTGTTTGATAGGTACTTGAATTAACCACAGGCAGTTGATATATAAAAT
>NW_011494863.1:4805798-4822707 GCF_000754665.1 Bison bison bison
ATATAAAATGGAAATGAAAATATGCTCGAGATTCAAGACACAGGACAGAAACCAGTTATCTTCCCTAAATAGATGAATTTCATTTCTGAGAGCAAGAAATGATTGTTTGACTCTTCAAACATCCATCTTCGGCACAATCAGTTCTCAACTCTGCTTCTGAATATATTGGCTTTTCTCCCTCTTGCAGCTTCCTCTCCCTTCCTCTCCTCCCACCCACCCAACCCTCCCTCCCAGTTGGGAAAGTCCTTCTGTTGTGTACAGGATATATTTTTAAAACTATGTACCGGAATGTCAGTGTTGCTGGGGAATTCCTCCTAAAAGTGGCTTTATTTGTATGACAAGAGCATTTAATGCTGGCCTTTTCAGTATTCCATTACACACAACAGATAAAGGGATGCCTCCCAGGGCAGGTTAGAAAGAATCTTTGGATTCTGCTTCTCTGTCCTTTCTCTATGGGTCCCTTATTTCCTTCCTCTCTTCCATCTCTCCTACCCTGCATCTTCTACTTCTTTCAGGCACATTTTCCAAAGCTCTCATTATCTCTGGAGAAAAATAAAGCTGGATCCCTTTCTAACACCATATTTAGATGTGGACTCCAGATATGTTTAAATGTAAAAGACAAAATGATACATGTAACAGAAGAAAATATAGAAGAATATCTTTGTTTCCTAGGGTGGGAAAAAAATTGATTGAACAAAACATTAAAAGAATAAAGTAAAAATATTATGATTACTTCAAAAGTAAGAATTTCTTTTCAATGAAACGCAAAGTTGATAGGCAGATGACAAAATTGGGAAAGATACTGGTCACATCTAAAACTGACAAGTGATCTTTATTTATATTATGTAAGAAACTCTTATTCACCAAAAAGCAAAAGAAACCCAGCAGAAGAGTGAACAATGAATATAACAGACAATCTGTAGAAGAGTTCACCAGGGATTCACAAACATTCAGGAAGTGCTCAAAATCATCTGTAAATACGTAAGTGCAAGCTGACATAATAACAATATATCACTTAACTGGGAAAGTTTAGACAGCGGGACAATATTAGGATCTGGCAAGGATGAAATTAAAAGATGCTTGGTCCTTGGAAGAAAACCTATGACAAACCTAGAGAGTGTATTAAAAAGCAGAGATATCACTTTCTGACAAAGGTCCGTACAGTCAAAGCTATGGTTTATCCAGTAGTCATGTATGGATGTGAGAGCTGGGCCATAAAGAATGCTGAGCCCCAAAGAATTGATGCTTTTGAATTGTGGTGCTGGAGAAGACTCCTGAGAGTCCTCTGGGCTGCAAGGAGTTCAAGCCAGTCAATCCTAAAGGAAATCAACTCTGAATATTCATTGAAAGGACAGATTCTGAAGCTGCTGCTGCTGCTGCTGCTAAGTCGGTTCAGTTGTGACTGACTCTGTGTGACCCCATAGATGGCAGCCCACCAGGCTCCCCTGTCCCTGGGATTCTCCAGGCAAGAACACTGGAGTGGGTTGCTGTTTCCTTCTCCAATGCATGAAAGTGAAAAGTGAAAGTGAAATCGCTCAGTCGTGTCCAACTCAGCGACCCCATGGACTGCAGCCTACAGGCTCCTCCATCCATGGGATTTGCCAGGCAAGTACTGGAGTGGGGTGCCATTACCTTCTCCACACTGAAGCTGAAGCTCCGATACTTTGGCCACCTGATGTGAAAAGATGACAAAATGGAAAAGACCCTGGGAAAAATTGAGGGCAGAGGGAGAAGGGGGGTGACAGAGGATGAGATGGTTCGATGGCATCATTGACTCAATGAACATGAGTTTGAGCAAGCTCCGGGAGATACTGAAGGACAGGGAAGCCATAGGGTCCCAGAGAGTCAGATATGACTGAGTTACTGAATAGCAACAAGGATGTGGAACTGAGAAATCCTTAGGTGTTCTGGTGTTGCTGACTGGGGAACCATTTTGAGGGTGCAATTTGGCACTACTTTGTCAAACTAATTATGTATAATTTTATGACCAACAATGCTGTTCCAAGTGTATATAAAATAAATGATCACATAGATCCTTAGAGGGCTACATAGGAGGATGTGAACTGTAATTTTATCTGTGGTGGCAAGAAGCTGGAAGCAATCTGGCCAGCCACAGTTGAGAAAGCAGGCAGATACCATGTAATGGATGAGACCACATGGCTGTTAAAGGCAAAGAATTAGATGTAGATACGGTGACATGGAGAGACCAAAAATCACAATGATTGTGAAAGAAGAAATAGAATAAGTTAAAATGCAGTATCATTTATATAAATCTAAAGCACACAGGCACAAAATATAATTACATTCATTTTGCATCCAAAGAAAACAACACACTTCAAATGCATTCAATTAGATTGACTGGGGAGAGCAGTATGGAAGTGGAAAATGGAGGTGAATGAGAATAAATCAATATAGCAAGAGAGGAGCCTGGTCCCACAGATCTATGAGGATGCCACGCCACAAACCAAGGATTATTATTAATGCAAGCAAGTCTCCGTTTCTGACAGCCACAGTAAACAAAAACGAAACAAGTTTGCTTGGGTGCTACTTTCACCCTTTTTCCACATCAGGCTCTCAAACCCAGGACATCCTTTCTGTCCGCAGCGACCACTCCCTTAGTCCTGAATAACACTGAACTTTTCCTGGACTGCTAGAAAAGAGTTGATGGACTCCTATTTTTCCTTTCAATCCTGTTGGTGAATTGTCCGTAATATTGTGATTCTCAGCATACTTGCCTCTATGCAACGTAAGTCTTTTATAGTCTACTTATCGTTGGGTTCTGTGATTCCAAGTCCCACATCGGAGGTGTCTATGACAAAATGCCCATATTAAATGATGCATTTTTGCTGCCGTCCCTCTCCCTTTTTTTTTTTTTTTTGCCAAGGGATGAAAAATGTGGAGCTGGTTAGGTAGAATTTCTGGCTGGCAGAGATATTTCTACATAAAAAAAAAAAAGTATAGTTAGGAGATAATCTCAGGAAGAGGGAAGATGGGTCTGATGGCAGAAGGAGGTTCTTTATTCTGCATTTACTGAAAGAACACTACTTGCAATGAGGATACAGAGTGAACACACTGACAAGTTCCCTCTTTTTTGGAGCCTGCATCCCAGCGGGGAAGAACTGATGAGTAAAGATCATTTCAGCAGTATGAATTGCTCTGAAGAGAATACGGAGGGTAATGAAATAGACAATGATGGTAAAGGACTTCAGAGGAATTTAAGTTGAGGAGTGAACAAATGCATCCACATTTTTAAAGGTTGCTTTGGCTTTTGTCTGAGTAATGTATTGGGCAGGGATAAGAACAGAAGCAGAGAGACTCTACTATCAGGAGGCTACCTCAGTAGACCTTGGGAGGAGGTGATGGTGGCTTGGACCAAAGTGGTGGGGATGTGGATGAAAGAGGCAGGTGGAGAGATTAGCTGGCTGAAACAGGAAAGTCAGGCATAAAGGTGAACAGAACAAAAGGTAACAGAATGGGAGTTTACAGTAGAATGAACACTTGGAGATCATTCTGGTCCAACCCCTTATTTTCTACAGATGAGGAAATCACATCCCAAGAGGGTGAAGTGCTCACATCATCACCTCTCTGAGCCTCCTGGCCCCAACCCAGCACTCCTTCTACACACCATGCTGGCCAAACTAGCATGGAAGGGGGATGGAAGAGCAAGGATATTGGGAAGGATAGGGCAAGAAAAGTGAGAGCGATGATGAGGGAGAAAAGAGAGAGGAAGGGGCAGCAAAGGGTCAAGATAGAAGGTGATCAAGATGGAGAGAAGAAAATGACAGGGAGTGAATTAAAGCAGGGGTCCCCAGCCTCCAGAATCTAATGTCTGATGATCTGAGGAGGAACTGATGCAACAATAGAAATCAAGTGCACAATAAATGTGATGTACTTGAATCATCCCAGAATGATTCTCTGACCCCAGTCTGTGGAAAAACTGTCTTCCATGAAACCAGTCCCTGGTGCCAAAAAGATTGGGGACCACTGAATTAAAGGATAGGGGCAGGCAGGGGAAGGGAATGAGGAGGAGGAGGGGAGCTTGTTGCTAGGATTATTAGGGGTGATGGTTTCCAGTTGGGGTTTGGCTTAATAGACCAATGCCTGGCTCACCACAGGTGTCAGGGCACCAGTGGCAGCAGTTGGAGCAGTTGCCTGAGCCACCTGTGCCACAGGAACAACGGCAAAGGAAGTACAGATGGGCAGGAAGTTGCCCTGGGTCAGAGCCAGGCTCACCAGGGTCACACTGCTCTCACCCTCCTCGCGGGACATGCAGAGTCTTCCCAAGGCAGTCCAGAGACCAGACTATTCTTCACCATTGCCATCACTCAACACTGTCATGGTACTACCATTCCTCTGGGCCAGACAATAAGCGTAGGCTTTACATACTTGTCTCTTTCATCCTCACAAAAACTCTTGAGGCAGGTATTAGTTCTCTGGGTTTGCAGACAACAGAAACTAGGCTTAAGTAACTTGCATGACACATCTCAGAACCAGGCAGTGGCAGGAAGGTCCTGCTGTCTAACATGAAGTGCTGGACAGACTTTGCAAGGTGTCAGTGCTTTTGCCCTTTCCGCAGATGGAGGACCCCTGGCTTGGGAAGACAGGACTGATGGGACCAGATGAAACTTCACTTTTCCAGCCTCCCATCTGGTCCCCCCAGATACCCCCTGCCCTGGATGAATATTCAGTTCCAGTTACATAGGCAACTTACAGGATACAAAATGAACCTTCTTTTAGAGTTTTTGTGCTGTATCATTGTTTAAAATGTACAATTACTAACCTTCTTCGTTTCTTTTAAGGTTTTTTCAAATGTCAGCCTTTCTGTGAAGGTTTCATTTCTCTCCAAGGAAAATAAATCACTCCCTCCTTGGTGCCCTCATAGTCCTGCATTTTGGTTTGAGGCACTTGTTTCTATCCTTCATCACAGCATGGACTTCTTGAGGAAAGGAACTGTGTTTTAATCATTTCTATATCCTTGGCACCTTGCTCACACAGTGCCTGGCATAGTGGAAATGGTCAATAAATTTTGAGTAGACTGAAAGCAAAAAATGGAAATGGAATTTGTGGGTGCCATTATAAATCAGCCGTTTCCAATTTTGCTTCCTTAACTCAGAAACTCATATAAAAGAAGACATTGTCATCCATATCTGCTCTATTGGTAAAATGTTAAATAGCATATGTGTTTCTTTTGGGAGAATAACGAATAAAAATATGTTATAAAGATGTGAGTTCTAAAACTGACCATTTGTTATTTCCAAATTGTTATTTGTAAGGAAAAAACAAGTATATATGAGTGTGTGTTTGTATGTGTGTATGTGTGCAGTGTTATTAGCGCTGTTGGGTCCGGCTCTTTGTGACCCCATGTATTGTAGTCTGCCAGGATCCTCTGCCCACAGGATTTCCCAGGCAAGAATACTGGAGTGGGTTGCCATTCCCTTCTCCAGGGGATCTTCCTGACCCAGGGATTGAAACCCTCCCACATTGCAGGCAGATTCTTTCACAATCTGAGCCATGAGGAAATGTGAATATATATTTATATATACATATATATATACACACATATACATACACACATGACTTTTAAGCTTTTATTTCAGACTTCTGTTCCACAAGCAATAGAAATAAGATGACCAACCATAATACTGAAGAATAAGCAATAGATACAACTCATTTTAGAGGCAACTATCATATCACACATGATACTGACACATTTTTACATGTTACTATGAGTAACATTATTGCAAATTCACTTTATTTATGATTTGGTGTTTGCAGCTCCTGTTTTATTGTTGATTGAAACTTCATAGCATCATTCTCACTGACATATACTGAAGACAAAAATATACTATATTTTCTTCATCTATCCTTTCTTTATTTTTTACTAAAAATATAGACTTGGGCCAAAAAGGAAATGGCAGGAAGCATATTGAAATCACAACTTAAACACATGACAATAATCTATAATCACTATACTTGTCAATGAATCCTCCATGGTGGGAGCTCGCCATGATGTACACAGCACAGAGAGGACAGGCTGCGGGCTGAGTCTACCTCATTTCTCTGCTCAAGATATTGGGATACAAATATTCAAGGATGATCTCCTTATAGGGCCAACTTTTAATATTTCCTAATTACACTTGCTGCTGCTACTGCAGTCGTGTCCGACTCTGTGCGACCCCATAGACGGTGGCCCACCAGGCTCCCCCGTCCCTGGGATTCTCCAGGCAAGAACACTGGAGTGGGTTGCCATTTCCTTCTCCAATGCATGAAAGGGAAAAGTGAAAGTGAAGTCGCTCAGTCATGTCCGACTCTTCGGGACCCCATGGTCTGCAGCCTACCAGGCTCCTCTGTCCATGGGATTTTCCAGGCAAGAGTACACTTAAAAACACTTAAAATATTAACAAATATTAGTGTACTTAACTATTATTATTAGTATAACCCAAGTCATTCGGTCTCACCTACATGAGGCTACATATGGGATCATATATATAAAACTTGCAATGTCTTTCTGACTCTGACTTGCTCAAAATAGGATTTGTTCTCACTAGAAGACATCCCCTCAAGTGGTGCTTCCTCTATTCCTACAAATCCCTCTGGTTAGCTATTACCACATGGCATCCACATATTCTCTTTATCTAGCGTCCATTCTGTCAATGCTTATGACCTGTTTTTAAACTTTTCTTAAGATTCTTCAGTTTTGCAACATAGATGGTGGCAAAAATACGAATGTTGTAACTGTGTGCTCCTGATTCCAAAGCTGGCTTTTTGCAGCATGCCAGCATGGGGCAGGTTCCATGAACAGAGGGTGACTTGGAACACTACTGTATTAGTTTTCCACGGCTAACAGAACAAATTATCACAAATTTAATGGTTTAAGCCAACATGATTTATCATCTTACAGTTCTGGAGGTTAGAAGTTCAACAGGAGCCTTCCTGGGCCAAAACCAAAGTGTGGGCAGGATTATATTTTTTTTCCCTAGAAGGTCTATAGAATACTCCATTTTCTTGCCTTTTTCTGCTTCTAGATGTTTTGTGCATTTCTTGGTTAATAGCCCCATCCTCCACCTTCAAAGCTAACAACATTTCATCTCTCTAATCTTTCTTCTGTACTTACATTTCCTTCTAGCTCTCGTCATTCCCTTTTAACAACTCTTGATTACATTAGGTCCACCCAAATAGTCCAAAATAATCCCCCTCTCAAAAGCACTAGATTTATAATCTTAATCACATCTACAACCTCAATTCTCCTCTGAGACGTAACCTAACATAGTTACATAGGTTCTAAGGATTATGATATGGATATCTTTGAGGGAGGAGGCATTATTTTGCCTACTAAGTATACTTTGTCAGTTTGACCCCAAAGTGAGATTTTTTTTCATATCCAAATTTTCTTGTGTCATTAATTAACAAAATTCTAGTATAATAAGGTCAAAGGAAAAACATTTCAATACACAAAAGTCAATCATATCTCTATATATTAATGACACACAACTGGAGACTTTGAACTCAGCATAATATCATTTGCAATAATCTTTAGGAATATAAAATACTCAGGGTTTAGAGTACAGAATGAAGCAGGGCAAAGGATAACAGAAGAAAAAAAAAGGATAACAGAGTTTTGCCAAGAGAATGCACTGGTCATAACAAACACTCTCTGCCAACAACACAGGAGACAACTCTACACATGGATATTACCAGATGATCAATATCAAAATCAGAGTGATTATATTTTGTAGCTGAAGATGGAGAAGCTCTATGCAGTCAGCAAAAATAAGACCTGGAGCTGACTGTGGCTCAGATCATGAACTCCTTATTGACAAATTCAGACTGAAATTGAAGAAAGTAGGGAAAACCACTAAACCATTCAGGTATGACCTAAATCAAATCCCTTATGATTATACAGTGGAAGTGACAAATAGATTCAAGGGATTAGATGTGACAGACAGAGTGTCTGAAGAACTACGGGTGGAGGTTCATGACATTGTACAGGAGGTGGTGATTAAGATCATCCCCAAGAAAAAGAAAAGCAAAAAGGCCAAATGGTTTTCTGAGGAGGCCTTACAAATAGCTGAGAAAAGAAGAGAAACTAGAGGCAAAGGAGAAAAGAAAGATATACCCATTTGAATGCAGAGTTCCAAAGAATAGCAAGGAGAGATAAGAAAGCCTTCCTCAGTGATCAATGCACAGAAATAGAGGAAAACAATCAAATGGGAAAGACTAGAGATCTATTCAAGGAAATTGGAGATACCAAGGGAACATTTCATGCAAATAAACAGTATGGAACTAACAGAAGCAGAAGATATTAAGAAGAGGTGGCAAGAATACACAGAAGAACTATACAAAAAAAGATCTTCATGACCCAGATAACCATGATGGTGTGATTACTCACCTAAAGCCAGACATCCTGGAATGGGAAGTCAAGTGGGCCTTAGGAGGCATCACTACAGACAAAGCTAGTGGAGGTGATGGAATTCTAGTTGAGCTATTTCAAATCCTAAAAGATGATGGTGTGAAAGTGCTACACTCAATATGCCAGCAAATTTGGAAAACTGAGCAGTGGCCACAGAACTGGAAAAAGTCAGTTTTCATTCAAATCCCAAAGAAAGTCAATGCCAAATAATGTTCAAATTACTGCACAACTGCACTCATCTCACACGCTAGCAAAGTAATGCTCAAAATTCTCCAAGCCAGGCTTCAACAGTATGCGAATCGAGAGCTTCCAGATATACAAGCTGGGTTTAGAAAAGGCAGAGGATTTTCATTGGAAGGACTGAGGCTGAAGCTCCAATACTTTTGCCACCTGATGTGAAGAGCTGACTCATTAGGAAAGACGCTGATGCTGGAAAAGATTGAAGGCAGGAGAAGAAGGGGACCACACAGGATGAGATATTTGAATGGCATCACCAACTCGATGGATATGAATTTGAGCAAGCTCTGGGAACTGACAATGGACAGGGAAGCCTGCTGTGCTGCTGTCTATGGGATTGCAAAGAGTCAGACGTGACTGAGTGACTGAACTGAAATTAATAAATGACATACAAAAATTTTACACTGAAAACTAAAAAACAGTGCTAAGAGAAATTCAAGGAGATTTTTGAAAAAATTGAGAAGTACTCTATGTTTATAGGGGCTTCCCTGGTGGCTCAGAGGTTAAAGCATCTGCCTGCAATACGGGAGACCTGGGTTCGATCCCTGGGTTGGGAAGATCCCCTGGAGAAGGAAATGGCAACCCACTCCAGTATTCTTGCCTGGATTATCCCATGGACAGAGGAGCCTGGTGGGCTACAGTCCATGGGGTCGCAAAGAGTTGGACAAGACTGAGTGACTTCATTTTCACTTTCACTATGTTTATAGATTTGAAGACTGAATATTATAACGATCTATAGATTCAGTACAATTCTAATGAAAATACCAGAGACTTTTAGTAGCAATGGGCAAACTAATTCTAAAATGTGCAAAGCACTCAAAATATGACACATTAGTCATTTATGGTCAAAATTAACAGAATTTAGTTGAAAAAAAATGAGCTTATTCTACATTTCAATAAGTATAGTAAAAAGATGGCAGTGGTATGATGAAATGATAAGATATCTCTGAGTTCAAATCCCTGCTCTGTTACTTACAACTATCTCACCCTCAGCATAGCTTCTGGGGAGGGAAAGGAGATGATGGATGCATACAATTTAAGAAGACACCTAAGGAGGCCTGGCTATAACTCACCCCTGCCTTCTCCCTGCTCCTCCCTCCCCCAGCTAAGCACCATGATATTGAGAAGCACTGTTCTAAATAAGTCAATCAAATGACACTGTGCTATTAGACTTGGAAGGGAACTTAGGTAATACTATATTTACCCAAGCTGTTTAGAAATGTTCAGAAAGGAAAAGAAAGGCTCAAATAGGGTAGAGTGGCTTGCTCAAGATTGACCAATATCAAAGTAACTGTTATTTATCAAAGTCAGGCCAAAGTCCAACCCAATCTACCAAAATCTGAGTACAAATCCCCAGATCTGCCACCAGCTAGCCCTGTGACTCAAGAATGAACGTCTGAAATTCAGATCTCTTAACCTGAAAAAGTGAGGGAAAATAACATCCATTTTTTAGAGATACTTTGAGGGGTAATAATAATTTTTAAAGTGTTCACCAAATTGCTTGACACCAAGAGTTCTCAATGACTTTTTCTTTCCTCTTTCCTCCCTCCCTCTATACCTAGTTGTGTGCTGTGCTGCACTTAGTCTCTCAGTTGTGTCTGAATCTTTGTGACCCCGTGGATTGTAGCCCACGAGGCTCCTCTGTCCATGAGGATTCTCCAGGCAAGAACACTGGAGTGGGTTGTCATACCTTCCTCCAGGGGATCTTCCCAACTCAGGGATTGAATCCGTGTCTCCCACATTGCTGGTTTCTTTACCTGCAATGGTAAAGAATTCTTCACCGTCTGAGTCACCACGGAATCCCATAAATACTAGAGTGGGTATGAGTAGCCAGTCTCTTCTCCAGGAGAACTTCCTGACCCAGGAATTGAACTGGGGTCTTTTGCAAAGCAGGCACATTCTTTACCAGCTGAGCTACCAAAGAAGCCCAAAGCTGACCTCTCCTTAAATGTATACTCTTAACACGGGCATTACTTAGAACTTTTGTTGCAAGTAACAGAATTCTATTCAGATTAAGGTAAGTAAAAATGGGGTATCTGCTATAAGGATAGAGAAGATTATCATAAAGACCCCAAAGTCAAGAACTCAGCCAGGCTTCAGGAAATCACCAGAACCAGAAACCATAAAGACCCCTCTATCATCTCCCCTCTCTGCTTATCTCTCTGCATTAGCTTTTCTGTCAGGCTCTTTTTTCTTCTTGATACACATGATAATAGAAGATGGGAATTCCAGAATTAATGACAGATTTCTTCCATTTACTGGCCCAGACTCAACCATATTCTTTAATCTAAATCCTAAACTTTTGGGAAAGAGAATCTGGCTGGCTGGTGGCAGAGAGGGCTAGGAGAACCATAAAATATAAATTGCCTGCCAGGGACCCACCATTCAAGCTTAAATGAACAGTTATAGGGGGTCCTTGCAAATCGGGTAGAGACAACTTAAAAATCTACTACAATATGCTGTCAACTTGCTAGTAGATAATCTGAGATGAATCCCCTTCATGTTTGAAAGTTTCCAGCTTAACATATAGCTTAGAGAGGTATTGCCATAATGGTCTATTGCCACACTTGTCTATCAGTGTGGGTATGTTGACAGTTTAGATTTTTATCTATTTTCAAAGCTCCCTGTTGATTTTTTTTAAATGCCCAGAGTCATGGTCACAGAACAAATTTTCTCAAATCTCTTTCCTTAACTCAGTCATGAGGAGGGTGAGATTGGATATTCTTACTCTTAAAACCTGGGCTTATGGAAAAACTGTTCTTAGAAGAATCATCTTATTTTAGATAGGCTTGGCTCTAAAATAAAAGGCCCCTTTCATGGAGTTGCTTTGGAAAGCTGCCAAGAAATATACAGTATCAGGAAAAATATTGGCTTAATGTTTTTCAACATTATTCATCAGTTATTCCCAGAGTCCAGTTATTAAAACTCTCCAGCTCAGCAGTCTGGTTTTCTGCTTGTATACATAACTGCCTTTCTAATGAATGAATTACAGGTGAGCTAACTATAGAAAAAAATGTTTTTGGTAGACTCTGGCATGGTCTGTTATTGGCGAGACCAACTGCCTCTTCAAGTTTTAGATTTCATAATTTTCTTATTAAAACCATTGATTTTAGTGGAAAATTAAATAAACAACATGCTTTTCTAATGGATGTAAGCTTATCCTATGCAAATATCAAGAGTCATGCATTGCTCCAAGTATGGCCCCAGTTTATCACCAGTAAAAAACAAACAAAAAAAACCCTTAACACAAGTCTCCTTTACCCCAGATAACGTCAGCTCTGATTTGAAGTTTTGCTAGTAATAAGCAGAAAATACTGCTCAGAAGTTTCATGCTCAATTCTGAAGCAGCCCATTCTTTCCATAGTCTCTGCATGTTTAGTTCTAAACTGATTAAATTGATAATTATGAGGGTTTCCCAGGGGGCACTAGTGGTAAAGAACGTGCCTGCTAATGCAGGAGACATAAGAGAAGTGGGTTCAATCCCTGGGTGGGGAAGATGCCCTGGAGAAGGGCATGGCAACCCACTCCAGTACTCTTGCCTGGAGAATCCCATGGGCAGAGGAGCCTGGTGGGCTATGGTCCACAGGTTCGCAGAGTCAGATGTGACGTAGAATGTATGCATGGCACAGGTATTCCCCCACTTATGAACGTTGACATTAGTGCAGTCTAGCTGGAAGCCCAGAATTTTCATGTGGATGCATGAGGATGATGAGCTGATTGTGAAGTGGAGTTAATTCAAGGAAACAGGAAACATGCCCTTGCCTTTTCTCTGTACAGTGGAGTGAAAAGTCCATGTATGAGCTTGTGTATCTCTTTTTTTCCAAATAGGATCAACCCACCATGCTCTATGGTCCTTTCTGTTCACTCCTTGTTCTGAGAAGATCTAGAGCCCTATCAAAGAGGGCAGTGACTTCAAGCACATCACAAAGCTGGAGTTATAATACTAACAGCAGGTAAGCACAGAGCCCTCTTCCTAACTAACTAATGGGAAAAAGAGCAGTTAAAATGTTTGTGTAGAATAATATGACAGTCAGTATACATCACCTTTTTCTCTCTACTATGTCAGCCTTTATTTTTAGGAATTAAACCTTTAGAAATGTGTCCTAAGAAATGTTTGCTTGATTATATGAGAGTTTTTATTGTGACAGTTTTTAAAAGGAAGAAAACTTAAGAACAAAGTGAAGTGTCCATAACTGGGGCAACAGTTAAATAAATTATGGTACATCCATAAGATGGAATACTAAGTGGCCAGCAAAAGGAATTTAGTACAGACATACACAAGGATATGAGAAAATGTCCATGATATTTGGCTAAATGAAAAAATCAAAACAGCACATATATTTATGATTTAATTTTTATAAAACAGTACATTACTATGGGCTTGTGTATGTAATTTTCACATACCAAAAGAGCCAAAGGATACACAACAAATTGCTAACAGCAAAATCTTGGTCTATAATGAATGGAAAAGAACTTACACCTTTAACTATGTACACTTTGATATTATTGAATTTCCTACCATTAGAAGACATTATTTTATTAGAAAAATAAATTTGTTATTTATTTTTCTATCAAATCTAATTATTTGTTTAATTAGAAAACAAATATGATAG
Source organism: Bison bison bison (assembly GCF_000754665.1). Lineage (NCBI taxonomy): Eukaryota > Metazoa > Chordata > Mammalia > Artiodactyla > Bovidae > Bison > Bison bison. The sequence continues at coordinate 4,819,059 of NW_011494863.1, forward strand.
GGTATAGAATTTCGGTTTAGGATGATGAATGAGTTCTGGAGATAAAAGGCACTGATGGTTGTACAGCAACAATATGAATGTGGGAAGGCCACTGAAATGGATACTTGAAAATGGTTGAAATAGTAGGTTTTATATTATGCATAGTTTATCACAAGAAAAAGATGGCGTCCTTTATAAGGGCACCTCCATTATATAAGCAAGGGGCAGTGGTGGCCTCAAAGATGAGTCACTTGTTCTCAGGTAAGTTCAGGTAAGTGAGCTTGGACCTACTTGTAAAGTGTGGTGATGCCAATGAATTAGATAGTGTCCTTGGAGTTACAGACGATGTCCTTGAGCAATCGGGATAATATAAAAGTCACCTTCCACTGTGAGCATCACAGGAGGGTTCCCTCTGGTAAAGTAGATATTTAGGGGTAGGTTCTTCATATTTCTTATGTATATCATCATAACCATAACCCCCACCCCCTTCCCCACTTTAGTAATGACTGTTTTTTTCTCTTAAACATGCGCCTACCAATAATGTAATATGTTACACCTTTGTACACAATTGCCTAACCTCATTTTATCTTATTAGATCCATATTGGAATTCCTTAAGAATCCATATTAAATGTCCTGACCATTTAATTGTATGAAATTATACCTTTCAAGCTTACATAGTATCTATAAGATAGAAAGAAATGAGGGTCCAAGGCCAATCTATACTTATAAGACAAAGAGTGTCTTTAAGTTAAGTGAACCAGTCAGTAAACATTTATTCATCACCTACTATATGAGTTAGATAGGACATACCGAGGAGCATAACACAAATGTCTAAGCTTAGGAGGCTTATACTGTATAAAGGAAATATCAAGTATACAAGCATTGGATTGCACTGAACTGAATTGAGCTGAATTCGATTGGATTGGGTGGAAATGGATTTTTTTGATTTGATACAACAAACATTTAACACCCATAAAGATGTTGCACTGAGCAAGGTAGCATAGGTTTGAAGAGGAGAATAAGAACACTATAAAACATGCATCCTCTCAGATTCACAACTGAGGAGAGAGCAGGAAATGAAGTAAGTGAAAATCAAGCCATAATGTACAAGTGGTACAACAGAGTTATTAATCCAAATTGTGACGAAGATAATCATTCTCTATGTGGAGAGAAGAGTAGATGGTGGGAACAGACCCAGGGTGGAGGGTGGGTGGTATTCAGGCTGAGGAACAGATTGAGCAAAGGCCTGGAGGGGAAAATGTGCCAGAGTGTTCAGGGAACAGAGTAGCTCAATTCATCTAGAGCATAGCGAGCAGGATAGGGGACAAGGCTCTCTGCATGAGATAAATTAGGGGAGGGAGATCAGGGCCAGAGCCTCAAGGCACTAGTGAGGAATCACACATTCCAGGGGCCACAGAGGCTGACGGGAACTTAGTGTTCACCTAATAAGGCTTTTATTCACAGGAAGCCATCACCTCTCACCCAGGTTACTCTATTAGCTTTTAACTGTACTTTCTATTCCCACTCTGCTGCTACTAAGTCGCTTCAGTCGTGTCCTACTCTGTGCGACCCCATATTCGGCAGTCCACCAGGCTGCCCCGTCCCTGGGATTCTCCAGGCAAGAACACTGGAGTGGGTTGCCATTTCCTTCTCCAGTGCATGAAAGTGAAAAAGGAAAAGTGAAGTCGCTCAGTCGTATCCGACTCTTAGTGACCCCATGGACTGCAGCCTACCAGGCTCCTCTGTCCATGGGATTTTCCAGGCAAGAGTACTGGAGTGGGGTGCCGCTGCCTTCTTCGATTCCCACTCTGGTACCCTGTAATCCATTCCCCACACAGCAATCAGTGTGGTCTTTTTGAGACTGCAAATCAAGTCATGTCACACTTCTGCCCTGGATATGTCCTTTGTTTCTAAATTCAAAATGTTAACATAACCTCGAGGTCCTGCAGGGTAGAAGTTCCAACTCCCTGACCTTGTGTGTGCATGCTCAGTTCCTATCTTTCTCATAATGCCTCAATCCCCCTGAGCTGCTGCTTCCTGATCCTTACTGCTCTGCAGTGTCTCTGTGCCAATCAGGATGATGGAAAAATACCAAGTGGCTAACACACAGTTATGGAATAAAGTAGGACATGCAGGCAGGTATGAATGCATGCATGAGTGAATGAATGAATGACATCAACAAAATTCAAGTACCATTCACCCTTGCCACTTACATCTACTGGGAAAGAACTCCCAATTCTGCCTAGAGAGCAAAAGACGAATAGGCACAGGTGGAGAAAGATTCTGGGGAAGGTCAGGAGGGGTTTAGAGCAAGAACAAGGCCATTGCTAAATTGACCTTCCATGAGTCCATTCTGGATAAGAGATGTCAGAAAGGTGGATACAGCCTGAGAGCATAGCCCAGGCTGACTAGAATCCAAGGGAGTGTGAGAGACATGTCCACAAGACTGCAATCAGAGAAAGAAATGTCAAGATCACAGCAGAGAAGTCCTGCTCTAGGTGGCTGCAATAGAGAAGAAGGTTGTAAAGAATCAAGGTCAAGAAATTGTTGGACAGAGAGCTGTCACCAGGGCTAACAGCTCACCTATTTATGGTACATATAACTGCAATCCCACACTTATTTATTGACTTATTTGCTATTGTCTACTTCTTTTTTGCCACCCCAACTAGATTATAGTCCCCTCAAAGGCAAGGACCAGACATGTTTAAGTGTGATATCTAGCGTCTAGCATAATCAGAGATGCTTACTGAATATCTGGAGGGTAAATGAATAATCGAAGGGTTAGGGTTGCTGACTATACCTCACTCTCATTCATCCTTTTATATTTGAAACTTATAGAAGCTGTGTGCCATGAGTGGAAAATATTTGAGAATTGTATAGACAAAATTTTATCATATTATCAAACTCTGGATTATACACGATTGTTTGTATTATTATTTGTTTAAATTGTTCTTTCTACTCTGAAAGTGCACGGTCCTTGAGGGCAAGAGTCAAATTCTATATAGCACTTCATTTCTATCCTCAGAGCACCCAGAGAGTGATAGGAAAATAGTATGCAGATGCATAGCAGCCTTGAGGAGAGGTTTTACAGTTAAACAGACTTTTGTATTTAAACCAAACTGCTTCTACCAAGTGATCTTTATGTCTTCATCTCAGTTTCTGTGTCAACAAAACAGGGATAAAAACCAGGCTATGGCTCCCAGGGTTGATGTAATGCTTAAATGAGATAACTATATAATCATACTGGTGCCAAGTGTATAGCATTCCATGCATGGTAGCTAAAGATAAAATTATTTTTTACCTGTTGTGGGACCTGGTAGGAGCTGCAGATGCATTTAGGGTTTGTCATTGCCTGCGTCAATGATACATTCATGCTCCTCTTGGCAAGTTGGTTGAAAGGAACATTTCCTTTCCTGCTTTGCCTTAGCAGCTGTGATTCCAGCCCAGCACCACTCTTCCCCAGGACCAGTTTGGTCTGCCTGCTCTGGCAGAGGCTGGGGGTGGCGCCCATGACCTCAGGGGATGATCTGAGTGTGCACAGCTCCATGCTGCCCTCTGGTGGTGGTATTTCGGGCTGCCCCTGTCTGCATTGGACTTTCTCAGTGCTGTGCTGACAGAAAGGTACGAAGATAAACTACAGAAAGAGCACCAGTAAGGAGACTCCCTGAA
>NW_011494863.1:4822807-4829269 GCF_000754665.1 Bison bison bison
GCTGTGCACTGCACCAGCTGTTCTATTTGCCTCAGTTCCTCTTAACACCATCTCTACTCAGGTTACTATGAGGATGTCTAGTCTCAGTTCAGTCGGTCTGTCATATCTGACTCTTTTCTACCCCATGGACTGCAGCTTGCCAGGCCTCCCTGTCCATAACCAACTCCCAGAGTTTACTCAAACATGTCCATTGAGTCGGTGATGCCATCCAACCATTTCATCCTCTGTCATCCCCTTCTCCTCCTGCCTTCAATCATTCCCAGCATCAGGGTCTTTTCAATTGAGTCCGTTCTTTGCATCAGGTGGCCAAGGTATTGGAGTTTCAGCTTCAACATTAGTCCTTCCAATGAACAATCAGGACTGATCAACCAGAATGGACTGGTTGGATCACCTTGCAGTCCAGGTGACTCTCAAGAGTCTTCTCCAACACCAAGTTCAAAACCATCAATTCTTTGGCACTCAGCTTTCTTTAGAGTCCAAACTCACATCCATACATGACTACTGGAAAAACCACAGCTTTGACTAGAAGGACCTTTGTTGGCAAAGTGATGTCTCTGCTTTTTAATATGCTGTCTAGGTTGGTCATAGCTTTTCTTCCAAGGAGCAAGTGTCTTTTAATTTCAGGCTGCAGTCACCATCCGAACTGATTTTGCAGACCCCCAAAATGAAGTCTCTCACTGTTTCCACTGTTTCCCCATCTATTTGCCATGAAGTGAGGGGACCAGATGCCATGATCTTAGTTTTCTGAATGTTGAGTTTTAAGCAAGCTTTTTCACTCTCCTCTTTCACTTTCATCATTAGGTAAATACAATCAAGAGGCTCTTTAGTTCTTCTTCGTTTTCTGCCATAAAGGTGGTGTTATCTGCATATCTGAGATTATTGATATTTCTCCCAGCAATCTTGATTCCAGCCTGTGTTCATCCAGCCCAGCATTTCTCATTGTGTACTCTGCATATAAGTTAAATAAACAATATACAGCCTTGATCTACTCCTTTTCCTATTTGGAACTAGTCTGTAGTTCCATGTCCAGTTCTAACTGTTGCTTCTTGACCTGCATACAGATTTCTTAAGAGGCAGGTCAGGTGGTCTGGTATTCCCATCTTTCAAGAATTTTCCAGTTTGTTGTGGTCCACACAGTCAAAGGATTTGGCATAGTCAATAAAGTAGATGTTTATCTGGAACTCTCTTGCTTTGTTGATGATCCAACAGATGTTAACAATTTGATCTCTGGTTCCTCTGGCTTTTCTAAATCCAGCTTGAACATCTGGAAGTTCATGGTTCACGTCCAGTGGAAACCTGGCTTGGAGAATTTTGAGCATTACTTCGTTAGTGTGTGAAATGAGTGCAATTGTGCTGTAGTTTGAACATTCTTTGGCATTGCCTTTCTTTGGGATTGGAATGAAAACTGACTTTTTCCGGTCCTGTGGCCACTGCTGTGCTTTCCAAATTTGCTGGCATATTAAGTGTAGCACTTTCACAGTATCATCTTTTAGGATTTGAAATAGCTCAACTGGAATTCCATCACCAGCACTAGCTTTGTTCATAGAGATGCTTCCTAAGGCCCACTTGACTTCCCATTCCAGGTTGTCTGGCTCTAGGTGAGTGATCACACCATTGTGGTTATCTGGGTCATAAATATCTTTTTTGTATAGTTCTTCTGTGTATTCTTGCCACCTCTTCTTAATATCTTCTGCTTCTGTTAGTTCCATACCATTTCTGTCCTTTATTGTGCCCATTTTTACATGAAATGTTCCCTTAGTATCTCTAATTTTTTTGAAGAGATCTCTAGTCTTTCCCATTCTATTGTTTTCCTCTATTTCTTTGCATTGATCACTGAGGAAGGCTTTCTTATCTCTCTCCTTGCTATTCTTTGGAACTCTGCATTCAAATGGGTATATCTTTTTTTTTTTTCTCCTTTGCCTTTCGCTTCTCTTCTATTCACAGCTATTTGTAATGCCTCCTCAGACAACCATGTGGCCTTTTTGCATTTCTTATCCTTGGGGATGGTCTTGATCCCTGCCTCCTGTACAATATCACGAACCTCCATCCATAGTTCTTCAGGCACTCGGTCTATCAGATCTAATCCCTTGAATCTATTTGTCGTTTCCACTGTATAATCGTAAGGGATTTGATTTAGGTCATTCCTGAATGATCTAGTGGTTTTTCCTACTTTCTTCAATTTAAGTCTGAATATGGCAATAAGGAGTTCATGATCTGAGCCTCAGTCAGCGCCTGGTCTTGTTTTTGCTGACTGTATAGAGCCTTTTCCATCTTAGGCTGCAAAGAATATAATCAATCTGATTTTGGTATTGACCATCCTGTGATGTCCATGTGTAGAGTCTTCTCTTGTGTTGTTTGAAGAGGGTGTTTGCTATGACCAGTGCATTCTCTTGGCAAAATTATATTAGCCTTTTCCCTGCTTCATTCTGTACTCCAAGGCCAAATTTGCCCATTAATCCAGATATTTCTTGACTCCCTACTTTTGCATTCCAGTCCCCTATAATGAAAAGGACATCTTTTTTGGATGTTAGTTCTAGAAGGTCTTGTAGGTCTTCATAGAACCGTTCAACTTCAGCATTACTGGTTGGGGCATAGACTTGGATTACTGTGATACTGAGTGGTTTACCTTGGAAAGGAACAGAGATAATTCTGTTGTTTTTGAGATTGCACCCAAGTACTGAATTTCAGACTCTTTTGTTGACTATGATGGCTACTCCATTTCTTCTCAGGGAATCTTGCCCACAGCAGTAGATATAATGGCCATCTGAGTTAAATTCACCCATTCCAGTCCGTTTTAGTTTGCTGATTCCTAAAATGTCGATGTTCACTCTTGCCACCTCCTGTCTGAATCGGACTTTCTCAATGCTGTGCTGACAGAAAGGTACAAAGATAAACTACAGAAATAGCAGCAATAAGGAGATTACCTGAAGACTTCAGGGTGGTAATATTGGGGGTCTGTGCACTGCACCAACTGTTCTATTTGCCCCAGTTCCTCTTAACACCAACACTACTCAGGTTACTAACAGTATGTGTAGTCTACACCAATGAAAAGCTCAGTATCTTAATAAGATCTTGGAGCTCATGGAAGTGGTTCAGAGGCTCTGAGAGGGGCAGTGTCTAGCCTTAGATCACACAGCTAAATGATGACATTGGCTTCTTCAGTCTTATATAATAGCTACCTGACACACCATTTTCTTTGTAAGGAAAAGTCAAGGTTCCCAGCATAAAATAAAATTTCCTACAGGAAGGCTTCAGCATTCAGCTGAAATTTATCTAAATGTTCGTTGTACACCCAGGAGCCATCTTCATTTCTTCCCTTTCCCTCAAGCTTCACATCCAATAAATAGGCAGACCGTTTGCTTCCCATATCATACATCTGCTCACTCTTCTCCACCTCATCTGCTCCAAGTAGCACTATGCACTATTTCTTTTGCTTGGATGACTACAGTGTTCTCCTCATGACTCCCTTCACTTCCCTTTTCTCCTATCTCTTTCATAACTCTCTGTCCTTTCAAAAATTGGAGTGAGCTGCTGTCAGATCACAGATCAGTCCTGTTAAAACCTTTCTCATTGCATTTAAAACACCAACTGTCTACCATGCTTTACACATCCCTATGTGACTTCAATCTCACAACACACCTGTTCCTTCTCAGTAGTCCACATTCCAACCAATCTGATCCCTCTTCCTTGCCTCCCAAAAGGCTAGTCTTTGCCTTGGTATTTACTGTTCTCTCTTTTTGAAATATTCTTCATCCTTTTATGGCTAATTCTGCCTCTTCCTTCATCTCGTAGAGAAGCCTGCATTAACCACTCTATTGGAAGTAGCCTCTCTCCCCTCTACACTTTTATTATTCTTGATCATGTTTCTCAATTAATTTCCTTCATGGCAATAATCACTATTTGTAATTATCTTCTTTCTTTGCTTAGTGAATATCCTCCATTAGAAATAACTTTCAGAGGAGTAGAGCTCTTGCTTTCACACTGCTATATTCTCAATGTCTAGTACATAATAGATACTCAAAAGGTGCTTCTTGTGAGGAGAAACAGCACTTCAGATCTTATGAAACTGGCTAACTTTCCATCACTTGCAGCTGCTCCTCTGCCATGTCCAACCACTTGGAGCCATCTTAATCAGATTGTGCTCTGAGGTTGGCTGGCTAAGTGAATGAGCATGTATAAGGGATCTCATTTCCCCATAGCATGCCTTGTGTGTGTGTTTATACATGAACAGACTAAATTTTACATATTTACACAAATCACATTTCTGCCTCTATGTGATTTACAATAGTTAGTGGATTTGTATTCCTTGTTCTTCACTGCAAGTCACAGTAACAAGATTTTGCAGCACTAAATGCCATCCCAATACATTAATAAAAACTTTATATTACATGTGTTTGGTATAGTTCTTTCTGGAACTAGGCATTCAGGTATTATAGCCAAGAAAAATAAAATAACTGAATAGGGAAAGAGATTAGTTGCCTTTAAAAGTAAAACCAGAAATCAGTTTGTGTGTGCTATCCTTCTCTGGTTTCACCTACAGATATGACTGGAAACAGGTCCTTAAGGGTGAGTAACACGAATTAAAGTCATAAGAGTCAGAAATAATGAACCAGTATGAAAATAGGCTGGGTAGGAAAGTATGCCCATGTGAAAAAATAGACATTCCAGTAAAGAAATATGCAGAAGCATATTGATATGTACACACAGCATCATGTCTCGTTTTGAGTCAGTAACAGTAATCTGGTTATGCAAGAGTGATATTTTAGTCAGATCTGGCCCCTGATGTGGAAGGTGCTGAATCACCTGCCCGGGGGGAAGCTGCAGACATTTAGCACTTTCACAGACAGCAGTGAGGTAACAGAATTACAGTCTGGCTCACTAAGCACACATCACTCGGCTGTGCCAGCTCTCTTTAGAGTGAAAACGCTTTCTCAAATGTCGACCACAATTTACTCTCCCTGCACCATTTCCCTGGTATCTTTACATCCTTCTCTATGGTATATGCCACATGAAAAGAGGGTAAGTTGAGAGGGGAAAAAATGGAACTGATGACAGTCTCCTGGATTTGTTTAATGCACCTTATTAGCCTACCAATAACACTAGAGTTTTACTTCCTGGGTTTTATTTTCTAATTAGAGTAAAAAGCATTTATCTTGGTTTAGGTGATGGTAAAACCACATTTCTGCCTCCATCTAATTTACAAAGGTTAATCTTCAAATAATTTTATTGCCTCAAAATAATTTTTACCTTTTCATTTAAATGTCTATTCAATGTGTAAGAAAAACAAGCTTTTCTTAAAAAAAAAAACTTTTTAAAATTGTAGTTGAAAAGTTGTACTTTTCTAAGAATTTGTCCATTTCTTCCAAGTTGTCCATTTTATTGGCATATTTTCCAAAACTGAACCAGGAAGAAATGAAAAATCTTAACAGACCCATCACAAGCACAGAAATTGAAACTGTATTCAGAAATCTTCCAGTAAACAAAAGCCCAGGACCAGACAGCTTCACAGCTGAATTCTACCACAAATTTAGAGAAGAGCTAACACCTATCCTACTAAAAATCTTCCAGAAAATTGCAGAGGAAGGTAAACTTCCAAACTCATTCTGTGAGGCTACCATCACCCTAATACCAAAACCTGACAAAGATGCCACAAAAAAAGAAAACTACAGACAAATATCACTGATGAACATAGATGCAAAAATCCTTAACAAAATTCTAGCAAACAGAATCCAACAACATATTAAGAAGATCATACATCATGACCAAGTGGGCTTTATCCCAGGGATACAAGGATTCTTTAATATCTGCAAATCAATCAATGTAATACACCATATTAACAAATTGAAAGATAAAGACCATATGATTATCTCAATAGATGCAGAGAAAGCCTTTGACAAAATTCAACATCCATTTATGATAAAAAAACCTCCAGAAAGCAGGAATAGAAGGAACATACCTCAACATAATAAAAGCTATACATGACAAACCCACAGCAAACATTATCCTCAATGGTGAAAAATTGAAAGCTTTTCCCCTAAAGTCAGGAACAAGACAAGGGTACCCACTCTCACGACTACTATTCAACATAGTTTTGGAAGTTTTGGTCACAGCAATCAGAGCAGAAAAAGAAATAAAAGGAATCCAGATTGGAAAAGAAGTAAAATTCTCACTGTTTGCAGATGACATGATCCTCCACACAGAAAACCCTAAAGACTCCACCAGAAAATTACTAGAGCTAATTAATGAATATAGTAAAGTTGCAGGATATAAAATCAACACACAGAAATCCCTTGCATTCCTATATACTAACAATGAGAAAACAGAAAGAGAATTTAAGGAAACAATTCCATTCACCATTGCAATGAAAAGAATAAAATACTTAGGAATATATCTACCTAAACAAACAAAAGACCTATATATAGAAAACTATAAAACACTGGTGAAAGAAATCAAAGAGGACAC
>NW_011494863.1:4830662-4834075 GCF_000754665.1 Bison bison bison
TGGAGAAAAGGGAACCTTCTTACACTGTTGGTAGGAATGCAAACTAGTACAGCCACTATGGAGAACAGCGTGGAGATTCCTTAAAAAACTGGAAATAGAACTGCCATATGACCTAGCAATCCCACTGCTGGGCATACACACTGAGGAAACCAGAATTGAAAGAGATACGTGTACCCCAATGTTCATTGCAACACTGTTTACAATAGCCAGGACATGGAAGCAACCTAGATGTCCATCAGCAGATGAATGGATAAGAAAGCTATGGTACATATACACAATGGAATATTACTCAGTCATTAAAAAGAATACATTTGAATCAGTTCTAATGAGATGGATGAACTGGAGCCTATTACACAGAGTGAAGTAAGCCAGAAAGAAAAACACCAATACAGTATACTAACACATATATATGGAATTTAGAAAGATGGTAACAATAACCCTGTATGTGAGACAGCAAATGAGACACAGATGTATGGAACAGTCTTTTGGACTCTGTGGGAGAGGGTGAGGGTGGGATGGTTTGGGAGAATGGCACTGAAACGTGTATATTATCATATGTGAATCAAATTGCCAGTCCAGGTTTGATGCATGATACAGGGTGCTTGGGGCTGGTACCCTGGGATGACCCAGGGGATGGGATGGGGAGGGAGGTGGGAGGGGGGTTCAGGATGGGGAACACATGTACACCTGTGGTGGATTCATGTCAATGTATGGCAAAACCAATACAATATTGTAAAGTAATTAGCCTTCAAAAAATAAATAAATAAAAAGAAGTATAGTTGATTTACAATATCATGTTAGTTTCAGGTGTACAGTACAGAGATTTGTTTATATCAATACATATATACATGCATATTTTTTTCAGGTTGTTTTCCCTTATAGGTTATTACAAAATATTGAGTATAGTTTCCTGTGTTTCTTGTGCTATATGGTAGGTCTTTGTTGGTTATCTATTTTATAAACATTAATGTATATGTAATTACATATGCATGCATATGCTAAATCCAAACTCCTAAGGAGAAATAAATGCTTTCTAATTCAAGATTTGAGTGCTTTAGGAAAACCTGTTTCAAAGATACCTTTAGGAATGGACTAAAGACAATGAAAAGTCAAGGTTAATAATCCCATCACCTAACATAGTAAATCTAATTAAGAATGTGAAAGAAGGTTTTTATCAAAAGATACATAAAGTAGGCCATAGATGTTTATCTAGATGACCCAGCTTTCCTTCTCAAACATGACTCGTCACAGAAAGTTTATTTGCTGTGCTCTATGTTTGCTGAAGGGAAGAATCTAAAATCTAAGGGGAGATTCAGTTTCAGATGACATAATTCTAGAATGTCTTCAGTTGATGAGTAAAGCTCATGAACTCTGGCCTCAGCAGACCTCAGAAGATAGGCAGATGGGTTAATAGACTCAAAAAACACCCAAGTGTCAACTTGGTTTCATTCTAAGCTACAAATAACACAATATCTTTGTGGATGCCTTAAATTCACAGTTCAAGATTCTGATCCAGACGAAGTTTCAGCAAAGGTCAAGAATGACCTTAGCCTATATAAAAGGCTAAGTAGTAGAAAATCAGCATGTGCTGGGGGTCACATTTCTTAAGAGTCTAAACACTCTGCCATCTCATATAACCTTGTAACTTAGGAAATTGAATCTGGCTAAGCCTTTTTTTTTTTTTTTTAAGATATGGATAAATAATTTTCTTGCATGACCTAGTTCTCTACTTGGTAATTGTGAAGTTCAAGTAAAAAAGAAAACCGTTTGAAACTATAAAGAACTGAAAATTGTAGGCTCTGATGAGTGCAGCGATGGTGCTGCTGATTATGGCCTGGCAGCTAGTTGGCTATCTAGAGGTCAGGATACTTCGGTCTCTGCCCAAAACCACACAAAGAATGTATTCAGGGAGCCATAAGCCCCAAAGCAGTGGAGAAAGGCAAGGGATTCTGTCCCCAGGTTTATTGCTTGGTAGGTACCCAAGCCCAAGGGAACAGTGTCATCCAAGTTTCAACACAGTCACAATAAAATGTTCAGAATGTGATACCAAGCAAGTGACTTAACCCTTCTGGGTGCCCTGGGTTAAAAGTCTACTTCTGGCTAGTTGTGTGGCCTTGGACCGGAAGCTCCACTTTTAACTTTTGATTAAAATTTTAAAAAATACAGTGTAATGTACATTTCAAGGGGTACAGTTCTACAAATTTTGACATATGTATAGATTTATGATGGCTCCACTACAATTAAGATGTAGAAGAACAATCCTACCACTCCATAGAATTTCCACGTTTTTCCTTTATAATTGTACCCTTCTATCATCCATAGTACATGGTGAACACAGAACTGCTCTCCATTACTAGAAATTTTGTCTTTTCATAAATGTTATATAAGTGAATCAGACAGTAAGTAGCTTTCTGAAACTAGTTAATTTCACCTGGCATAATGCTTTTGAGAATCTCTAAGTCATTGCTTATGTTAATAGCTTGTTTCTGTTAAATACTGTTCCTTCCAAATACTCCATCATATGGCCATAACACAATTTGTTCAGCCATTTATCTGCCGAAGAGCAATTGAGCTGGTTCAAGTTTTGGTGATTATAAATAGAGCTGCTAAAAAAACACTTTGTACACATTTTGGAGTGGACATATATTTTCATTTCTCTAGAGCAGGGGATGTATACCTCTTTCTGTATAAAGTCAGATAGTAAATATTTCAGCTTTGTGGTCTCTGTTGAAATTAGTGTAAGCAGCCATCAGTTCAGTTCAGTCACTCAGTCGTGTCTGACTCTTTGTGAACCCATGGACTGCAGAACGCCAGGCCTCCCTGTCCATCACTAACTCCCGGAGTCTACTCAAACTCACGTCCATCGACTCGGTGATGCCATCCAGCCATCTCATCCTCTGTCGTCCCCTTCTCCTCCTGCCTCCAATCCCTCCCAGCATCAAGGTCTTTTCCAATGAGTCAACTCTTCACATGAGGTGGCCAAAGTATTGGAGTTTCAGCTTTAGCATCAGTCCTTCCAATGAACCCCAGGACCGATCTCTTTTAGGATGGACTGGTTGGATCTCCTTGCAGTCCAAGGGACTCTCAAGTCTTCTCTAACACCACACTTCAAAAGCATAAATTCTTTGGTGCTCAGCTTTCTTCACAGTCCAACTCTCACATCCATACATGACCACTGGAAAACCATAGCCTTGACTAGAGAGACCTTTGTTGGCAAAGTAATGTCTCTGCTTTTCAATATGCTATCTAGGTTAGTCATAACTTTCCTTCCAAGGAGTAAGTGTCTTTTAATTTCATGGCTGCAATCACCATCTGCAGTGACTTTGGAGCCCCCAAAAATAAAGTCTGACACTGTTTCCACTGTTTCCCCATCAATTTCCCATGAAGTGATGGGACTGGATGCCATGATCTTC
>NW_011494863.1:4834657-4835623 GCF_000754665.1 Bison bison bison
TTGAGCATTCTTTGGCATTGCCTTTCTTTGGGATTGGAATGAAAACTGACCTTTTCCAGTCCTGTGGCCACTGCTGAGTTTTCCGAATTTGCTGGCATATTGAGTGCAGCACTTTCACAGCATCATCTTTCAGGATTTGAAATAGCTCAACTGAAATTCCATCACCTCCACTAGCTTTGTTCGTAGTGATGATTTCTAAGGCCCACTTGACTTTGCATTCCAGGATGTCTGGCTAGTGATCACACCATCATGATTATCTGGGTCGTGAAGATCTTTTTTGTACAGTTCTTCTGTTTATTCTTGTCACCTTTTCTTAATATCTTCTGCTTCTGTTAGGTCCATTCCATTCCTGTCCTTTATCGAGCCCATCTTTGCATGGATCTGTAAATAAAGTTTTTCTGGAACATAGCCATCCTTATTCCTCTATATATTGTCTATGGCCACAGAGGACGGCTATGTTCCAGAAAAACTTTATTTACAGAAATAAGCAATGTATTGGACTTCACCTGCTGGTCACAATTTGCCAATCCATGCTCTGTTATAAATACCCAGGAGTGGGGATTTTAGGTCATATTATAGGTGTATTTTTAACACCATGGTAAGATGCCATGCTGTTTTTCTCAGAGTGGCCATACTATTTCACATTACCATCAGTATGTATAAGAGTTCCAGTTATTCACATCCTTTTCAACACTTGGGGTTGTCAGTGTTTTTAACTTTAGTCATTCTGATAGGTACTCAGTGGCATTTAACAGTGGCAGTAATTTGATTTTCCCTAGTGGCTAATAATGTTCAATATCTTTTCTTTTTTTTTAATTTTATTTTATTTTAAACTTTACATAATTGTATTAGTTTTGCCAAATATCAAAATGAATCCGCCACAGGCATACATGTGTTCCCCATCCTGAACCCTCCTCCCTCCTCCCTCCCCACACCCATCCCTCTGGGTCGTCCCAGTGCTCCAGC
>NW_011494863.1:4835847-4840976 GCF_000754665.1 Bison bison bison
ATTTTGAGTTTATTTTTGTGTATGGTGTTAGAAAGTGGTCTAGTTTCATTCTTTTACACGTGGTTGACCAGATTTCCCAGCACCACTTGTTAAAGAGATTGTCTTTTCTTGTGCTTATTGACCATCCCAATATTCTCTTTGCTGAAGTGTCTGATCAAATCTTTTTGTTCAGTCTTTAATTGGGTGGGTTGTTTTCTTACTGTCAAATCTTGAAATTTCTTTATGTATTCTGGGATAAGTTCTTTCTGAATATACTATTTGTAAATATTTTTGCCCAGTCTGTGTCTTTTCATTTTCTTGACAGCAAATTAAATTTTCTAATTTTGATGAACTCTAAATGTTTTCTTTAATGGATAGTGCTTTTTAGTGTTATTTCTAAAATCTCTTGGCCTAATCACAGATCATGAGGATTTTCTCAAACGTTTTCTTCTGAAAGTGTTGTAGGTCTAAATTTTACATGTAAATCTATGTAAATGGAGCTATGATTCATTTTAAGATTTCATAAAGAGTGTAAGGTTTATTCTTTTATACACGTACATGAAAATTGTTCCAGCACCATTTGTTGAAAAGACTGTTCTCTTTCCATTTAACTGCTTTTGCACTTTTGGGCAAAAATAAACTGGCTAATTGCAATGTTGTATCCTGGGTTAGATCCTGGGATAGCAAAAGGATCTTAATAGAAAAGAATTAGTAAAATCAAAGTCTATAGTTTAGTGAATAGTATTGTACCAATGTTAATTTCTTAGTCTTGTAAAATATATGACAGAAATGTAAGATGTTAACATTAAGAGAAACTGGAAGAGGGGTATATGGGAATTCTGTAGTATCTTCAAAATTTTCTATAAAGTTAAAATTATTCCAAAGAAAAAAATTATTTTAAAAAATCAGTTGAATGCATTTATGGAGCTTATGTTCTGACTACCAAGGAATTCCAAATTAAATAAGACCGAGAACCTAACATGCTCACCAAGGAGATGACACAGGTAAAGCTCTTAGCACAGAATACAAAATATGGCCCATGTACAGCAAATGGTAGACTTAAATACTATTTTTCATCATTAAAAAACAGACTTGAGTATTTTATATGACCTCAAATTATTTTATTCATTCATTCATAAAATACTTATCCATCTGACAGAATGTATACCCTTTGTGTTTTGTTAGGAGCTAAAGACACAGCAGAGAACAGAGCAGATATGAGCATGCTTGCAAGAGTAAATTATATGAATAAGCGTTCAAATCAATTTACTCCACGTGTCCAAACCTAATGCACTGTGAACACCTTACTCCACATGGGTTATGCATTTGCTTTAAAAGTAAAACTCATCTTCATCCATTTTAAAAAGAAACCCTATCTGTATTCTGACAAGATTTTCGGCTGTTGTTTAGTAATCTGTGATAATTGTCATAGCTGTAATAATTAGCTTGTGATTTCCAAGTATGTGGGAAAGATGAAAGAGCTAATTCTGGAAGCCCTATTAACGGGACCAAGGAGAAACAATAACCTTCAGGGCTTTTTCAGCTCCAGTATGTCACTGCTGTTTTTCTCCCCACCTTCAGTATAATATGCAAAATGACTCAGTAATTCTCTTTCTCTCTCTCACACACACATCCCTACCAATCATACTTCCTTAATGTGATTAGTGATTAGGATTGCTATCATTGTCTTTTACTCTCAACCAAAAATGAGAAGAAAAAGAAAATATTCAGTGACTCTCTTACCATCTGAGGAAAATTATTAAGTCCAACTTTGGGTAACGTAGGGAAGTCCCCTTGTTTAAAAATCCTTTCTCATTCCATATCAAACAAACTTTTCTCTACCTGCATCCTTACTTGCATGTATACATTCCTCAGTTTTTGTAAATGTCATTTAATAACCCAAAGAGGCTTTTCAGTCCCCTCTTTCTGATTGAATTAGGCAACAGTGAGCACATCTGATTTCTGCCTTCTGTTGTCCCCACTGGCTTGGAAGCAATGGAGTTATGTACTATAGGAAGCTAATTAGACATTTTCCTCTTTTGAATACGCCTTGCATCTTGAATACTTTGATCCTAAACTACATTCTTAGCTAATTAACAGCAAAACAATTAAGAGACTGTGTTGTCTGTTGAAAATAAACAGTTTTCCAGAAAAGCCAACTCATTACACATAGGCAACTATGGTCTTTGAAACCAATTTCCTGCAAAGACTTAGATAAACTGTTTTTTTTTTCCCCCTGCATATCCACTTCTGAGATATAATTCTTTTTACAGTGATAAAATCTTTCCAGTGGAATACCCCTCTGATCCTGTAACCTTACAAAAAACAGCAAGTTGACTGATCTACATCAAACCAAATCAAAACATTTGGCCTGTCCCATCATCTTTAGGATCAGCATACCCAATAAAATTAGTCATTATCATGGATGTTACAATTTACATAATTTAGATATTCTGACAAGAAATTATGTGTGTATTGGGAAGTTTTTTGGGAGCACAGCAATCTTGGCTACACAGTGCTAATATTCAAGGAACATCTACAGAATGATACCACCAGTTTTGTAGACATTTATCTCCTTTACATCACCCCAGAGAAAAGCCTAACTTTAAATGCTAAATAGTACTTACACAGAGATTATAAATTGAACCTCTCTCACACTGAGCCATACTTTCGAATGGCTATTGTTTGGTATATAAATTGTATTGGTCTTTTCATTTGCAGCATAGCAGGTGAACTCTCCACTGGCCATAGGTGATGGATAATATCTGCTTTGGTGTGAGGAAATTTACATTAGTCAGGGCATAGTCACAATGCTGAAAGATAAGTTAAGCAGCAGACCATGAAGAGCCATGTTGTACAGGATGAAGGCTACCTTAAGGAAGGGCAAAACTGATAAACACTGTAATTGGTTGGTATGTAAGGAAACTAGCCAATTGGCTGGTTGGTTGGTTGGTTAATTTGTTTAAATGACTGATTTAACAATTACTTATTGAGTACAATATGCAAGGCACTGAGTGATATGTCAGCATGTGATGAACAGTGAAAGGCTGACCCCAAAACACCTGTGATAAAATCTCTCATTTACTTTTATGGTAACTCCATTATTTGGCAGAGAATTGACCACCTGCTGTGTGCCCAGCACTATATTTCTGTATAGGTAGAAGGCAATGGCACCCCACTCCAGTACTCTTGCCTGGAAAATCCCATGGATGGAGGACCCTGGTGGGCCACAGTCCATGGGGTCGCTAAGAGTCAGACACGACTGAGCGACTTCACTTTCACTTTTCACTTTCATGCGTTGGAGAAGGAAATGGCAACCCACTCCAGTGTTCTTGCCTGGAGAATCCCAGGGACAGGCCAACCTGGTGGGCTGCCATCTATGGGGTCACACAGAGTCGGACATGACTGAAGTGACTTAGCAGCAGCAGCAGCAAAGGAAAATAGTAGCTAACACTCATTATGTGTATTTACTGTATCCCATTCTATAGGTTTCCCATGTATTACTATATTTAATCCCCATGTAAAATACCCACCTATAAAGATAGGTATGTTTTTGATACCTATTTTGCAGATGAGGAAATATAGCAAGTAAGTAGCCCAAGGTTACAATACTAGTGAGCAGTGGAGCTAGGTTTGAATTTGGGCTGTATGACTCTCCAGCTCACCACACCAACTATATTCCAGGAATGGCAAAACATCAAGTTCCTGTTCTAAAAGACGTTAACATTGATCTGGGAAGCCAACATTCACTAGCACAAGACAAATAGAAAGTATTTTCAGAGTCATGTGTGCAGAACTGTGGTTTGTAGTTTAAAACTAATTCTAAAGGGATGCAGTATATGGTGTGGTCATGTGGGACAGGGCAGGTTCTGAAATGCTCCATAGCTTTACAATCAACAACAAGGGGCACAAGCTTAGGAATTATTTGCGTTCAAATACTGCCCTATCACTCACCTCTGTCACCTTCACCTCTTATGTCACATGTCCGCATCAGTGATACCGATTCTGGTACATACCCACTGAAGATCAAACAGAATAAAATATGTAAAGCCTGGTACATAGGAACCACTTAGTAGGTGTTAGATCTTCTTGAGGTGAAAGGTTTTCAGATGGAGCTTAGCAATTTCAGTGTGTAAAGATTGGCAAAGAAAGGGCAAGACAGTGAAGACAGATAGGCAATACATAGAGAGGCACAATATGGGAAATAAGCCAGACGGTCTCAAATTCAACCAACTAAGGTCCTTTCCCCTTCCTCATTCTTGGCTCCTCACAATCATTCTGGATGTCCTCACCTCAAATAACAAAATTAGGGCCTTTGTGATGATGACACACACACACACAGAGAAACAGGAATATACCCAAACCTGTACCAGAAGGTCTTGAGACTTAGAATTTAATTCTGACTAAGGCAGATTGTGCTTTGCCTAAGCTTATCTCTATCAGGTAGGTGTACTTTCAGTGAATTTCATGCTGAATTTCAAGTGAATTTCAGCATTAGTAATGTTTAGTAATTCACTGGCCCATTGTGCTAGCTGGTACTCTCATTTCCAGGAAGAATGGAAACAGGTTCCAGTCCAATTAAGCAACTAGATTGAGACTATTTGTGGAATGTTTACTCCATGCCTAGTACAATGCTTGGTTCTTTCCTTCTTCCTGGAGAATAGGCAGACACTGTAAGAATCCGGTTAATTGCCCATGAGTGTGCGACAGCTTACATAGCAAATTCTATCTGGGATCAGTGAAACTGAACACCTACTCTCTAGGAAGTTACTACAAAAAATAGTATAATAGTTGCAAGAGTACACATATATGTCATGCCTTACAAGCAAATGTTTCATCGATGAGCCTTGATTATTTCAAATAGGCTGTTTCAGTATTTCTTTTCATTTTGCCCTTTATTTTTCACTGGTCTCCAAAGCTCAACATACAGTAGAAATGAAGCTATATTATAAAACTTCTACACAAAAAGGATGTAAATATCACCTAACTTAAGAGTAGACATACCCTGAGAAAACCATAATTGAAAAAGACACATGAACACTAATGTTCACTGTAGCACCATATACAACATGGAAGCAACCTAGGTGTCCACTGACAGATGAATGGATAAAGAAGTTGTGGTATATATATATATATATGTATACATACAT
>NW_011494863.1:4841076-4852814 GCF_000754665.1 Bison bison bison
AACACTGGAGTGGGTTGCCATTTCCTTCTCCAATGCATGAAAGTGAAAAGTGAAAGTGAAGTTGATCAGCCGTGTCTGACTCTTAGCGACGCCATGGACTGCAGCCTACCAGGCTGCTCCGCCCATGGGATTTTCTAGGCAAGAGTACTGGAGTGGGGTGCCTTTGCCTTCTCCACAGACCTCCCTATCCATCACCAACTCCTGGAGTTTACCCAAACTCATGTCGATCGAGTCGATGATGCCATCCAAGCATCTCATTCTCTGTCTTCCCCTTCTCCTCCTGCCCCCAATCCCTCCCAGCATCAGAGTCTTTTCCAATGAGTCAGCTCTTCGCATGAGGTGGCCAAAGTACTGAAGTTTCAGCTTTAGCATCAGTCCTTCCAATGAACACCCAGGGCTGATCTCCTTTAGAATGGACTGGTTGTATTTCCTTGCAATCCAAAGGGACTCTCAAGAGTCTTCTCCAACACCACAGTTCAAAAGCATCAATTTTTCTGTGCTCAGCTTTCTTTGTAGTCCAACTCTCACATCCATACATGACTACTGGAAAAACCATAGCCTTGACTAGATGGACCTTTGTTGGCAAAGTAATGTCTCTGCTTTTTAATATGCTGTCTAGGTTGGTCAGAACTTTTCTTCCAAGGAGTAAGTGTCTTTTAATGCCATGGCTGCAGTCACCATATGAACTGATTTTGGAGCTCAAGAAAATAAACGTTGTCACTGTTTCCACTGTTTCCCCATCTATTTGCCATGAAGTGATGGGATCAGATGCCATGATCTTAGTTTTCTGAATGTTGAGTTTTAAGCCATCTTTTCCACTCTCCTTTTCACTTTTATCAAGAGGCTCTTTAGTTCTTCTTCACTTTCTGCCATAAAATTGGTGTCATCTGCACATCTGAGGTTATTGGTATTTCTCCTGGCAATCTTGATTCCAGCTTGTGCTTCAACCAATCCAGCATTCCTCATGATTTATCCTGTATATATGTTAAATAAGCATGGTGACAACATACAGCCTTGATGTACTCCTTTCCCTATTTGGAACCAGTCTGTTGTTCCATGTCCAGTTCTAACTCCTGCTTCTTGACCTGCATAAAAATTTCTCAAGAGGCAGGTAAGATGGTCTGACATTCCCATCTCTTTCAGAATTTTCCACAAGTTTGTTGTGATCCACACAGCCAAAGGCTTTAGCATAGTCAATAAAACAGATGCAGATGTTTTTCTGGAACTCTCTTGCTTTTTCAATGATCCAACAGACATTGGCAATTTGATCTCTGGTTCCTCTGCCTTTTCTAAATCCAGCTGGAACATCTGGAAGTTCACGGTTCACGTACTGTTGAAGCCTGGCTTGGAGAATTTTGAGCATTAATTTGCTAGCATGTGAGATGAGTGAAATTGTGTGGTAGTTTGAGCATTCTTTGGCATTGCCTTTCTTTGGGAAGGCATATATGCCTTTCTTAGAAGTCATATATGAATATAAAGGAGATACAGTTGGAATGTTAATTAATGTTCAAATATTTCCTTATCCAGTCTCTTTCTCCAGGGTTCTCTACAGCTGGGCTCAGGTGAGTGTAGGTTGTCAGGGAATCACAGAAGCTCTGAGCTGCAAGAGATCTCAAAGTCAGCTGGACAATGTCTAACTGCTCCAGTGATTGTTAACACTTGGGGTGTTAGGAATTCCTTCATGAGGCTGAAGGAAGCTGTGAGGAACATGCACACAGATGTAGGCTCAGACAGTTTTGAATCAGGTTCCAGGAGAATTCACTGATACATGTCCCGACTTCTAAGTTACAGAGTCTGCACATAAAGAGCTCTTGCCTAGGGCTTGGGCTAGTATTGTCCAATGGCAATTGACCCTGCCAGGCAATTGACCCTGCAGCAATTGACCCTGCCAGGTCAACATTTTATAAAGACCCACTCTGGCTTTTTTCTTCTTCATTTCCACACTGAAATAAGGTGTTCACAGAGCACAAGATGTTTGCCTGAAGCCCAGGTTGTATATCCATTTCCAGGCCTCTCTCTGGGGACCCAACTTTTAGAGCCTGTTAGGAGCCTCTTTTCAGAGTTTGCCATATTTAAGATACACCAAGTCACAGAGTGTATACCTTTGGATGGCTGTTTCCTTTGTGATGGATTAAGAACTTGACTGTTTCGGGTGTGGGTATTCACACACAGGAGCCTAAATCCCCTTACAGTACAGGATGGAGGCAGAAATGGAGAGAGTAGACTTTGGACCCAAATCCTCCACTTGCACTGGCCTTCGCACACACCTGTTACTCCTCTCTCTTGGCTAATCCTTACTCAGTCTAAGTCACTGCTTAGATGTTCTTTTCCCAGAGAGGCATTTTGGAACTGCACCCTTAATTCCCTGGTTAATGGTGAGCACCCTATACTTTTCTTTCATAGCACTTATTTAAAGGTTATTTGAGTGGCTTTTGAAAGTTCTGTCTCACTTAAAAATTATTTGTGGTTGTTTGTGCAAACTTGAGTTTGTTCACTGCTGTATCCTCAGCACCTAGCATCATGCCTGGCATTTAGCTGAGCCTCAGCAAATGTTTCTAGAATGAATAAATATCAGCTCTGGGACCTACATTCTCCATATGCTAAGAAATAACCCTGTTCCATTCTTTGAAAAGCAGGCTTTTTTCTCCTTAACCTTGTAGAGCCTATGAGCCAAAATGAACTTGTAATGGCCCTATAATGTGAGTGAACTGGGAGGCCTGTAGGTCTATGGGCTCTTGGGCTGTGGCTGTGGTTGAGGAATTCAGGAAACATCTGGAGAGTGCTGCAGACTAGTCCTTGCAGGGTGCCAGGAGCCAATAAGAGTCAAAGAAATCTCATACAGCATTGTGTCTTCTTTGACTCTTGTCATCACTGGCTAATATCATGATATAATAATCACAGGAATCTACTATGTGAGTGCAAATAAAGGCAGTCCAAATCTGGCATGAAGTGTGAATAACAAGCAGAAATTTCTTACCTCAATACTCCCTTTAAAATGACAGCCTGACCTCGATAAAGTGAATACTCTGATTTCAACGTTTTAGCAACTGGGTTCTTTCCCAATGACTTGGCTCCCCTTGCTTTCACTGGAAAAATCATTGTCCATGAGAACAGATATTGTCAATATACGTAAATATTGCCTGAATGCTGTGATATAAGTTAGATTTTCTAAAGATAAAGTGTGAAGTTCAAGATTTTCTGCTATGGAATAATAGAAAGAAGGTGAATCACCAAAGTGATACAGTACATGTATACTAAATAGTCATGGTTACTATAGAACATTTACTTTGTGCCTGGATCTCTGCTAAGTGCTTTATGTTCATTGTCTCACTTCAGTTCAGTTCAGTTCAGTCGCTCAGTTGTGTTTGACTCTTTGTGACCCCATGAACTGCAGCAAGCCAGGCCTCCCTGTCCATCACCAATTCCCGCAGTCCACCCAAACCCATGTCCATTGAGTCGGTGATGCCATTCAACCATCTTATCCTCTGTTGTCTCACTTAAAGTTGTACAAAACACTGAAAGGTAAGAATTATCCCACTTTACAAATGAGGGAACAGAGCTTTGAAGTGTTAGGCACTTTGTCCAAGGTCACACAGCTAACAAGTGGCAAAGCCACGTTATAAACCTATGTTTACATAAACCATTGTAAGCCTATGTAGACCTATTGTTTTTAATCATTTTACATTCTAACATGCAGTATATTGAAATCTCTTTATATAACAAAGAGATAACTCCCAGGTCACTCTCAAGAACAGAAGAAAAGGGGCAGTCTCAAGGAGGTACCGAATCTTGTTTTGTTTTCAACACCAGACATCAAGGGAGATGTCATTGCAACACTGCCCTATCCATTTCCATTTTATTAACTTCAAGAATCTAAAACCGTACTCTATTATCTGTTGTTATTGTTGCTGTTTAGTCACTAAGTTGTGTTCGACTCTTTTGAGACCCCATGGACTATAGACTGCCAGGCTCCTTTGTCTTTGGGATTTCCCAGGCAAGAATACTTGAGTGGGTTGCCCTTTCCTCCTCCAGGGGATCTTTCTGACCCAGGGATCAAACTGTATCTTCTGCATTGGCAAGGGCATTCTTTACCACTGAGTCACCAGCGAAGTCCCTATCATATCTGTGCATGCTTGGTCACTTCAGCTGTGTCAGACTCTTTGTGACTCCATGGACTGTAGCCAGCCAGGTTCCTCAGTCCATGGGATTTCCCAGGCAAGAAGACTAGAGTGGGTTGCCATTTCTTCCTTCAGGGGATCTTCCTGACCCAGGGATCAAACTCGCATCCCTTACGTCTCTGGCATTGGTAAACAGGTTCTTTACCACTAGCACCACCTGGGAAACCCCCTATTATCTTAATGGCATAATAAACTGCTCCCCAAATACAGATGCTTAAAACAACCATTTGATTTTGCTAATACCTTTGTGGCTCAGGAATTTGGGAAAAGTTTGTTGGGAGGCTTCTTTTATAAAGTTAAAAAGTATTTTTTTTTTATTTTCTAAATATGTTTTCAAATTTTTCCTAGCTTTATTGCGGTATAATTGGAAAAAATTATATATATGTTTAAAGAGTAAAACATGATAGTTTCATATATGTATATACTGTGAAATGATTCCCACAATCAAGCTAACACATCCATTATCTCACATTATTAGTATTTTTCTTGTGTAATGAGACCACTTAAAACTTATTCTCTTGGCAAGTTTCAAATATACAATATGGTATTATTAGCTATAATCAATGTACTATACATGGGACTTATTCATATTATAACTGAAACTTTGTGCTCTTTGACCAACATCTCCCCATTTCCTCCAGCCCCTGGCAACCACCAATCTACTCTGTAACTTCAACTTTTTAAAATACTACATATCAGTGATATTATATAGTATTTGTCTTTCTTATTTCACTTGGAAGCATTATGCTTGCAAGTTGTTCCATGTTGTCACACATATTAGCACATCTTTTCTATGGTTGAACAAGATTCCACTGTGTATGTATGAGTTTGTGAGTGTATGTACATACATGTGTGTGTATATATATATACACACACACACACATACATATGTATACATACACACACACCTAGTTTCTTTATCTGTTTATTCATTGCCAGACACAGTTGTTTCCATATCTTGGCTATTGTGAATAACACTGCAATGAATATGGCAGCGCAGATATCTCTTCAAAACACTGATTTAATTTGCTTTGGATATAACTCAGAAGTGGTATTGCTGGGTCATATACTAGTTATATTTTTAAAGAACCTTCATATTGTTTTCTATAGTGACTGCACCAATTTATATTTCCGCCAACATTCTTTCTACATCCTCATCAACACTTGTTATCTCTTGCCTTTTTGATGACAGCCATCCTAACAGTGTGAAGTAATACCTCATTGTGGCTTTGATTTGCATTTCCTTGATTATGATATTGAACACTTTTCCATATACCCATTGGCTAGTTGTATGTCCTTTTTGGGAAAATAAACATCTATTCAGATCCTTTGCCCATTTTAAAAATTGGGTTACTTTTTGCCATTGAGTTGTATGAGCTCCCTTATCAGATACATGATCTACAATTATTTTCTCCATAGGTTTCCATTTCAGTCTGTTGACTTTCTTTTGCTGCACAGAAAATTTTTAGTTTGATATAGTCACATTTGTTTACTTTTGCTTTTGTTGTCTGTACTTTTGGTGTCATATCCAAACAATTATTGCCAAATCTATTGTCAAGAAGGCTTTTCCTTGTTTTCTTCCAGGAATTTCAAGGTTTCAGGTCTTACAGAGTATCACTGAGTGTAGGTAGCTGTGGAGCAGCCACTTCCAAGATGGGTCTTTACTCACATGAGTGGAGTTGCTATGCTCCTTGGTGTCTCTGCTTCTCTTCATGTGTTTCATTTTGCTTTCTTATTGTCCTGGAATTCTCCATGACACTTAGGCCTCTCACAACACAGTAATTTTAGAACAGATGGATTTATCACCTTGTATCAACTTCTCCTAGAGAAACTATTCCAAGAACAAATGTTCTAAAAGACCCTGAAGAAGTTGCAAGGATTCACTGAACCTCACCTTGTTAGTTCCAGAATGTCAGTTCTGTGGCATTTTGCTGGTCAAATAAATTCAAAGGGTTGAGGGAAGAATATTTTCACTGTTAGACCATAGAATGGCTTGGAATAGAATAATATGGAAAATTCTTTTATTTTTATATAAGAAAAATCAAAATATTGATGGTGTCCCTCTTGGAGGCAAGTTATTATAGACTCTCTCCTAAGAGCATCCCCAAGTTATCAGCTCCCACCCAAATAAATATTATGACTCTTTCCCTTTCCTTTGAGAGTACAGCCTAGAATAAAGGCCTCTTAATGGAAACAATAAGAGGTCAATAATATTTAATAATTACTTGCTACATGCCAGAGCCTGAAATAAGTATTCTATATGTATGATTTAATCTTATTCTTACAACTTCTAAGGTAGGTCAGATCAGTCACAATATTAGGGAAGTTAAACAATTTACTCAGTGACTAACAGTAAGCAGAGACTCTAAAGATTTGAACTCAGGTCTTGTAAACCCCAAAATTTGTACCCTTAGTCAGCACACAAATCAGGTTAGAGTTTGTGCAGAAGGTGAAATCACAGTTGGTATCAGACAATTTGGCAGGCAAATTTGAGTAAGTGATCAGAGCAGAGACAAAGAGGCAACAATATGAGTGCGGATAGAGATGTGGGAACTGGCCTACTGGATCATCAAAAAGTATGACTAGAATTGGACAGATTGGCAAGAGAAAAATTCTGGTGGCCATGAAACCTCAGCAGAGGAGCCTGATCCATTGAAACAGGAGTCAGGCAGCCCACTCATTCCAGAGGAAGTCTTTATACCAAATTTAATACTTCAATTAATAGCATTGCATTTCTTTTATTAATAACAAAGCTTCTACTACTGGCATATATTTGGAGAAAACCATAATCCAAAAAGATGCATGCACCACAATGTGCACTGCAGTGTTACTAACAATAACTAAGACATCAAGGAAGTAACCTAAATGTCCATTGACAAATGAATGGATAAAGAAGATGTGGTATAATATACAATGAAATACTACTCAGACATGAAAGTGAATGAAATAATGCCATTTGCAGCAACATGGATAGACCTAGAGCTTATCATATTAAGTGAAGTAAGTCAGACAAAGACAAATATTATGTGATATCACTTATAAATGATACAGATGAACATATTTACAAAAAAAATAGACCCACAGACCTAGAAAACAAACTTCCAGTTACCAAAGGGAAAAGGGGAGGGATAAACTAGGAGTTCAGGGTTAACATGTACACACGACCATATATAAAATAGGTGACCAACAAGGACTTATTGTATAGCACAGGGAACTATGAAGGAAAGTTATGACCAACCTAGATAGCATACTCAAAAGCAGAGACATTACTTTGCCAACAAAGGTCCGTTTAGTCAAGGCTATGGTTTTTCCTGAGGTCATGTATGGATGTGAGAGTTGGACTGTGAAGAAGGCTGAGCGCCGAGGAATTGATGCTTTTGAACTGTGGTGTTGGAGAAGACTCTTGAGAGTCCCTTGGACTGCAAGGAGATCCAACCAGCCCATTCTGAAGGAGATCAGACCCTGGGATTTCCTTGGAGGGAGTGATGCTGAAGCTGAAACTCCAGTACTTTGGCCACCTCATGCAAAGAGCTGACTCATTGGAAAAGACCCTGATGCTGGGAGAGATTGGGGGCAGGAGGAGAAGGGGACGACAGAGGATGAGATGGCTGGATGGCATCACTGACTCGATGGACATGAGTCTGAGTGAACTCCAGGAGTTGGTGATGGACAGGGAGGCCTGGCGTTCTGCGATTCATGGGGTCGCAAAGAGTCGGACATGACTGAGCAACTGAACTGAACTGAACTGATAAAGGAAAAGAATCTGAAAAATAATATATATTCTTTTGTATCTATATAAAACAACTGAATCATTTTGCTGTATACCTGAAACCAACACAAGAGTATAAATTAACCATACTTCAATTTAAAAAAACAAAGAATGATACTGGGAAAATACCTAAAGTTTCAGGATTTGGTTCAACTATCTTAATTCTCAGCTATAACTCACATTAAGAGTGAATAAAAGTTCATACAAATCAATAAGTAGGGTCAAACAGTGGCCCCATTTCCACTCCAGAGATTTCCCTTGTGTGTGAAAAAATCTGTTCCTCATTTTTCTTAGAATTAACAATATTTGGGAAAGGAAAGGGAGTTGTTAGCTGGTAAAGCAATTTCTAAATCAATACCTTGACTTTGACCCAACTGTAAGAACTTATGAGGTTTTGTAAAAGTTTAAGATGAAGCTGTCTGAAACATGACTTAACAACATAAAAGTTTCACAGCTTTAGTAAAGTCCTATGGTAAAAAGAATGCTGGCTTCAAAGCCAAACTTAACTGGGTTTCTTTCTAGCTCCACCACTTACTAGCTGGGTAAATTTGGATGAATTACTTACCTCTTGGAGCCTTACTTGACATGTAAAAACTGGAAGAAGCACAATATCTAGAGGAGGCAGTGAAGATTCAGTGTGATAATACACAGGGTCTGGCTTATAGAAAATACTCAGTGCTTATTAGTTATCCATTTTAGGTGTTAGGTTCCTTGATACTTGGCCTGACTTCAGGTCTAATGCCTGCTCCACTGCTTAAGGGTAGGAATGGGAATGCTGCAGTGGATGATATGATTATAGTCCTGAGACTTAGAGTTGGTCAAAAATCCAGTCTCTTCATTGAACAGAAACAGCAGTGAAGGAGGAATTTAAGTCAAAATATTCCCCTCTACTGCATTAAACTAATGATTGAAGGTATAACAGTACCTCCCTCACGGGGCTATTTTGAAGGCTTAAATTACATAAATCACACAACAATGGTAGGTACAAGTAAAGTTGTAATACAGTAAACAGTCCATGTATTATTTACTATATTTATGCATTCAAATATTCATTAACTGGCACCTGTGTGGCAAACACTGTCCTTGGAGTTTCTTCAGAACAGATGGGCCTATGCATAGAAGATTGACTCTTGGTAGACAGACAAGACTTGCTAGCTGCCGTTTCAGCACTTGAATAAAAGTACTGACAAGGTGCATTCTGTCTACACTGTGGTTGAAGCAAACCCAGGGTGTGTGGTGTTTCTGAATACCTATGTCAATGTCTTAAGTTTCCAGGAGGCCACTCTAAACCAGAGAGGACGATTATTCAGAATGCCCAAAACATGACATAGTCAGGGGAAAGTCTCACTGAGGCTGAGAGAAAAAGTAAAATGTGAAGCCAGGTCAATCATGCCAGATGTTATGTAAATGAAAGAAGTGAGAAACAAAGATGTATAGAAGCAAAGCACAAGCTGGGTCAGATCAGAATGAAGACCATGGTCAATATGGGTATCTGAGGATGACTTTTACATGATCATGGCAGGATATGTGAGAATGAGTCTTTTGTCTCAAAATGATAGGGTGGGGCCAGATTAAAAATGATATTTATACATTTCCAAAAATTTGGGGCCTTCCATTGTTTGGAATGAGGCCCAAGTTCAAGTCTTGGAGGTTGTAAAAACAGACATTTCAAGAAGTAATTGATCATCAAGGCATTTTTATTTTGAACTGCCTCTGTAGAACAATCAGAGTCTAAACTTGCTGACTTTGAAAGCACATGAGTGGTTAGTTATGATTTATGCTAAGAAGCAAACCAAATATGGCATTGGATGATTTAATTTAGATGCTAAGCACATCTAAAGGCATGTGTGTTTTCACTGACATGCCTCAAGCTGTTTATTTGCTGACAGACTGTAAATGGACAAATGAGGTGGATATATTGCAAGATACTGAGGCTGTGCAAGAACAACATGGTTGGTCTGCTTTCTTGCACCTGGCTCTGCTGATTCTGCATATTAAAAAATAAAAGGAAAAGGTGAAAATGACTAACTTTGAAATAATCTTGAGTTAAATGCTTTTTGCAAGAAAAAAGAAAGGAGTCTTATTTCAGAGGCTTTACTAATATGGCAAAAATGATGGCTTCACCTCGAGGTGACTGGGGAAAACCAATGCCAAATTTTTAGTTAAACAAATACTGATAGGATTAAGTAAGAAGATAAATAAGTGTTCAAGCCAGTCACTGTAGAGAAAAGAAAAATCCAAACCAGGCGCATGGCATGAACGGGTAAGCCTACCATCTTGTTGTCTAAGTTTTTGGCTTGTCAACTGATTAAGGTCAGTCCCTTCATATATAAGAAAATGTACAGGACATAACATGTTGCTCACCACCACCCCCTGCCCAAAGTCCCATCTGGCTTCATTTACCATCTTATTTAGTCTTGATTCCATCATCCATCATTATAATAACTCCTTTACAAATCCACTTAGCTTGACTGTCCATCATTCCCTTTTCCATCTTCTGCTGGAAAAACATCAGACCAGATGAACATCATCTGCCTTCTTTAAGATTACAGTTGAGCAGATGAATGTTACCAGATAAATTCACAAAGGGGGCTATTTTCACTTTTATTCCTATTGGATCTCCATGAGGTATTCAATGCATTCCAGTAAACCTACTGTTTCTCTAGTAGGCTGGACTTCTCTTTTTCTCAGGAGACCTTTTATCTCCTCATACTTCCTACATTCTTTCCTCCACTAATGATGAGCTCCCCTCCTCATCAAGAAATCTGAAATTACCAGGGAAAATCTCCTTGTCTTTTAACAACCAAAGGACGAAACTAGTCTATACTTACAATCTTGAATTCTCTCCTACTCTTCTCTTCTACCATAATGAAGGTCAATATCTTCTTCATAGAGCCAGCCCCTCCTCTGTGCTCCAGATTTCATCCCCTTTCCTTCCATTTGTCTCTCTCTTTTCCTTGTACTGGGTCATTTCCCTCAGCAAACATGCTCAAAAACCTCTCATTATAAAACCAACAAGTCACAAAACCAAACTTTCCCTGAACCCCACATATTCTTCTAGTCATAACCCCATTTCTCCATTCCCTTCTATATTAAACTTCCCAAAAGAGTTGTTTACATATGCTGAGTCCGCTTTCTAACCTTCAGCTCACTCTTGTTTATTAACAAGCTGGCTTCTTCCCAGCTACCCAACTGAAACTGCTTTTGTTAAGGTTTCCAGTAACTTCCATTTTGTTACCTCATTTAGCACCTCATTAGCAAATTCAGGTATGATCAGAAAGGAGGTTGTAATGAATAACAAAAGACTCCTTCCCCTTAGGAAATTCCAAGGGTTTTAGGAGCTCTGTGCCAGAGACCAGGGACAAATACCAAGTACTTATGTTTTTATTATAACACAGTAGCAAAATACTTTCAGAATATGCATAGACTATATTGCTAAAGACTGGAGGAAATAACTTCTAGACCAGATGATATATGACAGGAGTTGTATCCTACAGCCAAGATGAAAGTACAGATGTTTCTAGATGTCTTGAAGCATGCTATCTGCTAGATTAGATTTCAGTAATAAACAACATGAAGAATTGCTTTTTTTGGCGTGTCACTAAATTAAATATAACTAAAGAAGATTTTTTTTTTGGCAGGGGGGTGGGGAGGGGTTCCAAAATCACTGCAGATGGTGACTGCAGCCATGAATTAAAAGATGCTTACTTCTTGGAAGAAAAGTTATGACCAACCTAGATAGCATATTGAAAAGCAGAGACATTACTTTGCCAACAAAGGTCCGTCTAGTC
>NW_011494863.1:4852914-4857013 GCF_000754665.1 Bison bison bison
TGATGCTTTTGAACTGTGGTGTTGAAGAAGATTCTTGAGAGTCCCTTGGACTGCAAGGAGATCCAACCAGTCCATTCTGAAGGAGATCAGCCCTGGGATTTCTTTGGAAGGAATGATGCTGAAGCTGAAACTCCAGTACTTTGGCCACCTCATGCAAAGAGCTGACTCATTGGAAAAGACTCTGATGCTGGGAGGGATTGAGGGCAGGAGGAGAAGGGGACAACAGAGGATGAGATGGCTGGATGGCATCACCGACTTGGTGTATGTGAGTCTGACTGAACTCCAGGAGTTGGTGATGGACAGGGAGGCCTGGCGTGCTGCGATTCATGGGGTCGCAAAGAGTTGGAGACAACTGAGTGACTGAACTGAACTGACTGAAAGAAGATATATTTTTGAGAGTAGATGACTTCTATAATTAACACAACATTTTTTGAAGAAATTATTTAAGTGTATTCACTCATAGAGTGGCTCCTCTTGAGACAGGAAGGAAGGAGGCAGGGCACAGCCATTAAAAGAATCACACAATCATTAAGAACAACAGGATACCTAGAACCTACTTGGTCCAAGAGGGCAGATGACTCAACTTCCAGTAGATCTTGACCCTCATTACATGACACACCCACAGATGCCATGACAGTTCTGAGGCCAACCATGAAAGGCCAAAAAATGAGTGGTGCCCCAATTCCTAGAAATATCTAATTCTTCTCCAAGACAGTTAGAATATTTCCCCCACTCATTAGCCTATGAAATAACCCAGTCTATAAAAAGCTAACCACCCCCACACCTTGGAGCCCACTGTTGCCTTCTGAGATGGACTGCATTCTGTCTTTGCAGTGTGTATCTTTCAAAATAAACCTGCTTTCACTCTACTATGGCTCACTTTGAATTTCTTTCTGCATGAAGTCAAAGACCCTCACTCAGCAGCCCATCCCAGGGACTTACTGAGACATGACCATCCTTTCATGCCCCATTTCCCACAATACTCTGATTAAAAATTTCTTTAAGTTTCTGGTATAATGTTACATAGATAATACTAAAATTGAAATTCATTCATCATATCATTCATAAGTAAGCTAATACAGTCAAGAAGTCAAAAGCACAAATGGCTATATTGATGTGATCAATTTTAAAAATTAAATTTAAAAACTTTCAAAAATCAACTTTTAAATTACAGTAGACTCTATGCCTGCTTTTGTAAAAGTGGACTTTTACAAAGGAAATTCTTATTTTGGATACAGCATTTGGAAAATAGATATTTGGAAATATTTCTATTACTCTCTGATTCTGTAAACATGATTACGTGCCAACTCTTAAAAACTCTCATATCTGTACACTTAAAAAATTATCAGCATATATTTTCTATTGCTGTACAACAAATTACCAGAAATTTGGCAGCTTAAAACAATACACACACATCTTTTATTTCACAGTTTGTTATGTCTTGGGTCAGGAGTTTGAACACTGTTTAGGGGATACTGCCTAGGGTTTTCACAAGCTGCAGGTAAGGTCTCAATGGGACTGTTTTCTTCATCTGGAGGCTCAACTGGGGAAGAAACTGCTTCCAGGTTCATTCATGTTGTTGCAGAATTCATTTCTGTATGATGGAGGAGACAAATTTTTTGCTGGATGCTAGCTGGAGACTGTTTACAGGTTCTAGAAGCTGCCCATAGGACTTCAGGGTCACCACAGTTCTTGGCTATATGGGCTTCTCCAGCATGTCCACTCATTTCCTCCAGATGACAGGGAAAGTCTCTCATTTCAGTCTGCTAAGTCAGAGTCTAATATAACCAAACACAATCATGAGAGTGACATCCAATCACAATTGTCATATTCTATCAGCTGCAAGTCAGTCACATGTCATGCCCACACTCAAGGGAGGGTGATTCCACCAAGGAGTGAACTTCAGGAGGGAGAAACCATGAAGGGTCATCTTAGGG
Source organism: Bison bison bison (assembly GCF_000754665.1). Taxonomy (NCBI): domain Eukaryota; kingdom Metazoa; phylum Chordata; class Mammalia; order Artiodactyla; family Bovidae; genus Bison; species Bison bison. The sequence goes on from NW_011494863.1 coordinate 4,854,852, forward strand.
CCTGACACACAGAATTTTCCAATCGCTTTGCAAATCTTCATAATAAAGAGTTTCAGTGGACTTTGACTCCATTTATTAAAAATACAAGAAAGCAACTAAAAAAACCACTGACTGATGTCAGAGAAGTGGAAACTTATATGTTAAATTACTGCAAAGACTTTTGCATAATTAGTGGATGGGATGAAATATTAGCATCATGATTTCAAGCACAACCACTAATGCACTTCTTTAAATTAGATCTATTTCTCTTTGGAAGATATTTTTCTCAGCTTCGACAGCCATTAAAACCAAAAATTAAAATAAACTGAACATAGTGACAGATCTTTGAGTTGCTGAATTAAAAGTATTACAAATGTTAAATCAAGATTTTCCAACATAATGAGGCTTATTTTTATCATATTGTATTTACTAATAATAGTCATATTAATGAGTAAAATTTTAGAATCACCAGGAAGTGAAAAATTTTAAGATATGCCTATGGGGAAAGAAATTATATCCCAGCATATGCAAATTTTTTCTTTAGAAATTACACACATGGGTTATGTTATAAATATATACTTCTAAAATATACAAAAAGATAAGTCAAATGAGATACAGATGAAACAAGACATCTTTCATATATTTAGAATATAACCCATGTATATAACTTCTAAAGAAATACACATACATATGTTGAGATGCATGTTCACTTTTTTCCGTATAGGCATGTATGGAGAACAAGTTGGAAGCCACTGCTCTCTGTGCTGTTCATAGCAACCAGCCATGTTGCTACTGGGGCTTTCCTGGTGGCTCAGAGGTTAAAGTGTCTGCCTGCAATGTGGGAGACCCGGGTTCGATCCCTGGGTTGGGAAGATCTCCTGGAGAAGGAAATGGCAACCCACTCCAGTACTCTTGCCTGGAGAATCCCATGGAGGGAGGAGCCTGGTAGGCTACAGTCCATGGGGTCGCAAAGAGTCGAACACGACTGAGCGACTTCACTCATGTTGCTACTGAGTACCTTCAATGAGGCTAATCCAACATATCTGAGGTTTAGCCAAAAGACAGAATCTTATTTGATTTTTTATATTGACATTAAAATGATAATATTTTGATATAGTGGGTAAAATAAAATGTATTATCAAAATTAATTTCACCTGTTTATTTTTATTTTTTAATTAAAATTACACATGCAGTTCACATTATCTATCAGATAGCACTACCCTAAGTTCTTGACAGACTGTTAGAAAAAATAGAAGACTAGTTAGCTGTATTTTCTGCACTAAGTAACTATGGGATAAATCTAAGTGACTTTGTAGGTTAAATCCTGGCTTCACCTAAAATAATTTGCTATGGTTCATACTCTTGCAGTTAATTTTTTTCCCCCTCACTTATCAGTAGTAGTTAATGTGATATTTTAATAGGATTAATGACTGAACCAGATCTAAAGAAACAAACTGACTTCCCCTCCGGACTGTACCCTCTGCTATGTCAGATGAACTGACAGTATTTCTTCTGGTAACACACCTGTTTAGACTTAGATTTTAGGATTCATAGTTAAGTACTTTCAAGGATTTATTTATCTCAATTGCATGTGTGTGTTTGTAGAAATGTACCCACATCAATGCCTATAGTGAGGTCCTTTTATTAACTATTAATGGCAGTTAATAATAGTTAAATAGACTTCCCTGGTGATTCAGATGGTAAAGCGTCTATCTACCATGCAGGAGACCCAGGTTCAACCCCGGGGTTGGGAAGATCTTCTGGAGGAGGAAATGGCAACCCACTCCAGTACTCCTGCCTGGAAAATCCCATTGATGGAGGAGTGTGGTGGGCTACAGTACATGGGGTCACAAAGAGTGACTGCACTTCAATAATAGTTAAATCAGATCAGATCAGTCACTCAGTCATATCGACTATTTGTGACCCCATGAATCGCAGCACGCCAGGCCTCCCTGTCCATCACCAACTCCCGGAGTTCACTCAGACTCACGTCCATCGAGTCAGTGATGCCATCCAGCCATCTCATCCTCTGTCATCCCCTTCTCCTCCTGCCCCCAATCCCTCCCAGCATCAGAGTCCCCTCCAATGAGTCAACTCCTCGCATGAGGTGGCCAAAGTACTGGAGTTTCAGCTTCAGCATCATTCCTTCCAAAGAAATCCCAGGGCTGATCTCCTTCTGAATG
>NW_011494863.1:4857800-4858310 GCF_000754665.1 Bison bison bison
CGGTAGTTTGAGCATTTTTTGGCATTGCCTTTCTTTGGGATTGGAATGAAAACTGACTTTTTCCAGTCCTGTGACCACTGCTGGGTTTTCCAAATTTGCTGGCATATTGAGCGTAGCACTTTCAGAGCATCATCTTTCAGGATTTGGAATAGCTCAACTGGAATTCCATCACCTCCACTAGCTTTGTTCGTAGTGATGATTTCTAAGACCCACTTGACTTCACATTCCAGGATGTCTGGCTCTAGGTCAGTGATCACAACATCGTGATTATCTGGGTCATGAAGATCTTTTTTGTACAGTTCTTCTGTGTATTCTTGCCATCTCTTCTTAATATCTTCTGCTTCTGTTAGGTCCATACCATTTCTGTCCTTTACCGAGCTCATCTTTGCATGAAATGTTCCTTTGGTATCTCTGATTTTCTTGAAGAGATCCCTAGTCTTTCCCATTCTGTTGTTTTCCTCTGTTTCTTTGCATTGATCACTGAGGAAGGCTTTCTTATCTCTTCTTGCT
>NW_011494863.1:4858697-4885767 GCF_000754665.1 Bison bison bison
CATCTTTTTTGGGTGTTAGTTCTAAAAGGTCTTGTAGGTCTTCGTAGAACCGTTCAACTTCAGCTTCTTCAGCGTTACTGGTTGGGGCATAGACTTGGATTACTGTGATATTGAATGGTTTGCCTTGGAAAGAACAGAGATCATTCTGTCGTTTTTGAGATTGCAGCTTTGTTAACAAATAGTTTGGCATCAGGTCAAACAACAGGGAGGGAAAACAGCCATGCCCATCAACAGAAAATTGGATTAAAGATTTACTGAGCATGGCCCTGCCCATCAGAACAAGACCCAGTTTCCCCCTCAATTAGTCTCTCCCATGAGGAAGCTTCCATAAGCTTCTTATCCTTATCCAGCACAGGGAAGACAGAATGAAAACTAACACAGAAAACTAACCAAACTGATCACATGGACCACAGCTTTGTCTAACTCAATGAAACTATGAGCCATGCCATGTAGGGTCACCCAAGATGGACAGGTCATGGTGGAGAGTTCTGACAAAATGTGGTCCACTGGAGAAGGGAATGGGAAACCACTTCAGTATTCTTGCCTTGAGAACCCCATGAACAGTATGAAAAGGCAAAAAGGTAGGACACTGAAAGATGAACTCCCCAGGTTGGTAGGTGCCCGATATGCTACTGGAGATGGGTGGAGAAACAACTCCAGAAAGAATGAAGAGATGGAGCCAAAACAAAAACAACACTCAGTTGTGGATGTCACTGGTGATGGAAGTAAAGTCCAATGCTATAAAGAGCAATATTGCATAGGAAACTGGAATGTTAGGTCCATGAATCAAGGCAAACTAGAAGTGGTCAAACAGGAGAGGGCAAGAGTGAAAATCGACATTTTAGTAATCAGTGAGCTAAAATGGACTGGAATGGGTGAGTTTAACTCAGATGGCCATTATATCTACTACTGTGGGCAAGAATCCCTTAGAAGAAATGGAGTAGCTATCATAGTCAACAAAGGAGTCCAAAATGCAGTACTTTGGTGCAGTCTCAAAAACAACAGAATGATCTCTGTTTGTTTCCAAGGCAAACCATTCAATATCACAATAATCCAAGTTTGTGCCCCAACCACTAATACTGAAGAGCTGAAGTTGAACGATTCTATGAAGACCTAAAAGTCCTTCTAGAAATAACACCCAAAAAAGATGTTCTTTTTATCATAGGGGACTGGAATGCAAAAATAGGAAGTCAAGAAATAGCTGGAGTCACAGGCAAATTTGGCTTTGGAGAACAAAATGAAGCAGGTCAAGGGCTAACAGAGTTTTGCCAAGAGAATGCACTGGTCATAGCAAACACCCTCTTCCAACAACACAAGAGAAGACTACACATGGACATGACCAGATGGTCAATACTGAAATCAGAGTGATTATATTCTTTGCAGCCAAAGATGGAGATGCTCCATACAGCCAGCAAAAACAAGACCAGGAGCTGAGTGTGGCTCAGGTCATGAACTCATTATTGACAAATTCAGACTTAAATTGAAGAAAGTAGGGAAAACCACTAGACCATTCAGGTATGACCTAAATCAAATCCCTTATGATTATACAGTGGAAGTGACAAATAGATTCATGGGTTTAGATCTGATAGCCTGCCTGAAGAACTATGGAAGGAGGTTCATGATATTGTATAGGAGGCAGTGATCAACATCATCCCCCCAAAAAAAGAAACGCAAAAAGGCAAAATGGTTGTCTGAGGAGGCCTTACAAATAGCTGAGAAAAGAAGAGAAGCTAAAGGCACAGGAGCAAAGGAAAGATATATCCATTTGAATGCAGAGTTCCAAAGAATAGCAAGGAGAGATAAGAAAGCCTTCCTCAGTGAGCAATGCAAAGAAATAGAGGAAAACGGTAGAATGGGAGAGTCAGACACAACTGAAGTGACTTAGCAGCAGCAGCGGCAGCAGAAATCTCTTCAAGAAAATTGGAGATACCAAGGGAACATTTCAAGCAAAGATGGGCACAATTAAGGACAGAAATGATATGGACCTAACAGAAGTAGAAGATATTAAGAAGAGGTGGCAAGAATACATGGAAGAACTGTACAAAAAAGATCTTCATGACCCAGATAATCACGATGGTGTGATCACTTGCCTAGAGCCAGACATCCTGGAATGTGAAGTCAAGTAGGCCTTAAAAGCATCACTACGAACAAAGCTAGTGGAGGTGATGGAATTTCAGTTGAGCTATTTCAAATCCTAAAAGATGATGCTGTGAAGGTGTTGTCCTCAATATGCCAGCAAATTTGGAAAACTCAGCAGTGGCCACAGGACTGGAAAAGGTCAGTTTTCATTCCAATCCCAAAGAAAGGCAATGCCAAAGAATGCTCAAACTACTGCATAATTGCACTCATCTCACACACTAGCAAAGTAATGCTCAAAATTCTCCAAGCCAGGCTTCAACAGAATGTGAACCATGAACTTCCTGATGTTCAAGCTGTATTCAGAAAAGCCAGAGGAACCAGAGATCAAATTGCTAACATCTGTTGGATCACCAACAAAGCAAGAGCGTTCCAGAAAAACATCTACTTCTGCTTTATTGACTATGCCAAAGCCTTTGATTGTGTGGATCATAACAAACTGTGGAAAATTCTTGAAAGATGGGAATACTGGACCACTTTACCTGCCTCCTGAGAAATCTGTATGTGGGTCAAGAAGCAAGAATTAGAACTGGACACGGAACAACAGACTGGTTCCAAATAAAAAAAAGAGTACGTCAAGGCTGTGGATTATAACCCCGCTTATTTAATTTACATGCAGAGTTCCTCATGCTAAATGACAGGCTGGATGTAGCACAAGCTAGAATCAAGATTGCTGGGAGAAATATCAATTACCTCAGATATGCAGATGACACCACCCTTATGGCATAAAGTGAAGAAGAACTAAAGAGCTTCCTGATGAATGTGAAAGAGGGAGTGAAAAAGTTGGCTTAAAACCCAACATTCAAAAAACTAAGATCATGGCATCTTGTCCCCTCACTTTATGGCAAATAGATGGGGAAACAATGGAAACAGTGAGAGACTTTATTTTTGGGGGCTCCAAAATTAGTTCAGATGGTGACTGCAGCCATGAAATTAAAAGACAGTTGCTCCTTGGAAGAAAAGTTATGACCAACCTAGACAGTATATTAAAAAGCAGAGACATTACTTTGCCAACAAAGGTCTGTCTAGTCGAAGCTATGGTTTTTAAATCCAGTTGTGATGTATGGATGTGAGAGTTGGACTATAAAGAAAGCTGAGCGCCGAAGAACTGATGGTTTTGAACTGTGGTGTTGGAGAAGACTCCTGAGAGTCCCTTGGACTGCAAGGAGATCCAACTAGTCCATCCTAAAGAAAATCCGTCCCAAATGTTCATTGGAAGCACTGATGCTGAAGCTGAAACTCGAATACTTTGGCCACCTGATGCGAAGAACTAACTCATTGGAAAAGACGCTGATGCTAGGAAATATTGAAGGTGAGAGGAGAAGGGGACAACAGAGGATGAGATGGTTGGATGGCACCCACCGACTCAATGGAGATGAGTTTGATCAAGTCCCAGGAATTGGTGATGGACAGGGAAGCCTGGCGTGTTGGAGTCCATGGTGTCACAAAGGGTAGGACACGACTGAACACCTAAACTGAACTGAAACAAACTGTGCCAAATAGAGTTCAAAGTATAAACTAAATTCTGGCAAGTACTTGAGATATACTTTTTAAAAAACTTGTCTTGTAATTTGTTTACATTAAACCACAATTTTAAATAACCCAGTCTAATCTCTGATAATTTCCTCTGCAATCCCACCATTCTAATAAGAAATATATAACCTTCATTTTTCCTCCCTGAATTTCATAAAGTATCGTTTCTCTAGAACTTCTTGCAGAAACCATCCTCAAAGGAACAAATCTTGCCCACCCCCACTCTGTTTCCTTTCTGAAAATGTTTCATGCTTTGAGCTTTTCTCAAATTGGTCTGTGCTCACAGGTATTTTCCTGCAACTGGACTCCCTCTGAGGTGCCATTAAACTCTAGGAGCAGAGCCTGTAATAATGTCCTCCCTGGAGGAATTATAATAAAATCTGATTGTTGATAGTCTTCTTTATGTTGATCCAGACTTATGGTGTTAAATCTTCCTTCTATGGATACACAAAACACTCCTTCTTCCAGAGTTAATTCTAATATTTCCCCTAAATCTTTTCTTCTCTGGGATGCTTAGTTTCTTTAAGTATCCTCTATTCACTAAATATGTACTACCAAATGCTCCGTTAGTCTACTAAGGCTGGTATAACAAAATATCACAGAATTACGTTGTCAAACAACAGAATTAATTTTTTTTCCCAATTCTGAGGCTGGAGGTCCAAGTTCAAGGTGCTGGCAGGGTTGGTTTCTCCTGAGGTTTCTCTTCCTGGTTTACATAGAGCTATCTTCTTGCTATGCTCTCACATGGCCTTTCTTTGTGTGTCCATGCTCTTTGTGTCTCTTCCTCTTCTTACAAGGACATTAGTTCTACTGGATTAAGGCCATATCTTTATGACCTCATTTAACCTTAGTTACCTCCTTCAAGGCCATATCATCAAATACAGTCACATTGAGGGTTAGGGCTTCAAATCTAAATTTGGAGGGAACACCATCCAATCTATAAGAGATGCTTACACAAAAGATCAGAAAAACAAATCTCTGGTACTATGGATAGATGACATGGTTTCAAATCTTTTAAAATGTCTTTAAGGGATATGGAAGTTAGAACATAATCCAATAATAGATATGGAACCTGATCAACATGAAGGGGGACTATGTCTTCTCTCTTTTTGGAATTTATGCTCATATTTATTTGGCCAAAGATAAGATTCACTCTTGTGATCTGTGGATTTTTTTTTTTTAACAAAAAGTAATACCAGTTTCATATATTTCTCTACAATCACTGTACCTTTGCTATTGTTATTCAGTGGCTCAGTACTGTCTGACTCTATAAGACTCCATGGACTGCAGCATATCAGGCTTCCCTGTCTTTCAACATCTCATAGAGCATGCTCAAACTCATGTCCATTGAGTCAGTGATGTTCATCCAACCATCTTGTCCTCTGTTGTCCCCTTCCCTCCTGCCTTCAATCTTTCCCAGCATCAGGGTTTTTTCCAATGAGTCCATTCTTCGCATCAGGTGACCAAAGTATTGGAGATTCAGCTTCAGCAGCATCAATTGTTCCAGTGAATATTCAGGACTGATTTCCCTTAGGATTGACTGGTTTGATCTCCTTGCAGTCCAAGAGACTCTCAAGAGTCTTCTCCAACACCACAGTTCAAAAGCATCAATTTTTCAGCACTTACCCTTCTTTATGATCCAACACTCACATCCATACATGAGTACTGAAAAAACCATAGCTTTGACTATACAGACCTTTGTCGGCAAAGTGATACCTCTGCTTTCGAACATGCTGTCTAGGTTTGTCAATGCTCTTTCTCCAGGGAGTAAGCATCTTTTAATTTTGTGGCTACAGTCACCATCTGCAGTGATTTTTGAGCCCAATAAAGTCTCTCACTGTTTCCATTGTTTCCCCATCTATATGCCATGAAGTGAGGGGATGGCATGATCTGAAGATCTTTGAACATTGAGTTTTATGCCCACATTTTCACTCTCCTCTTTCACCTTCAAGAGGCTTTTTAGTTCTTCTTCACTTTCTGTCATAAGGGTGGTGTAATCTGCATATCTGAGGTTGTTGATATTTCTCCCTGGCAATCTTGATTCCTGCTTGTGCTTCATCCAACCTGACATTTTACATGATGTACTCTGCATATAAGTTAAACAAGCAGAGTAACAATATACAGCCTTGATGTACTCCTTTCCCAATTTGGAACCAGTCCATTGTCCATTTCTGGTTCTGTTGCTTCTTGACCTGCATACAGATTTCTCAAGAGGCAGGTAAGGTGGTCTGGTATTCCCATCTCTTTAAGAATTTTCCAGTTTGTTGTGATCCACACAGACAAAGGCTTTAGGTAGTTAGTGAAGCAACAAAGTATCTTTGTTGGAGTCTGGATAACTCTTCCATTTCCAAATTACATTAAAAGCTGGTTGGAATAGAGGGTAATGTCTTATAAGTCTTGCATGCCTATATTGTGACAAATGCTGTGGCCTATATACAAGAAGTGGTATTGGCTGACCAAGACTGACTTCATGAGAGTATGATCTATGCACTTGGTTTAATGCCTGATTGTGGCTATCTGAAAATTTTGAACAAAAGGATTCACATTTTCATTTCTCACTGGACCCCACAAATTGTGTAACTGACTTTCAGAGGTAAAACATTTATGAACATTTATGAAAGATCAACTGGATAGAAGTCAGAAGACCTGGGTTTGCTCCCAGATTCTGCTACTAACTAGCTAAATGTTCATTTATCTACCTACTTAAAAGACCCTCTCTTTTGACTCAAAATTATGCAACCCTCTATAGTAACCAAAAGGTTACTATCTACTATTTTTACCTTCCAAGCATCCAGCTGCCCAATTTTCTTCCAGAACTATTCCTCCTCCCATTCTCTCCATGTGATTAGTAGGCTCAAGAGGATGGCCCTCCTTTCCCCCAACTCCTGGCCCAGAGTGACCTTGTGGCTCAGAACTGGTCAATCAGCTTGTTTTATTCCCTAGAACAATCTGCGACTGGACTTGAAATGGGTCTATGGCCCAACTAGGCCAATGGGATTTGACTATAGGACTTTTGGGGAGGGTGTTCTCTCTGGTGCTGCTGAAAGGACAAGGTGGACCTGCAGGTTCTGGTAGCCACCTTGCTTCCATGAAGGAAACCTACCTGAGGACACAGCCAACCCAAAGGAAGTTCAGCCAAGAGATGAAGAGTGTGAGACCAAAACCTGAGGACATGGTGTGAGCCCTGGGCGAGCAGCTATGCCTGCAACCTGTACATAAAGATCGTGAGAGTCAATCAGGTCCTGAGGCTACTGATTTGGGTGTCTGTCCCTTGTGATAACAGGGATTATTAACCACTAGATCCCAGGTCCATGGCAGGGTGCTGCCATGTAACAGACACTAGGCTAATGAACACAGGAGTGCTTTGTCATGGGAGTCACTACAAGAGCAAATCTAAGTGATACAAGAAGAATAATTTCTTAAAATTATATATAAATGATTTTCTTTGTTTATAGACATATTTTAGGGCCCCAGAGGTCAATAAGAACTAGGAAACATGGCACACTGGAAAATCGCCAGGCAGAGAATCAATTTTAATAACTGCCAAATCATCCTAATGGAGCTAATGAAAACAATCTATGAAAAATTTACAGGAAATAGCTTCTAAAATTCATACTCCCTTTTAAGTCTGGGAATTCAGCTTTAATGTGAGGATGTGTCCTACTTATTAAACATATCCTTGAGAAATACATGCTGAACAAGGAAGTAGTCTTTGATAAATAAACAATCAGAGCTAGACGAAACCTGAAATAATCTGTCTATACTTTACCTGCTGTGTCATCACAGATGTTGATTGGTAATGGAATAGCTTAAGTTATTTATCTTTAAAATATTATTACTTCTTGGATATTGCATTATTTTAAATTGTTCTTTGGTCACAGCTAAGAAGTAAGTCTACAAGGCTTCCTTTGGGGCAAGAGCCCACAGCTTTCACAATGAAGAGGCAGATGACTGTATGAAAAAGGCAGAGTCTGTTTCAGTATGAAAGAAACAAGTTAACTGCTATAGCCATAGAACAGTGGAAATGGACATCTCAGAGACTCTTTGTCCTTAGATAAAGAGTTAGTCTATTCTAACTGAGGATGTGTGATCTCTGTACAGAACTCTGGAGAAAGGTAATAGGTAGCTGGTTATTGGTTAGGTTTCTAACTCTGCAAATCTTAGGAGAAGTCACAAGAAATTATTTTTTAAATTGAAGTATAATTGATGTACAATGTCATGTTAGTTTCAGGTGTATAGCAAACTGAGTCAGTTATGTATATATATGTGTGTGTGTGTGTGTATATATATATATTCTTTTTCAGATTATTTTCCCTTATATGATATTACAAAATACTGAATATAGTTTCCTGTGCTATACAGTAAGTCCTTGTTGGTTATCTATTTTATATATAGTAGTATGTATATGTTAATCCCATCCTCCTGCTTTCCCAGCAAGTGAAAAAGAAATCACAATGATTCAAAACCTATGGGATGTGGCAAAAGAAATTCTAAGAGGGAAGTTTTTAGAGATAAAAGCTTATGTCAGGAACAAGGGAGGCTCAAGAGGGAAGGTATACACACACACACACATATATATACACACACACACATATACATCTATATATGTATATATACATATATATGTGTGTGTGTATCCTCTTATTTATAAGTATGTATAAATATATAATATATATAAAATATTTTAACTATATATATTTAGATATACTTATAACTGATTCATGTTGTACAGCAGAAAATTATACATTGTAAAGCAATTATCTTTCAGCTAAAAATAAAAACAAATAAAAATCTCAGATAAACAACTTAACCTTACACCTAAAGTAACTGGAGAAAGAAGAAAAAACAAAACCCAAAATTAGTAGAAGGAAATAAATCATAAAGATCAGAGCAGAAATAAATGAGACCAAAAAAAAAAAAGAACCAGAAAAGATAAATGAAACTAAAAGCTGGTTCTTTGAAAAGATAAACAAAATTGATAAACTTTTAACCTGATTCATAAAGAAAAAAAAGGAGAGGGCCCAAATCTATACAATTAGAAATTAAAAGAAGAATAAAAAAGAAGTTACAACTGACACCACAAAACTACAAAGAATCATAAGAGACTACTATATGTAACTGTATGCCAACAAAAGGAACAACCCAGAAGAAATGGACAAATTCTTATGGTCTCCCAACAATGAATCAGGAAGAAATAGAAAATATTAATATGAACAGATCATTCACAAGCACTGAAATTGAACCTGTGATTTCAGTTCAGTTCAGTTCAGCCGGTCAGTCGTGTCCAACTCTTTGCCACCCCATGAATCGCAGCATGCCAGGCCTCCATATCCATCACCAACTGCCGGAGTCTACCCAAATCCATGTCCATTGAGTCGGTGATGCCATCTAACCATCTCATCCTCTGTTGTCCCCTTCTCTTCCTGCCCTCAATCTTTCCCAGCATCAGGGTCTTTTCAAATGAGTCAGCTCTTTGCATCAGGTGGCCAAAGTACTGAAGTTTCAGCTTCAACATTAATCCTGCCAATGAACACCCAGGACTGATCTCCTTTAGGATGGAATGGTTGGATCTCCTTGTAGTCCAAGGGACTCTCAACAGTCTTCTCCAACACCACAGTTCAAAAGCATCAATTCTTTGGTGCTCAGCTTTCTTTATAGTCCAACTCTCATATTCATACATGACCACTGGAAAAACCATAGCCTTGACTAGATGGACCTTTGTTGACAAAGTAATGTCTCTCTTTTTTAACATGCTGTAGAGGTTGGTCATAATTTTCCTTCCAAGGAGTAAGCGTCTTTTCATTTCATGGCTACAATCACCATCGGCATTGATTTTGGAGCCCCCCAAAATAAAGTCAGCCACTGTTTCCACTGTTTCCCCCTCTATTTGCCATGAAGTGATGGGACCAGATCCCATGATCTTAGTCCCTAACCTGTGATTTAAAAATTCCCAACAAACAAAAGTGCAAGACCAGATGGTTTCACAGGAAATTCTGATACCCTAAGTTTATAGTTGAATCTACAGTCATCATCCTGGTGACAACCAGAAGAGAGGAGAAATATAACCCATCAGCAGCTCCCTCCCAGAGACTCCTGTCATCTATCTGCCCAATAACGGGTCCATGTCAGCTCACCCCTTCCTCACCAGAACCTAGTGGAGCTCTTGGCACCAAGTGAGCACATAATAACTACTTGTTCAATGATCCAATAAACTGGATAATTGAATACATACTTTAGAAGTCATGAGTTCAGTTTTTCCTGCATTTATTTTGTTCCATACCTGTCAATTAAAAATCAATCATGTAACTCCCTGTGATATATCACATTTTTACCTTGTACCATATTATTTCACCTCTTATATATTTATGTTTTACCTTCTAAGATGGATCATGAATCTCTGAAGCAGGTCTTATATTCCTTTATAAACTTCTCAGTATTCAAACATTCAAAACAAGTTAACATTGTTCATGCAGATCACAAATAGTTGGTGAAAGCACTTTCCCCTTTATGAAGGTCCCAAAGCCTTGATGGAGATAATATCTAATTCCTCCTCTAAAGCCCAGGATAACAAAAATTCCCAAATTCAATGACCTTCTATTCTATTTCTCAATACACAGAATCACTGCCATTGTGGCCCACTTTAAAATCAATGCAAGTGCAAAGGGGTTAGCAGATCACTGGAGGTAAAAGTAATATTGAGGAACTTAGGGATGGTGTAAGTCAACTTCCTCATGTTGGCCATGTGTTCCAAGGCCAACCCCTAAAGTGAAAATGTTTGGTTAAACTCACTTGAGAAACTGCAGGAACTCAGAGATCCTGATTTCTGGAACTCTGCTCCTTGTGGACACTATGATCTCCTGGATGAAAGACATTGTTTCAGTAATGCTGCTGCTGCTGCTAAGTCACTTAAGTTGTGTCTGACTCTGTGTGACCCCATAGACGGCAGCCCACCGGGCTCCCCCGTCCCTGGGATTCTCCAGGTAAGAACACTGGAGTGGGTTGCCATTTCCTTCTCCAATGATGAAAGTGAAAAGTGAAAGTGAAGTCGCTCAGTCGTGTCGGACTCTTAGCGACTCCATGGACTGCAGCCTACCAGGCTCCTCTGTCCATGGGATTTTCCAGGCAAGAGTACTGGAGCGGGGTGCCGTTGCCTTCTCTGGTTTCAGTAATGACTTTACTTTTTATGAACTAGATTTAAAATTGTCAAACATTCCTCTTTCAATGCTCCCATCAGGAAACACAAAAGAAGAGGGATTGATTTGAGTACAAAATGCTCAGGGGGTTATGCTTCCTCATCTGCACAAAACAAAGAGATAAAAGTTTAGATGTCAGGACTTGTACCACACAAGCCCTTACTGAAGGAACTGAAAGATTTCACTGTGCTCTATGGAAGTTAGTGATTAAATTTCAAAAAGAAAATAAAAATGAGAATATTTCCCCTGGAATTCAAGGACTCCAGCTAAGTTTACCCTTTAATGCTAAACTCCTGATATTAGATTATAAACTCAGTACAGTTCAGAACACCATTTACCAGCTGGATCCCAGAGGTTCCTGGAGCCTCTACTCAGCATTTGCAATTCATCCTTCAGTTTCTGCCTTGAATCCTAATTAGTGCTATAGTTTATCAGCTCCTTGAGGGCAGCAGCTGTGCTTTATTATAACTGGCTTCCTAAACGTGTTAATCACCTCAGGTCTCTTCTTGTACTGACAGCCCTTTAACGACTTTAAAGTGAACTTAAAATAAATTCAAGTTCCTAACCGTGGCCTACAAGGCACTGAGATAATCTAGCCCAGCCCACCCCTCTGGCTTAACCTTACCTGGTCCTCTCCTATGTACTCAGATCCAGTCATTTTGACCATCTTCATCATCCTTGAATGTGCCAGGCTTGTTCACTGTCCATGGATGCTGCTCCTGTTTTGTGGATGCTGCATGCTGGGGATGCTTTACTCCAAGATATTCAAATAATGACCCCTTCTCACTATTACTGTCTCAGTTCAAATATTTCCTCTGAGAAGACCTCTGAGAGGTCTTCAAATCACACTTTAGCACCTCCACTTTATTATACTTGTTTTGTTTTTTTCTTAAGGACAATTCACAATTGTTTGCTGATGACTCTGACTATTGTACTTCAAATATAGAAGTCTGTCAGGTAAAGTCATCCTTTGCCAAGAGTTAAAGGTGGCCCATGAAGAGTAACTTGAACATCATCTTCAAGCTGAGGTGGCTCTGTCTCTGACTCAAATATAATAGAAGTCTGTCAGGTGAAACCATTTGTTGCTAGTGGCTAGGGATGGTCCACGAAGAGTAACACACAGCTAGGTGTATTTTATTTCTTCTACAGCGCATTTCAATAACTGAAGTTATCTAGTATGTTTCTGTCTTTATTTGGTCATTGTCCATCTTGCTCCTCCAGAACATAAGCTCTCAGAAAACAAGAGATCTCATCTTGCTCACTGCTATATTCCTAGCTCCTAGAACAAAGTCCAGCATACAGTAGGTGTTAAATAAGCAGTCATTTAATGTACCGTCTGCAGTGCTTCATCCCATAGTGTCATATGCAGATATGCTGAAATCATATGGGAAAGACAGAGGATGGGAAAGAGTTAAGACTCTAAAACCATGATGGAATCCAACACATGGCTGATAGAAAGACAGGTTATTTAAACAGTTACCTGTCCTTAAGCACAGATAGTGGTTTTAAGAACAGATATCTGGTCCTCAAACAACACTGCTATTTTGAAAATGATGGTCAAAAAATTATATGCAGAGCTTGAAGTAGTTTCTTTTTGAAACATGCTTTTTCCTTTATATTTAGATGTTTCATGGTGTGAGATAGGAAGAGCACATGGCTGATTAAAAATAGCAAATATTTATATCATGTGGGCCAATTTGAATTGCTAGACAATAGCTCTCAAGGACTAAAGTAGAGGTACCACAAGAATGAATCCGAATTCACAATGTCTGCTCTGCTGTTGGAGAAATGGTTATGTGAATGACACTGAATTCCAAGGCTGTTCTGATGGACTGCTTTCTGTCACCAAAAAAAAAAACAGAAAGAAAAGAAAAATGCTATACATAGGAGTTTGGGGATTAATCCATACAACTATCTAGGCTAATTAAATCCAACAGGATTTTCATTTTCTCCTTATAGTAAATATATCATAAAGAAATTGACATGGCCCCACCATCTTTAGCATGCGACTGAACAGCTCATAATCTCTCTAAGCTTCAGTTCTCTCTGGTCTTATAAATAAGCTCAAATAATTTCAACCTATGTAAGTCATCAAAAGAACTAATAAAAAATACCCAATGAAAACCTGCATAGTTATCCTATACAAATGTACAGTTCTCTGTGAGAATTTGGAAACCTCCAGGCCATATTTATTTCCTCTGTGAACTAAATTTTCTTACTCTTACTCTGTGACAAGTTTGGGAGGCTGCCATGTGGCCCCTTGTCTTCCCCAGGAGGCACCCATGGCATTATAAAGTGGGCTCTAAGCTTTGATGTGCACATAACCAAAAGCTCTCAGGTGCCACTTGATGCCACCCAGGCAGTAGATCCTGGACCTTACTCTGCAAATACATTGCCTCATCTATGACTCTGGTTTGGAATATGTTTTGGACTATAAATTATTACCTTGAAAGGTAGTAGATTTATTGGCTTAATTAATTCTGAGAAAGTAAACAATAGTTTCTCAGGGATTAAAGTTTTAGGCTCCAGGCTCTATTTTTGTGAGAGGGAAGGGAGCGGGGATGGGGGTGTGGTGGGGACTGTGTGTGCTTTTCTGATCCTAAGTTTGTGTGCCTTTCACCTCTGGCCGGTGTTCAGACTTGTTGCCAGAGTTTGATAAAACATTCAAAAAGAAAATGAGAAGGAAGGCATCAGGGAAACAGAAACAGAGAAAAATGGTAAGAAATTCTTTAAGAAGTCCAGGAGCAGTGAGGGAGCAGGAATCAGAAGGCTGTGCTGACTGACGAGAGATGGAGAATCACCGAACCATAATAGACCTCACTTGTATTGACATGTGCTAACTGAAGTGTGAACAGCTGGGGTACAGTTACTAAGCATCTTATTTCAGAGTTTGGCAGGGGATGGAACTCTATTTGCAAAGCAGACAGGTATGACAGGATTTAACAGGTCGAATGCAAAGAGAAAATGGAGTCAGCTCAGCCCAGCGACTGAGGTACTGCAATGGGCCATTACTTTGGTGAGACACTCTGCTTTTATGGAAGGGACCCCCATGGGCTCTCTTTTAATATCATGGTATTTAAGGTAGCGCCTCCAATTCCCTTTGCTGTAGTCAGGATGGTAACAGCACAGTATTTGTATAGGTGATGGGCTACATCTGATGTTTTGCCTGCAGAACCTGATAAACAACACAGAAAAGAATTTACATAGCAGTGCTCCTTTTAAAAGCTCACATGAACTGAAAATTTATTTTACGTCAATCACTGGGATGAATCCTTTTGTTTAGCTCACCTTCTTTATTCTCAAAGTAACCCCATGTGGTTAGTACTATTATTATCTCATTTTTTCAGGTGGGGACTGAGGCTTGGAGACATGAAGTCAACTGCCCAGAGGCAGAGTTAGTCAGTGGCAGAGCCAGAAGTGCACCTGCGTGTGTCTGACACACAAGCCTGGGCAATTCCTCACAAGATAACATTGTTACCATTATCTCCGAACAACAGCACCATGTGTGGCAATCCCTAGATCTGCTTCTGCTTTGGCTATTTCACTCTTTGCCTTGGAGTTTAACATCAACCAAGTTCCCATTTGTCTCCAAATGTTTTCCTATGATCTTGATGCAACCAACAGGTTTCTAACAGTGGTTCATAACATTGTACAGGAGGTGGTGATCAAAACCATCCCCAAGAAAAAGGAATGCAAAAAGGAAAAACTGTTTTCTGAAGAGGCCTTACAGATAGCTGAGAAAAGAAGAGAAGTGAAATGCAAAGGAGAAAAGAAAAGATATATCCATCTGAATGCAGAGTTCCAAAGAAGAGCAAGGAGAGATAAGAAAGCCTTCTTAAGTGAACAATGCAAAGAAATAGAGGAAAACAATAGAATGGGAAAGAGTAGAGATCTTTTCAACAAAATTAGAGATATCAAGGGAACACTTCATGCAAAGATGGGAATAATAAAGGACAGAAACGGTATGGATCTAACAGAAGCAGAAGACATTAAGAAGAGGTGGCAAGAATACACAGGAGGACAGAACAAAAAGGTCTTACTTCATGACCTGGATAACTGTGATGATGCAATCACTCACCTAGAGCCAGACATCCTGGAGTGTGAAGTCAAGTGGGCCTTAGGAAGCATTGCAAAGCTAGTGCAGGTGACTGAATTCCAGCTGAGCTACTTCAAATCCCAAAAGATGGTGCTGTTAAAGTGCTGCACTCAATATGCCAGCAAATTTGGAAAACTCAGCAAAAACAAATTTGGAAAAAATAGGACTGGAAAAGGTCAGTTTTCATTCCAATCCCAAAGAAAGGCAATGCCAAAGAATGTTCAAACTACCACACAATTGCACTCATTTCACATGCTAGCAAGGTAATGCTCAAAATCCTTCAAGCTAGGCTTTAACAGTATGTGAACTGAGAACTTCCAGATGTAGAAGCTGGATTGAGAAAAGGTAGAGAAACCACAGATCAAATTGCCAACATCTGTTGGATCACAGAAAAAAGCAAGGGAATTTCAGAAAACATCTGCTTCTGCTTCATTGACTTCATTTTAGGAGAAAAGGAAAGATATATCCATCTGAATGCAGAGTTCCAAAGAAGAGCAGGAAAGATAAGAAAGCTTTCTTAAGTGAACAATGAAAAGAAATAGAGGAAAACAATAGAGTGGGAAAGAGTAGAGATCTCTTCAACAAAATTAGAGATACCAAGGGAACACTTAATGGCTAAAGCCTTTGGCTGTGTGGGTCACAACAAACTGTGGAAAATTCTTAAAGAGATGGGAATATCAGACCACCCTATCTGCCTCCTGTGAAATCTGTGTGCAGGTCAAGAAGCAACAGTTAGAATCAGACATGGAATAACAGACCTGTTCCAAATAGGGAAAAGAGTATGTCAAGACTGTATATTGTCACCTTGCTTATTTAACTTAGATGCAAAATATATGAGTACATCATGCAAAATGCTGAGCTGGATGATGCTCAAGCTGGAATCAGGATTGCTGGGAGAAATATCAATAACGTCAGATATGCAGATGATACCATCCTAATGGCAGAAAGTGAAGAGAAACCAAAGAGCCTCTTGTGAAGGTGAAAGAGGAGAGAGAAAAAGCTGGCTTAAAACTCAACATTCACACAATGAAGATCATGGCATCCGGTCCCATCACTTCATGGCAAATAGATGGGGAAAAATGGAAACAGTGACAGACTTTATTTTCTTGGGCTCGAAAATCACTGCAGATGGTGACTGCAGCTGTGAAATTAAAAGACGCTTGCTACTTGGAAGAAAAGCTATGACAAACCTAGATGGTGTATTAAAAAGCAAAGACATCACTTTACCAAAAAAGGTCCATATAGTCAAAGCTATGGTTTTTCCAATAGTCATGTACGGATGTGAGAGTTGGACCATAAAGAAGGCTGAGCACCAAAGAACTGATGATTTCAAACTGTGGTGCTAGAGAAGACTCTTGAGAGTCCCTTGGACAGCAAGGATATCAAACCAATCAATCCTAAAGGAAATCAGTCCTGAATACTTACTGGAAGTATTGATCCTGAAGCTAAAGCTCTGATATTTTGGCCATCTGATGTGAAGAGGTGATTCATTAGAAAAGACCCTGATGCTTGGAAATATTGAGGGCAGGAGGAGAGGGGTGACTGAAGATGAGATGGTTGGATGGCATCACTGACTCAATAGGCATGAGTCTGAGCGGACTCCGGGAGATGGTGAAGGACAGGCAAGCCTGGTGTGCTGCAATCCATGGCATTGCATAAAGTCAGACACAACTGAGGGACAGGACAACAACAAGCTGGATTTTTTAAGTGATTTTTCCCTCTGAGGGGTTAAAAATGTTGGAGGTAGGCAAAGAGGGAGGGCTGATTTCCACCGTATCTTTTGGAAGACAAATGGGCCTGTGTGCCTGAAGGAAAGGCAGGGTAGATGGGGGTCTTGAGCCACGCCCCAGCTCTGTAAGGAAGTCCTACCATTTTAACAAGGAACATTGACCTCTTTAATCCTGGAGTCTTGTGAATGCAGATGGAAAAGATAGTATACCTTGTTTTCACTTGCCTTACTGCAATTTAGCATGCCATTCAATTATATTAATAGATGCAAATGACAAGTCACAGTAATATAAGCAGTACCTATGACTCTGTCACCAACAGAGTTTAGATATTTTCATAGCACATTACAGATATTATAGATAGTGTAGAATATCATTTATGCCAAACACTTCTTTGAAATCAGTGGTAGCCACTAGATAAACCTGCCACCTGGATTTTGTTATATAATGTGTGTGTTAATGTATCACAGTTTAAAAATAGTTTGATTACTGTGTTTAAATATAAGTGATTTCCTTCGAATCTCTTTCATTATTTTTAAGTTCAAAACATTTTCTTTCTGAGAAGAGAGATCTATAGGCTTTACTAGGTGGCCAAAGGACCAAAGGGATGCATCTTGCATAAAGAAGTGAAGAACTCCTGCTCTTCCTCACTCATGTAGAAGTATTTTACACATATTGTACATTTAGTTACTATATTATACCTCACCTTAAGGAAGAGGAAAGTGAGGTATCAGGTTGTTAAGGAAAATTTCCAAGGACAATCCAGTATTTACTCAGTGCTTATTGTGTGGATTCTTTACTGTCAGCTCAGCATCATTCTCTTCTCTGTCTGCATTCCTTGTATCCCATGGAAAAAGCAGAGGAATGAGACATTCTCCCAGATCCCTTAAAAGGAGGGTTGTAGGTGAGATCCTGCTGAAGAAAGTCACTGTGTGAGATTTGGAAGGTGGATGAAAGGGCAGGCTATCATCTCCTTGTGATGTCTGTTGGCTGTCTTGAAGTTTGCATCAGCTTTGGAGCAGCTTAATGTGATTCATTCACTTAGATGCTGCTGGGAACTTTGGCTGCTATTTTGTGAAATTTCTGTAGCATCCTGACCTTAGCTAGCAAGGTTTTTTCTGACCTTCCTTCCAAAGTTATTCTGCTGCTGCTGCTGCTACTAAGTCGCTTCAGTCGTGTCCGACTCTGTGCAACCCCATAGACGGCAGCCCACCAGGCTCTGTCATCCCTGGGATTCTCCAGGCAAGAACAGGTTGCCATTTCCTTCTCCAATGCATGAGAGTGAAAAGTGAAAATGAAGTCGCTCAGTCGTGTCCGACCCTCAGCGACCCCATGGACTGCAGCCTACCAGGCTCCTCCATCCATGGGATTTTCCAGGCAAGAGTACTGGAGTGGGGTGCCATTGCCTTCTCCAAAAGTTATTCTGAAGATTCTGTAAATCACTATGTTGAATCCCTTCCAGTTTGAAAAACCCAGAAGGCTTTCTGTCCTGACTGAACTATACACTTGTTATGGTCTGGGAACAAATGAGTTAATAGCAGGAGATAAATAATAGTATTTCAGTTAAGATTGTAATAGAAAACAGATGGGATAATTGAAGAGCTTTTAATAAAGGGACTGTTTACAAAGGTATGAGAGAGTTTAAGGGAAACCAAGAATGAAAAATAACAGGCTAGTAGGAGCAGGAGCCCAGAAAGGCCCAGACATAGTATGAGAGATGTTCCTTTCCACAGGCATTGTGGCCCAGGCAGAGAAGGATCCAGGGGACAAAACACCCCAGCATTTTTCAGTCTTTCAACTCTTTTCCCTTCTGCTAATCCTACTGTCTTTGCCAACTGCATCTGAGGGCAGGGAAATCTGGATGCTGTGGTAAACAGGGGCCAATTTTCTGGGGCACAGAATGGGGAAAGAGTTGGAAAAAGGGAGGTGGAAGAGAAAGCAGAGAATATACTGCAAAGAGATGAGAACAGACATCACTATAGGTAAACCTTTTTCATGGTTCAGGTTAAAGAAAGGGGAGAAATGAACTCTAATTACATCATAACATATAAATGAACTCTTACTAGGGAAATCAAAATGATTCAACTCCTAGTAATACTTCAATTTGTCAGTAAAGTAGTTTTATGTATGTTTTCCCTCTGATGAGTTCTCAGTTTCATCCAAGTAGACACTGGGGACATTGACTAGATCTGTGATCTGTAAAACAAGGAACTGTTCAAAGATACTCTCAAAGGATATTTCAGACTCAAACATACCGTCACTCTATGTGTTCTAGAGCTGGTGGCACATGGCTTTATGTTAAGGTCATCGTGATGACCAGTATCAAGTTATTCATATTTTCCTATAGACAACCAAAAGCTTTACCTGGTGGCTGTCCCATTAATGACTGATGTACAAGACCCTTGGATTTTCTAATTAGCACTGAACAGAATCAAACTAGAGGAGTACTGGAAATAATGTCAGTTACTATATTAAATAAAATTTATGACTCTTTTCTTCTCTAACCAGGTTCATCAATTCTCTTTGTAGGAGTGATATTTCCATTGGCTTTTATCTAGAAAACAGCATGGAATTATAACATCTTGCCAGTTCTTGTAAAGAAGTCACTGGATGCACTCTAATCATTTTTTTCCCCCAATAACAATACTACTTACTCTCTCATCCATCAATCTCATCTTTGTTCATTCTTGTTTCCTTCCAAGATCCCTAGTCTTTATTTATATAATGCTATAAAGAGACAAAGCAGAGATGAGGTCCAGTGGGGAAGAGAGATAAACATTCAATCTTTATATTACCTTTTACTGGAATGGAAACATTTGGCACATGTGTGTATTCACTTGGCCTGTTGGTTTCACATACCCATTTGGGAAGCGAAGCCTCCTCTATTTGTTGCAGATACAGTCAAAATTCTCTAGTTATAGAAATTTTCTTAGAAACTAGCACTAACAGAAGGAGAAGGAAAAGTCAGTTCCATGATAATTTCTTAACATTCATTACCACATTTTCCTTATTGCTGTTAAAATTTAACCTTTGGCCCACTGGCTCTTTTGAAAACATAATGAGAGCAATAGGAAGATATGAACAGTTATAAAGCCATGTACTTTACAAGCCCCAAAGTTCCAGAGGCCCTCGCAGGTCTAGTGACATCACGAGAGATTTTTGGGGAGAAATTATACGTATGAAAAAGAGAATTATCAGCATTACTTCCTTCACTGCTCCATGCATGCTATTTCTTGTCTGCAAAAGACCCCAGATCCAGGTACTTTTCTTACCCTTTAGGTCCCTGCTTAAAATTCCTTTCCTCAAATGGGCCATCTTTGACCACAGTATAAAGTAACCCCAGGCAGTAACCCTAACTTTGTTCCATTTTCTTTATAACACTATTTTCTTGTGGTATTGGGAATTTGAGTATGATAGTTGCCACCCTCTAGTAGAAAATATACCCCATAAGAATCTTTGACTAGTGATGATTTATTCCTTGCTCTAGTCATGTGCGATTTCTTTCTAGTGCTTGTACCAATATTTGCATTTGTTTACAAAGGACA
The DNA here is from genome assembly GCF_000754665.1 of Bison bison bison. Lineage (NCBI taxonomy): Eukaryota > Metazoa > Chordata > Mammalia > Artiodactyla > Bovidae > Bison > Bison bison. The sequence goes on from NW_011494863.1 coordinate 4,878,928, forward strand.
GTTTTAGTGATCTGAACTGGACTGGATATTTAAGGGCATGGTTTTTAATTTCTAGTGTCTACAATCAAAATGATAATCACATAAAAGGAGAAAAACTAAGCTCAAAAACTGAACATATGTAGATGTTTGGGCTACAGGGAATCAATTTCCCATTAGGATGCTAATAAATGCATAATATCCCCATCCTTAATTAATTGGTTAACTAAATAGAAAGGCTTCGGTGAAACAGAAGCATGATTATTTAACATGGAAAAATCAAGAAGGCTGGATGAATAACAATTACATAATTAACAAATAATAAAGAACATTTGAGTTACAATTAATCCTTATTGGCAGCTCAGTAGCATCCACCAGAATCTGTTCCATTTCATTGCAAACTGGGCCTTTCAAGTTTAAATAATTTTAACACTTGGTCTGTAATATAAATCCACTTATTAAAAATGTTCAAGATCAACATGATACATTTAGCGACAAGAGAAAGGCCAATTAAGAAACTAATTTGGTCAAGTGAAGATGTATTATTCCCCATGCTTGAATACAAAGGATTCTATTGTTTGAATTCAGTACATTTCTTTGTAAAACAGTTATTCTACTCATGCGTTATAATGAAAATAACAGATGCAGCTGAGGATTAGAGAGGCTGTGGTCCTGGTAAAAGTCCGTCAGATGATTGCTAATAAGACTGTATTACTTAGGGTTCTTCAGAGAAACAGGAGAGAAACAGAGAGATATAGAAAGACATATATACACATACATACACACATACAGATGGTATGCATACACACATATGGATATATGTGTGTGCATGGAAAATCCCATGGACAGAGGAGCCTGGTAGGCAGCAGTCCATGGGGTTGCGAAGAGTCGGACATGACTGAGCGACTTCACTTTCACTTTTCCCTTTCATGCATTGGAGAAGGAAATGGCAACCCACTCCAGTGTTCTTGCCTGGAGAATCCCAGGGATGGGGGAGCCTGGTGGGCTGCCGTCTATGGGGTCGCACAGAGTCAGACACGACTGAAGCGACTTAGCAGCAGCAGCAGCATGTATGTATATTATGAATGTATTGTGTGGCTATTTGTACACACACGTATATATAAAGAGATTGATTTTTAAGGACTTCGCTCACAGGATTATGAGGGCTGTCAAATCTGAATTCTGTAGGCCAGCAGGTTGGACACACAAGGAAAAGTTGATGCTGACACTGGTATATGAAGGCAATCTGGAGGCAGAATCCCTTCTTCCTTGAGGCACCTGCATCTGTTTTTTGAAGGTCTTCAAATGATCGAAAGAGGCCCACTCACATTATGGATAATAATTTGCTTTACTCAAAGTCTACTGATTTAAATGTTACTCACATAGAAAAAAACACCTTCACCACAATAACTAGACTAGTGTTTGATCAAAAACTGCAATCATGGCCTTGACAAGTTGACACATAAAACTAATCACACAGTGTGTACAGGCTGAATTGAGAACCCAAGTCCTTGGGGTTCTGATGTAATTGGTCTGGAATCAGACCATGAGAAACTCTTAACTACCCTCCTCAGCTTCCTTCCCCAACTACTCTCCCTAACCTTCTTCCCCATTCTATGCCTACCCATGATTCTAATGCATATCAAAGTTTGAAAACCAAGGACTAGAAATCTGACAGAGATTCTAAAATTAGTTTTCCTAAAATTAGGAGAGGGAAAAGGAAAGGCAATTTATAGAGAATTTTATAAAGTTGAAATAGAGAATTTTAAGGCAAAACTAAATATAACCTTAGAATTGAAAACAAACAAAAATGTCCTATCTAAGCTGGGTCTGGAATTTAATTCAAATCCAATGATTTTTTTCACAATCTTCCTAGATCTAGCTAGATTTTAAATTCTAATGTGACTGAACTCCCAAAACTGTCTCTGTCCATTACATAGGGAGAATTAATTACTAGATTTTAAAGAGGTTAAACTTCTAGAATGCCATTTGTTAGATTCCATACTATGGTGATTGAAATCTTATGACCTGTGTGCTGGTTCTCCAGGCATGTGGAGGGAATGTTGCAGGAGCAATTTTGAAAGGCAACACTTTGGCTAATGTTTCCTAGAGTGGGTCCTGTGGAACACCAATCCTTGGAGACTTGCACTTTGAAGAGGGTTTCTTGACCAATTATGTATGAAAACATCTCACATTAGAGCCTCCAATCCCTGGAGAATCATAATTTAGTTTTGAAAATAAAATCTTCAATAAATCCCATTGTAGAAAAACTGGTAATTTGATTTTGTTTAATTTAGCATTTCTCAAATACAACATGCACCACTTCCCCCCCACCCCCCCACCCATTCACATCCCCAAAAGGACAATTGAAAAAATGCATTTAAACAACTAAAGACCAAAACCAAAAGACTTTACAATCAGAAAAATGACTGCATGATTTGCACTGCCTTTAGAGAACTGAATAAAACAGTCATGGTTAGATGTTTCCTTAAAGAAGGCTGGGCACATTCCCAGCTTGCTGAATCACTGAGCTAAATTCCACCCCAGAATGGCACAAAATGGTCATGTAGGGTGACCCCATAAACCAAAAGACAAATTGTTGGCTGCCTTTCCTAAAGGAGAAATGGTTCCTTTAGCAAAACTGTCATGGGGAAAAAAAATCCGAAACACTTAACTGGGACTGATAAAAACATGTTGAAATAGTGAGGCCTCTTAGTGGTCAACTAGATTAAATCTTCTGAACCATCTGCATTAGAAACTGGGGTAAAAAAAGCCAGTTTGCACATCACTGTTTTTTTGCTATTTCCATGAAGCCAGGTAAGCTTTGCACTTGGAGTTCTAGAAGTTAGGGGCTGGCTGGCACATGGGTAGCCTTTCAAACTGCAAAAATGTACTTTCTCTGAGCACACAAATCAGAAAATGATATCCCTTTCTCTGGGTTCATGGCAGCCTTCTGCCAGACCTAGGGCTTGTGACAGGATTCCCCCTCACTGGCCCCGTGGTTGGTGCCCTTATGTGGAGCATATCAATATATGTAGGGGTTAGGAGGTGGGGGTGAATCTAAGCAGAGAGGTAAGATATTTAAAAGAGTGATGAGAGGCACTCAAGCTGGGATGTTCAAACTTATTTCAGATCTTAAGGATTTTCCAGAGTGTGGTACACGTGTGACTAGTAGCACATATGGAAAACTTATGGCATGTTTGTTTGAGTTTAAGATAACTCTAGACTTAAGTTTTCCTTAAAAATGAGAAAATATTTCCGTAACTTTAAGAGCAGAATGATTTGGACCAAAACCCACTGTTCCATGAGAAGATTTTAGAACATTTACTTATTCATTCATTTACCCAGCATTAAACAAAATTGAGCAACTTCAATGGATAGAATGCTGTTCAAGTCCCAGAAGATACTGTGGAAAACAAATTAAATATTTTTCTTGTCCTTTCTGAGCTTATACTCTAGCAGAGGAGATGAGATAATTAAATAAAGACCATAAATGCAAGAGAGTCATGGCAGAGGGAATACATGGAGGTGAGTGGGAAGACATCTCTCTACTCTACCCTGATTTGACTTCCCACCACGAACAAGGAAGTGTCCTGAAGAAAGAGTCCCCAAGGACCAGTCAGAGGCAAAAAAGTAGGAAGAAAAACTATAGAGAGCTTAGAGAATCCCAGAACAGGGAGAACTTCTCTAAATTATATAATTGTTGAACAGGAGGTATACATTAAGGATATTTATTTGGAAAGAGTACAGATACTAAAGGGCTTTTAAAGTCACACTATGGGCTGCAATGTGATGAATTAGTGAGAAACAAGAATGGAAGCAGGAGACTATTGTAATAATCCAGGAGAACTGTGATAGTGGTAATAGGGGTGGAGAAAAGTGGGTGAATTGGAATTCTTAGCAGGTAGAGGTAGCTGGGCTGACTGGACATCAATTAAGAAAGAAGAACTAGGATAGAAGGAGGTGAAGGGACAGTTCCCAAGGATAATTTTTAGGTTTCTGGCTAAGGCAACTTGGGGAATGATGGTGCCATTCAATGAGGTACAGAGGCAATTCTAGAACAGGAGCTTGTTCAGTTGGAGTTCCATTTGGTCATGTTGGGTCTGAACAGTCTGTGAGACTCTCCAGTGAATATGAACAGTAGGTAGGAATATTTAGGTCTGGAGCCATTGGAATGAATGATGAAATCACCCAGACAGAGAGCACACAGAGAAAGAAGTCAAGGGGCTGCAATGGGCTTGATAGAATAGAAGTCTGCACAGGAACTAACAGCTGTCAGAGGAAAAGAGTCAAACCAGGGTTTTGATGGTGCAGAATCCAAAAAAGGGCAAACTTTCAAAAGGGAATTGTGATTGGAGTCTAAAGTCATAGAGATACCTATAAGGACTAAGAAATGTTCATCATATTTGGCAACTCGGAGGTCACTGATGACTTGAAAAAATTAGCGTGTTTAGTGGCCATTAGGAGTAGAACTCAGAGATAACAGAATGGCAGGAAGAAATAGAGAAATGACAAAACAACTCAGAATGAGTCTGGCAATGAAAGAAGAATAGAAAGAAAGCTTGGAAGTGTCACATGGTAGGACCAGTTCATGGTAGGACAAAAGAAAAAAAAGAGTTGGAGAAAATGAGTATGTTGGCATTGAACAGAAAAAAAGACAAAGCTAGAGATACAAGAGAAAATAAAAAAACAGTGATGGGGGAAAGTCCTTGAAGAAGCCAGAATAGAATAGATCAAGGACTTAGTCTTGAATAGAATGATGGCATCTCTTCCCAAGGGGCAGAGAGGAAAGAACAAATCTGGGTGCAGCATGAATTGAGATGCACCAATTAGGAAAGAAATTATTAGAAAAAAATTATATATATTTTTTATCAATAGGTGGTAGGATAATCAGCTAAGAAGGATGGCTTCATGTATTCACTGTACTTATCTATACTCTGTTATTCTTCATTATCCTGTATTTGCCCAAAGAATGCTCAAACTACCACACAATTGCACTCATTTCACACGCTATCAAAGTAATGCTCAAAATTCTCCAAGCCAGCTTCAACAATATGTGAACCGTGAACTTCCAGATGTTCAAGTTGGTTTTAGAAAAGGCAGAGGAACCAGAGATCAAACTGCCAACATTCATTGGATCATCGGAAAAGCAAGAGAGTTACAAAAAAACCCCCAAAAACCACACATCTATTTCTGCTTTATTCACTATGTCAAAGCCTTTGACTGTGTGGATCACAATAAACTGTGGAAAATTCTGAAAGAGATGGGAATACCAGACCACCTGACCTGCTTCTTGAGAAATCTGTATGCAGGTTAGGAAGCAACAGTTAGAACTGGACGTGGAACAACAGACTGGTTCCAAATAAGAAAAGGAGTATGTCAAGGCTGTATATTGTCACTGGGCTTATTTAACTTATATGCAGAGTACATCATGAGAAACGCTGGGCTTTATGAAGCACAGGTTGGAATCAAGATTACTGGGAGAAATATCAATAACCTCAGATATGCAGATGATACCACCCTTAGGACAGAAAGTGAAGAAGAACTAAAGAGCCTCTTGATGAAAGTCAAAGAGGAAAGTGAAAAAGTTGGCTTAAAGCTCAACATTCAGAAAACTAAGATCATGGCATCCTGTCCCATCACTTCATGGCAAATAGAGGAGAAACAGTGGAAACAGCGGCAGATTTTATTTTTGGGGCTCCAAAATCACTGCAGATGGTGACTGCAGCCATGAAATAAAAAGACACTTACTCCTTGGAAGAAAATTTATGACCAACCTAGACAGCATATTAAAAAGCAGAGACATTACTTTGCCAACAAAGGTCCGTCTAGTCAAGGGTATGGTTTCTCCAGTAGTCATGTATGGATGTGACAGTTGGACTATAAGGAAAGCTGAGGGCCAAAGAATTGATGCTTTTGAACTGTGGTGTTGGAGAAGACTCTTGTGAGTCCCTTGGACTGCAAGGAGATCCAGCCAGTCCATCCTAAAGGAAATCAGTCCTGAATTGGAAGGACTGATGTTGAAGCTGAAACTCCGGTACTTTGGCCACCTGAGGCGAAGAGCTGACTCATTTGAAAAGACTGTGATGCTGGGAAAGATTGAAGGCAAGAGGAGAAGAGGACGACAGACGATGAGACGGTTGGGTGGCATCACCAACTAAATGGACATGAGTTTGAGTAAATTCTGGGAGTTGGCGATGGACAGGGAGGCTTGGCGTGCTGCGGTCCATGGGGTCACAAAGAGTCGGACATGACCAAGTGACTGAACTGAACTGATCCTGTATTTGTTGTATTGGTTATTTTTTGAATGTGTCCTAAAAATGTCTTCCTCACTTTCAAACTTGAAATTTTAGCCAAAGTATGTGTGGTTATGTTGATGATTAGAGGAAAGTTTTCTATAGGAAAGAGACATTTTAGATGATGTGATGCACTCTTATGACCAAAAAGGACATTTTACCTCATATTGTACTGAATAAAATTTCAGAAAAAAGATATTTTAGCATTTCACTAAAAGAATATGAGAAAATTCTATTGCTAACTGATTGAGCGTACTCCCGCTACCACCACCTCTTTGTTTTTGTCTTATTCTTTTCAAAGCTCCAGCAGTTGCCAGTTTACAATACTGTCTTTTATTCCTGAGCTCAAAACGTTTTTCTGTTTGTTCTTTCCCCTCTTTTTCCTCTAAACACACTTAAACCACAAAGCTTTTTTTTCCCCCAAGTAGTGCCAGGAAATTGACAAAATGCCAACTATCTTTTTTAACTATGCAAACACACACACACACACACACACACACACACACACACAACCTTTTAAAACATGGCTTAAGACAGTAGGTTTATTTATCTTTATATCTTTTTCCCT
>NW_011494863.1:4885905-4899045 GCF_000754665.1 Bison bison bison
AGAAAGATTGCTTAAGGACAGGCTGTCCGCTTGCCTCTGTACCACACTCTTCTGAGGTGACCCTCATCACAGGTCTGTACGAAAATGCAAAAACTGACTTAGAGTTCCAAAAACTACACTTGAAATGGCACTTCATTCTAGAGAAATCTGTAAGTAGTACAAATGCAGCCTCCAGAATGACTTTTGTCAGTGGAAGTAGTTTATTATATATCAGGTCTTATTTTCTCTTTTCAGTGTACTCGTCCTTCTTTCTTGCCTGTGAAAAGACTTTTGGAGAAGAGCTGCAGTGGTGAAATGGTAAAATTTGAGTCAAATGTGAATAATTAAAAAAATTTTTTTCACTAGGACTCCTTTTCTTCTGCCACAAAATCTTGCGTCAAATGTATACTTACTAGACAACCTTCTTAGAAATAGAGTTTATAACTTCTCTTTACCTTTTCACTTTTCATTTGTTCTTTAATTTGGATTTTTAAAAATCACAAAAATATTACAGGGTCAACCAATAAATGGGCTTTTTTTTTTTTAGTTAATATTCTCTGCTGTCTTCCTCTCTAATATTCTCCTCCTTACTAAAGGAACCAGAAATAATATATTTGAGTGTTTCTTTCTAGGCCTTTCTTTACTCTCACATCTAATCACTCTTCAGGCTACTTATTGGTCATTAAAATCAAATATCCATTTCTTCTCGGTATTTATATTATTTGACATCTAAAGAAATTAGAAACTGTTCATTAATCTTTCCTTCCTAAGACCCTGTCTTGTGCTTTTCATAACCTTATACTTCTCTCATTTCTCTCCTATCTTTCTGGTCACTCCTTTCCAATATTTGTTACCAGCGCTAATTCCTCTGCCTGTCAACGGTAGTGTTCTATCCCATGGAGTGAAATTATATCTCAGGAAACTCCATACGTTAAACTAAAGAAAATTTTGGACAAAACAAGGAATTGTCCCTCGTCTGAATTTTATTGATAAGGAAACCAGGGCAGAGAGAGTGAGGAAGTACCATATCTAAGGCCATTTCAGAACCTGAGCCTCGAACAGTGGCTTGCTGACTTAAAATTCAGATCTTGAAAATGGTCAGCAACCTGCCAATTTCCTGGTATATTTCCTCTTTTTTATTTCCTCTGCTTAGTTGTAGCAGAACTACAAGGCAAACCTAATCTTGAAAGGTTTTATGATGGCCACCATAATATGCTATATAGGAATTCACCCGGGGAAGCCAACAGAAAGAACTCAAGAGGCTAGTCTGTTTTGTTATTCTGTGAGCAAAAAGGAGTAAATAGGCTCCCATAGAGATTGGGGTGAATTATAAATGGCACAGAAAGAAAGCTGAAATTATCTGTAAAAAGGCCCCTTTCAGAAGTGTTTAGAAAGCTACAGGCGCTGGGTACAGCCATAAGTCAAACTCACCTAACAGCTCAATACAGCTTCTATGGTAAAAGCCACTGAGTCACCACCAAGTGTTTTGGGGTACCTTTTTTGTGCCCAGATTTATGCTAAACCCTTTGTGTGTGTGTGTGTGTGTGTGTGTGTGTGTGTGTGGATGTGTGTGTTAAGTCACTTCAGTCATGTCCGACTGTATGCAACCCTATTGGCTATAGCCTGCCAGGCTTCTCTGTCCATGGGATTCTCCAGGCAAGAATACTGGAGTGGGTTGCCATGCCCTTTTCCAGGGGATTTTCCTGAACCAGGGATCGAACCCATGTATCTTACATCTCCTGCACTGGCAGGCAGGTTCTTTACCACTAGTGCCACCTGGGAAGCCCCAATCCTTTGTATACAGTGACCCTATTTTCCAAACTCCAAATCAGGGCATATCAGATGATCATAGAAAAGATCACTTGAAATTTGGGCATTTCATAGCTGCTATGCCATAGAATGTTATAGGATACAAGTCACAGCTTTTACCACCCAAAATCTGCAATTCTTTTAGTGGAACAAGATATTGTGTGTAGCAGGTGGGTAATGTGGAACTCTGGGTATTAGTTTTTAGCTGACACTCCAAAATTTAAAAACAAAAATTATAAACCAACCAGTTTTAACTAATGCACTTCTTTGGAGCAGGCTGAGAAATTCCAAAACCAACTCTAAAAACCTTAGTGATCCCTCTCCTCTATCTCTGAAAGCAGCTGAGGTAGGAGAGGCTGAGGGAAGAGGAGAGAATTTCTCTGAGTTTGTCTCAGCTGCAGAGAATGACTCCATCTAAGGACATCTCTTCCTGGGGCCCATATCCAGTGGTTTGACTGAGGTGGGGAATGAAGGACAGGCCATTTTTGGACAACTCTGAGGGTTGTGAGAGCCCTAAAGTTCCCTGTGGGATAGGCTGAGGATGCCCCTGGGCCCCACACCTGCTCTGTTCCTTCCCTGTGCAACTGCTTCCATCTCTTCCTGTCACAGGTATTCATCTCACAAATCCCTCTTATGAATCAACCTACATACTAAATTGTGTCTCCGAGTCAACTTTTGGGAAATCTAGGCCATGAGAGGAGTGGATAGGTACTTCCTTCTCACCTAAGCCAAGCCAGTGGGTGTTCCAGGGGATTCCTGCAGAGTTTGATATATGTCTCCCAGGTCTGGGTAACAAGACAGACTCAGGACCCTCATGGTGAAAGTGAAGAACTAGAGGTGGCAGCATAGAGCGAGAGGCAGGGAAACAAAGGAGAGGGATCGTGCTGCACTGGGAATGGGTTGTCTTATGCTGAGGAGACAACAAAGACAAGAGAAAGACAGACATCAAATGCATTCAGAGCAATGAGGTCCTGCAAGCAACAGGCCAGGGATGGAGAACACGACTCAACTCAATGTCAACTCCAAGTAGTTGATAGTGAAAGTCTGCATATTATAGTTGAAAGAAGAGTTTTAGATTGTGTCTGATTTTAGGGAGAAAGATGAAAAAACTAATTAGCATCATCTCTCATGGCTTCAGAAAGACAGAACTGTAGCACAAATTTGCCATTTCTGGAATAGAGAATAAAGAAGAGATGCTATATAAATTACTAATCATTTGACATTGAAAATAAACTTGCTATCTGCCACGCTTGAACCAGAAGTAAATTGTCAGAAAGTCAGACCTGCTCAAACTACTCCACTGATGGAAAGCCATTAATGGCTCCATACTTTAGGATGATTCAGAAGCCCTTCATGTGTGAACTCCTGTCAAGTTTGTCCCACGTTCCCCCTACTAGGGTCTCTCTAGCCACTTAGAGTTTCCTTTTTACACTTTTATATCTCAGTGACTTTACAGATGGTGGTCCCTCTGTCTAAAATTCCTAGCCTTCACCATTCCTACTTGTTCCTCAATCCCCAGGTCAGGTATTTCCTCCTTTGAGAACCCTTCCTGAAACACAACTCTCTGTTCAAAGTTGGTCCCATTCCCCTTTGGGGTATTACTCTGTCTTGATTCATGAAGCATTATGAGGCTATGTTGTAATACCCACCCTTCACTTAGACTGCAAGTCCCTTGAAAGTAGATATGTTTCACCTTTTTTCCCCCTTAGATCTCAGCCCTGGGGCTGGCACACAACATGGACCAAATATTTTTAAATAAGTGGAAAATGCCCAGAACCATTAAGGGATCCTTCACTGAGTGGGTCAGAATTAAATATGATGCTGCAACTCTTGGGCCAAGTGTGACTTAGAGGGGACTGTCCATTGTTTCCCATGGAAACCCCAAATCCAAATACCCAGGGGATCCAAAACAGATGTAACTACAACTCAGCTTTGCAGAGCTGAGAACTCTTCTAGCATAGACACTAATCCACCACACTTGGAATTTTTGCTATTTAAAGAAGGAAATCTCACCTGACAGATGGATTACTGTTCGGGCAAACTCTATTTGCACAGCTGCAGAGTCGTCCTCAAATAAGATGTTTGAGCTCTCCTCTCTATGCAGGAAATTTGTTGAGTAGATGAAAATATTAAACCATTTACACAGAGCTTGGAGAACTGTGGGAAGCACCATGTCCATTAACAACATTTATAAAAATTCCTTGAAAGGTTTTTACCCTCTTCTTTCTGGTGTGTGTGTGTAAGTTTCTTTAGGTTATAAATAAAGACTTTTAGACTCTACCATGAATCAGGGAAAAATAGAAGCTTGGATGGCCAGGTGTCTAGACAACCCATCAGAAGCCTGACCACATAATGGACCCCATGGCAGCTCTTAAGCTGTCAAATACTGTCTGATAGGGTTTATCCTGGAGTTGTCTCTTCAGCTCAGCTTCCCTTTGCTCTGCAACCATTTTTCTGAGTGAAGAACTGCAATGAATGCAATTCAGGAGAAACACACTTTGGTCACAGTCACCTAGAGTGTGCTTATTCAACACAGGGCTCTTATAGGAACTTAATTCACATGTGTAAGTCAACCGGGGTCATGTATGGCCACAGGACAAAACTCAGAAGACTTCCTGCAAGCTGAAAGCAGCAGCACGGTTTATAGAACCAAATGAGATTTCTGGGGGCAACTCTACTGGTTAAGCCTATGGTCTTGAGGCTTTGGGGGTTGTAGATCTTTGTAGATTCACATAGGAAGGGTTTTTAGCTCCTTCAATTATTAAATATGAACTCTTTTAGGTTAGGATAGTGGGGAAGAAGCTCTTGAATGGGTGGAAAAACAGGGTTTTGAGAATTGATGGTACCGCAAATTCATACTATCAAACTTGAAAAGAGAGTGGTGACAGCTAAGGGGTTCCAATCTTTAAACAATTACAATGGAAGGACAGTAGGAGAAAAAAGTTAAAGTGTGCTATATAGTTCCACTTTTTAAGGCTTTTCATGGTGTCTAGTGGCTTCCCTGGTGGCTCAGAGGGTAAAGCGTCTGCCTGTAATGCAGGAGACCCGGGTTCAAGCCCTAGGTCAGGAAGATCCCCTGGAGAAGGGAATGGTAGGTAACCCACTCTGGTACTCTTGCCTGGAAAATCCCATGGACAGAGGAGCCTGGCAGGCTACAGTCCATGGAGTCACAAAGAGTTGGACATGACTGAGAAACTTCATTTTCACTTCACTTTTATGGCATCTAGCACCTTCTTTGGAACAAGTGAGCTGGTTGAAAAGTCAAAGCCAACTATTAGCAAATAAAACAAAAAGGAAAAAAGGTTGGGAACATGGAGAAAAACTGAAAACATGTCCAAATATTCCCTTTCAAAAGGACAAAAAGTCCATGTGTCCCAGGATATTTGGGTCTATGTTAAAAGAGCATATTCTTTGCTTCTATGTAAACACACTATCGCATCTATATTCAACAGCAGAGAGGGAAGAGAGGGAGACATAGAGATGAGAGAGAGAGAGATAAAATTTCAGGTCAGAAACCCCAGTGCTCAACATCTGAATAATCCTCTGCATTTACCCTTTGGTAGAAATATTGCAGGCATTACAAACTGGTACAGCTTTAAGAACCAAAAGGGATACACTGAACAGTCCAAATCACACACAGCCACTGCTATTCTAGATAGAGGGAAAACCTCTTCATAAAATATTTACCAAACATATTAAGAACAAGAGATGTAAGAATGAAAGAGTTGGAATTTTTAAAAATGGGAGATAAAATAGTTTTAAAAGTCAAAAGAATTCAATCCATAATGAAAGTGACAACAGATCCATGATTGCATTGACTGAGCTGGAGATACTTGTACAGAAATGACCCTTTCCGCCTCCCATCTACTTCCTTCTTCCTTTAGAGGGCACTGTATGGATAAAAGTTTCTCTCAACTCATTATGTTTTTGTGGAGCCACTTCTTTCCAACTGTCAGTTCATTCAGCTTGAGTATCATGGATCCTACCCAATGGCTTTCGGGCTATGCCGAGCCAGGCATGACCAATCAGAACACTCCATCCCTCTAGTCAGTAGTGATTGGTTCAGGGATGGTCATCTGCCCAAACCAAGGCAATGAAAATATCCTGGCAACTTCTGTAGAAACTACTGATAAAAAAAGTAACTCTCTTTGGGGGTTGCTAATCAGAAGAGCCTCCTTGAGAAAATAGCCAACAGGGAGAAAAACTGAGCTGAACAATGAGGAGGGAAAGTGGGCACATGGTTATCTAGTTGGAAGAAACATTGTTGGATTTCTCGAATTTCCAGTTAAGTAGGACAATCAGTTTCATTTTTTGCTTAATATAGTTTGAATAGGGTTCTGTCACTTGCCATAAAATGTCTTACTTAATACAAAAGGGCAGAGCTGGAAGGTCTTAGCTTGGAACCCAGATAACCCTCTTAGTTAACTTTTAGAAAACAAGGAATACCTGGGACACTGCAGTTACAGTTGACAAATGGAAGAAGACAATATAAACAATCGGATCCAAGCCTCTTTCAAACAATCCTCAAATGTTTTCACAGTGTCGTCTCTCATGTCTGCAGGCATCTGGGTTCTTTCAAGATAGCACGACAGTTAAGCAGATTGGTAGCCAGCATCTTCACCCAGTTTTCTCCTTGACCTCCTCTGAGACTTCTGCCATTTTCCCCAGGTACATGCCACTGCTCCCATCATTCTTATGTGTATTCTCCTTGCTGTGTGCCTTTCTCTAGTGTACAACTTGGTACACTGTCATAGATGCGTCCTAATCCATCTACCAAACCAGATAGACAACTCTCCCAGACTGGGAATGCCCATAATTCATGTTTTAATATCTGGAGCCTAGTACAGAGCCTAACACACTAGTAAATTATGCATTGAATTGAACTCGAGGCTCAACTCAGACTTACTCTCTGACCATCACTCAGTGCCCAGCCTCTGTCTCCTTGAAACCCTCAGAGACTTGTCTGCCTGTGATCTCAGTCTGATACTGTCTCCTGCTTGGCCTTGTCAATTATATAGAAACTGATACAAACGTCCATATGGTCAAAGCTATGGTTTACCAGTAGTTATGTAAGGATGTGAGAGTTGGACCATAAAGAAAGCTGAGCACCGAAGAATTGATGCTTTTGAACTGTTGTGCTAGAGAAGACTCTTGAGAGTCCCTTGGACTACAAGGAAGTCAAATCAGTCAATCTTAAAGGAAGTCAACCCTGAATATTCATTGGAAGGACTGATGCTGGAGCTGAAGCTGAAGCTCCAATACTTTGGCCACCTGATACGAAGAGCCAACTCATTGGAAAATACCCTGATTCTGGGAAAGACAGAAGGCATAAGGAGAAGGGGGGAACAGAGGATGAGATGGTTGACTGGCACCATCAACTCAGTGTATATGAGTCAGAGAAAACTCCAGGAGATGGTGAAGGACAGGGAAGCCTGGCATGAACAACAACATGTCTATAAACAGGCTTATTTATTTATTGAACACTTACCAGATAAGAACTCTGTGTATTTTAACCCATTCAATCCTCACCATAGCCTCTCTGTCTCACAGATGAAGACACAGATAAAGGTTTGAGAGGTTAAGTGACCTTCCCAAGGTCACCCAGCTTGTGTGTGCAGTGTCCAGGGATTCAAAACAAGCAGCCTGTTTTGAACTGGAGTTATCATCAGCACTTTGTGGGCCCAAAATGTTTCATTTATATTGTTAAATTAGCCTCACAACAACCCTACTAGCTATGATTATTAGCCCCAATTTCCAGATATGACAATTGAGACCCCGTGAGGTTATTTTTCCAAGGTCACCTGACTGCAAGAAGAAAAGCTAAGATTACATCCCAGGGTGCCCAGAACCCACATCCAATAAGCACTGTGCCCAACAGTTGTCTATTAACTGATTGTTGATTGTATCAGAAGAAGCTACCAAGTAACCTACCTTTAATTACCATTTGTTTTTCTTCTTATTGTTTCATAGATATAGCAACATCTACTTCATAGGATTGTCATACACCCTTCTATCTATGTTTGTAAAGTTCCAAGAATGTCTGGCGTATAGTAAGTGCTCAACAAATGGTAGTTATCATTACTGTTTACTGAGTGCTTCTTGTGCCAGACACTGTACCGGCACTTTACTTGCAATATTGCATCTAATTCCCACATCAACCTCATGAGGTGGATACCAATATGATGCTCACTTTATATATGTGGAAACTGAAATGGACATTTCTCCTTGTGTTTCCTCACACTCAGCACATGATCACAAGATAAGTAGCCTATTTCCCTAAGCTTCCATATAGAAAAATGTTAAGTTGCCAAACTATCTCATTCAGTATTGGCTGACAAGGCTACTGAGGAATATGCTTATTCAATTATAAGTGGTTATATAGGTATATTATAGTCCTACAATTCAATTTCATTCTGACACTACTCAGAATTAGCACAAAACCCACAGGTTAAGGGTTCAGTCCACAGGACCACTTCAGACACGGGCCACAAACAGGGTGCCCAGGCTATCTGAATTCTGCTTGGCTGTCTACAAATTTGAAGGTTGCCATGACTCCCCTCAGATCTGATAATTCAGTAAAACAATTCATAGAACCTGGAAAAACACTTAACTTACACTTGTCATTTTATCATACAGAATACAACTCAGAAATAGGCAAATGGAAGAGATGCATAAGGCAAGGTAGGATGGGTGGATAGAGCTCAGGGTCAACTAGATGAAAAAGATGGAGTGGGGTTCAGAGCTCTCTCCAGGCGTGCCACCCTCCTGGCATGGTGATGTGTTCACCAACCTAGAAGCTCTCAGATAGTTAGTGCCCAAGGCTATACAATTAGTTGTTTGATAGAGCAGCATGGTACTAGTTGTGACTCTCTTTCTTACTTACAAAGTTCTGGTGAAGAGATCAAGGGCCCAAAGATCCCGCTGGGTCATCCCAGTGCACCAGCCCTGAGCACCCTGTATTATGCATTGAACCTGGACTGGCAATTCATTTCACATATGATAATTTACGTGTTTTAATGCCATTCTCCCATATCAGCCCACCTTCACCCTCTCCCACAGAATCCAAAAGACTGTTCAATACATCTATGTCTCTTTTGCTGTCTCGCATACAGGGTTATCGTTACCATCTTTCTAAATTCCATATATATGTGTTAGTATACTATATTGGTGTTTTTCTTTCTGGCTTACTTTACTCTGTATAATAGGCTCCAGTTTCATCCACCTCATGGGGAGGGAAGTGGGAAGGGGTTCAGGATGGGGAACACATGTACACCCATGTCAGATTCAAGTCAATGTATGGCAAAACCAATACAATATTGTAAAGTAAAATAAATAAATTAATTAGTTAAAAATACAATAATAATTAAAAAAAGAGCCCAGTGATCACTGGCCTCTCATTTGCTTCTTTTAGCTCCTGGTCTTTTGATGATTCCTTAGCCATGGGCCTCAGCTCATAGAAGAAAAGCCTGCACATTTACAACTCTGCAAAGTTAAAGGAGAAAGAAAACATAAGCATATTGAGCTCCTACAATATTTGAGCACCAAGGGCTGGGGACATGAATCTATCCAATCTGAAACCATCTTGCTCAACAGCTAAAAATGCAAACCTCTTCCTCATCCCTGTTCTTACTGATGCTGTTCATGGGGGTGAGCTGGCACAGGAAGAAAGAGTTGGAAATTTCCTTGTTAATTTCAGCCTTGTAGATGATTCAGATTTCAAAAAAAAAAAAAAATTCACCTTGGGTCGAAAGCATATGGACAAATTATTTGTGCAGATTAAATAATCCAGATGGCTATCTGAGTTACTGAAGCAGAAAAGAAAACAGTTTCATCATAGATGGAGCCAATTCAGTAAATTCAGGGAACAACAGATTTCTTTTACCTTGAATGACCTGATTTCTTCTCTTCTTCATTTGGCTGGCTTAATTTTACTGTGCAATTGCCAAATCTTCACTTCACTTGGGCTATTTAAATAGTCACAATGTTGCCTTTTTATATAAAAGATTAACAAATAAATAACTAAAATTTGATGGAGAAGAATGACATGTGGAATAAAGGATTAATCAGTTCTGTCACTCTCATTTGGGCAGCAAAATCAAGCCTCTTGTTTGGGAAAATACTGCTGGATGGGATAGTTTTCACATTGCCAGGCTGCTTTACTTTTTTAATATCACAGCTGATTTGCTGTGGTGCAGACTGCTACAAACTGCTGGCACTATCACTAGTTACAAAGTGTGTTTGCCAAACTACTCAGGGTAGAGGGAGCCATACTGTATTCTTTAACGGTGGCCTTCTTCTGCCAGGGAGAAGATCAGCATAGAAAAGAGCCTCATTCATCTTCTCCCCTTCACCTCCTGTGGCCTGAACAAAGTGAATGTATCAGACTGTTTGTGTGGAAAACACTGGTAGGAATTTCTATGTTCCTCTCTATCCAATACTGCTGTTGGAAACTTTCAGCAGGTGTTTCAACCACTGACTTTCTCTTATCCTTGTCCCTTGGTGCACATGGCCACAGAACCTTGGGAATATGCAGATGGCTCACCTGTTCCATTGCTGTGTTTGAAAAATACAAAGGACGGTGGGCACCAGATGCTTTTGAATCCGTCTTTAATAGTCAAACACTCCTGTCAGTTCTCTTTTAAGTAGCAAAAATGTAAAATCAGAGGGACCTAGACAAAGTTCCAAACTGTAATTCTAGCTCACTCCTGGAAACTCTCACATCAGTGCACTGTATTCTATGGAAGATAATTATACTATCTTTTTTTCCTGTCGGATGTCAATACATGGTGAGTGGTTTCCAGAAATTTACTTCATTTGCAACTAAAAGCAAGAAGAGAAGGCAATCCAAGCCACCCTGGCATCCTGACAGCTCAGCACTCTCTACTAAGAACACAGCTCCAAGCCAGTCACCTCCTGGGTGTCAAGGCAAGAAAGCAGGGATATATTATTTAGGACACATTTAAAAATAAGAATTAAACTGTCACAGTACAAATCTTCTCCCTTTCTAAACCCTCTAAACCAAAGAATCAACCTCTCCCATTAGGTTGAAAAGACAATGATTCAGAGTTAAAGGTGAATAAAAATGCAATATTTTAATTCACTTTCAGAATTCCTTGTGTGAATTACATTTTTTTGAGTATAAAAGAAAGAAGAAATCCCTTCTTAAAACTGACTACTGACATTAGTGAATAACAAGATCAGAGGGAGGAACTAATTAAGAATGGGCTGAGTGCTATGACCATCATACAATTTTACTCTTAGTTTTGCAGGTAACTTGGCTCTATTTTTCATTCACACATGCATTCAGTGCTGAGAATTTGCACTGGCCACTGAAATTAAATTCTAGGTAATTTTCATTACACTCTTATCATGAACCAGATACTGCTCAAAATGCTTTACTTATGTTACTGTATTAAATTCTCACTAAATGCTATGAGATAGGCACTATTCTTATCCTCTTTTTCCAGAGAGAAAATGCAAACTTTGAGAGGTTATGAAATTTGCCAAAGGAAACCCAGTTGGCAGGTGTGGAGGAAGGCTGTGAACTGAGGCAGTCTTAACTTCAGAGCTAACATTCTAAACAGCCCACCCAACCAATAGCTAGTTGGCGGGATAGTATTAGAACAGGACCTCAGAGAAGCCAGGTGGCTACCCAACAAGCCACTTCTACTTCTGAAGGGTTTATTTTTATACCCTATTGCCTTCTTTACAGGAGAGTTTTGGAATGAACACAGGAAGTGACCTACTGGCAAGAAGAAACAGATGACTCCTGTTGAACAGGGAGGAGGGTGAGAAACCCTTTTGAGCCACAAGAATACCATTTTTTCACATCAGTGGAGGTCACTGAATGCATTCCCATTTTGAGAGGTCACATGGAGAAGAGTCCCACGTTTGAGGAGGATACTCTGATGCCAAAAAGTGATCTAACAGAAGTTTTGCTGCAGAAAGGCTACTTTTATTGAACCTTGCCCAGGAGCATATGCTGTATGAAGTTGACCAGATAGCTTGTTTGGTCAGACCTTTCCAGATACTTTAATGATCTTGAAGTGTGTCCTGCAAGTCTCCTGGAGTAGGTGCATGTGGTTCCAGGTACTCTACTGACAAGCTATAAAGGGCTTTAGGCTACCTTGTATGTTGTTATTGTTTTTTAGTCATTAAGCCATGTCCAGCTCTTTTGGGACTCCATGGACTGTAGCCCATCAGGCTCCTCTGTCCATGGAATTTCCCAGGCAAGAAAACTGAGATGGTTTGCCACTTCCTTCTCCAGGGGATGTTCCTGACTCAGGCATCGAGCCTACGTCTCCTGCATTGGCAGACAGGTTCTTTACTAGCCACCAGGGAAAGTGGTGTAAAGTGTTCTTTACAAACACACTTTTCTTTGCGTGTTTGTAAATTGTCTGGGTTGCCAAATAAGTCAGAGGGTTTGGTGGTCTGGCAATAACTCAAAGCTCTATATTCCTCTTCTGTCTTGGATTCATTTATTCCAACAGCTTTTCCTGAGTATTTCTTTGGGCCAGTTACTAAGGGTCTCCAAACAAACAAGGCATGATCCTTTGCCTCAAAGAACATGTAGTGAGAAGATTTAAAGCCCCATAACCTCTGGGAGAGAGCTTCCTGTCCTCTGCTCCTCGTCACTCAGGCTGGGCATGATGTAGAGAAAATGAGTTTTCCCTTTTCTCTTTTATCTGATGCTTTGTTGCTTAGGTACCATCTCTAACCTCCTACTTGACTGGTTGATGACTTTATGTTGATCCAGTGTTAGAGGATTTCCAAGTGCTCATAAAAAATAAAAGTAACTCACAGCATAAAAGCTCTGCATGTGGCACACATGTGACAACCCTTTGAAGTAGTTTCTGTTATTGTCCTTATTTTCTACAGCAGAGAACTGAGACACAGGAAGTTAAAAAAAGATGAGTCCAAAGTTAAAATGTTACTCAGTTTCTCTTCAAAGCACATTGTAACAAAAACTGCTATATAGCTGTGAAAAGAAGAGAAGCGAAAAGCAAAGGAGAAAAGGAAAGATATTCCCATTTGAATGCTGCTGCTAAGTCGCTTCAGTCGTGTCCAACTCTGTGAGACCCCGTAGACAGTGGCCCACCAGGCTCCCCCGTCCTTGGGATTCTCCAGGCAAGAACACTGGAGTGGGTTGCCATTTCCTTCTCCAATGCATGAAAGGGAAAAGTGAAAGTGAACTCGCTCAGTTGTGTTCGACTCTTCACGACCCCATGGTCTGCAGCCTACCAGGCTCCTCTGTCCATGGGATTTTCCAGGCAAGAGCACTGGAGTGGGGTGCCATTGCCTTCTCCACCCATTTGAATACAGAGTTCCAAAGAATAGCAAGAAGAGATAAGA
>NW_011494863.1:4899145-4904697 GCF_000754665.1 Bison bison bison
CAAGAAAATTAGAGATATCAAGGGAACATTTCATGCAAAGATGGGCTCAATAAAGGATAGAAATGGTATGGACCTAACAGAAACAGAAGATATTAAGAAGAGGTGGCAAGAATACACAGAAGAACTGTACAAAAAAGATCTTCATGACCCAAATAATCACAATGCTGTGACCACTCACCTAGAGCCAGACATCCTGGAATGTGAAGACAAGTGGGCCTTAGAAAGCATCACTACGAACAAAGCTAGTGGAGGTGATAGAATTCCAGTTGAGATATTTCAAATCCTAAAAGATGATACTGTGAAAGTGCTGCACTCAATATGCCAGCAAATTTGGAAAACTCAGCAGTGGCCACAGGACTGGAAAAGGTCAGTTTTCATTCAACCCCAAGAAAGGCAATGCCAAAGAATGCTCAAACTACCACACAATTGCATTCATCTCACATGCTAGTAAAGTAATGCTCAAAATTCTCCAAGCCAGGCTTCAGCAATATGTGAACCGTGAACTTCCTGATGTTCAGGCTGGTTTTATAAAAGGCAGAGGAACCAGAAATCAAATTGCCAACATCTGCTGGATCATGGAAAAAGCAAGATAGTTCCAGAAAAACATCTATTTCTGCTTTATTGACTATGCCAAAGCCTTTGACTGTGTGGATCACAATAAACTGTGGAAAATTCTGAAAGAGATGGGAATACCAGACCACCTGACCTGCCTCTTGAGAAACCTATATGAAGTTCAGGAAACAACAGTTAGAACTGGACAAGGAACAACAGACTGGTTCCAAATATGAAAAGGAGTACGTCAAGGCTGTATATTGTCACTGTTTGATAATACTGCCATTATAAAGAACCTTGCAAGAAGAGATAAGAAAGAAGCTGATACAGAGATGGGGAAAGATGCTAAGTGATAAATCATAGCAATAATTAGCATTCAGTAAATGTATAGAGATGATCTCAAATCCTCAAAGCCTCACTGCTAGCTGGATATTATTTTCCACGTGAGGAAATGGATATGGTAGAATAGGATTTGAATCCAGATCAGCTTTCTCTCCTTGGGCTTCTTTAGCTGCATCATACTGCTTCCTGGTGACAAGAAGAATTACACAGAGCATGAAGATGAACTCTGTCTCCCAGTGAGAGACCATCACTGAGATGAGTAAGATGCAACTCCAGTTTAATGGAGAACATCAGAATTAGATGATCTTAGAGACCACTCGGAGAAGGCAATGGCACCCCACTCCAGTACTCTTGCCTGGAAAATCCCATGGATGGAGGAGCCTGGTAGGCTGCAGTCCATGGGGTCACTGAGGGTCGGACACGACTGAGTGACTTCACTTTCACTTTTCACTTTCATGCACTGGAGAAGGAAATGGCAACCCACTCCAGTGTTCTTGCGTGGAGAATCCCAGGAATGGGGGAGCCTGGTGGGCTGCCGTCTATGAGGTCGCACAGATCGGACACGACTGAAGTGACTTAGCAGCAGCAGCAGCAGAGACCACTCAGTATAACCATTTGCCTGGTGACCTAACCTCTGGCAACATCCCCATGAAGAATGTGGAGACCAATTTGGGACCTAGAACAACTGATGTCCTCCTGTTCTATCAAGAAAACTTATACTAGAGAAAATTTTGCTGGAAAGCTGAGCTGTTGATCCAAGCACTAGAAACCCTTGAGAGTAGAAAGATGTCACATGCTTCTCCATTCAGCGAGGCCTCCACCTAGGAAACCACTTTGCTGGCTCGATACTGGAATTTTGCATTGTTTGTCCCCATCAATCAGATTATAATTTGTTCCATGGGGGCAGTTTTCAAAGGGCTGAAGAGTTGGAAATAGCTCTTGGACACAGAACTAGTACTGCTAGAGTCTTGCTGTGTCTTTGGTGATGCAAGCTTGTCATTTGTAGTCAGAGAGCTAGCTGTGGTTAATAGGAAATAATTTCTCTGGTTATACAGACACATACTGCCACATAAATGCACATGCTGTGTGGGGAAGCCACAGCCTCTGCTCTTATATCTGTTCCAAATCTTGCACAGACCTGCCATCACCCTTATGTATCATTATTTGAGTTGCTCAGTATATCTCTCTTCACCTATCAGTGAGTCTTTGTCATGCATAACTTTTTTCATTTCTTTTGTGAACAGAGTCTTGCCTTAAGAGGATCTGAATTCCTCCAGACCATTCTTTAAGGAATTAGATAAAAATAATAATTGAGTCTTTAGCAGATATTGAGCTAAATACTTTGCATTAGCTCATTTAATCCACACAAAACCTCTAACGAGGCAGGTACTATTGTTAACTCCCTGTTGTCAGTGATGAAAGACCTAGGTTATGCAACTTGCTCAAAGCACACAGATTCAGCTGAGATTCACCTGTGGCCTAATGGACCTCAGCTTGCAGCCCTGTCTCCTGCTGCTGCTTCAAAGTATGCCAGGCTCTGTTCAGCAGAGGGTAAATGTTTTTAATTTCCTCTGAGTTTAGTTATTTTGGAATGGATGAAGGAGGAAATATTTGGTAGAATTTTCATTTCTCTATAATTCTAGCATGAGGATTCTGAGATATGATTTAATTTTCCCAGTTACTTAAATATCAAGTTCATAACCTGCCACTCACATTGCTTTGTGTACTTAATGAAAACACTTTCTTTAGAAAATTA
This sequence comes from Bison bison bison, assembly GCF_000754665.1. Lineage (NCBI taxonomy): Eukaryota > Metazoa > Chordata > Mammalia > Artiodactyla > Bovidae > Bison > Bison bison. Next base: position 4,901,796 of record NW_011494863.1, read on the forward strand.
CATGTGTAAAATGAAATGTAGATTCTGTGAGACAGGGGTATTAATAACTATATCCTCAGAATCAAGAACATGTGCCTTTTCCATGGTAGTGTGAAAGTTGCTCAGTCATGTCCGACTCTTTGCGACTCCATGGACTATACATACAGTCCATGGAATTCTCCAAGCCAGAATACTGGAGTGGATAGGCTTTTCCTTCTCTAGGGGATCTTTCCAACCCAGGGATAAAACCCAGGTCTCCCACATTGCAGGCAGTTTCTTTACCAGCTGAGCCACAAGGGAAGCCCTATGGCAAGTGGTCAGTAAATACTTATTGATTAAATGTATGAATAAGAGGTTTAAAGTGGCATAAAGGTGTCCGTCTCCCTGAAAAAAAATCACAGTAAACTCCTGAGGACTAAGTTCTCAGAGGCCAATTATTTTGAAATCTGAGAATAGTGTTATATTTACTGAAAGAGCCCCTGGCCTTTGGTGAGAAAAAGTCACATGTGTTTGTGCTTCTTTGTGAAGTATCTATGTTTCTTTGGAAATAACTAGCTGCTGCTGCTAAGTCACGTCAGTCGTGTCTGACTCTGTGCGACCCCATAGACGGCAGCCCACCAGGCTCTGCTGTCCCTGGGATTCTCCAGGCAAGAACACTGGAGTGGGTTGCCATTTCCTTCTCCAATGCATGAAAGTGAAAGGGAAAGTGAAGTCGTTCAGTCATGTCCCACTCTTTGTGACCCCCATGGACTGTAGCCCATCAGGCTCCTCTGTCCATGGGATTTTCCAGGCAAGAGTACTGGAGTGGGGTGCCATTGCCTTCTCCAGAAATAACTAGAGGGCCTGATAAAGAGGAAAGGAGGGTGAACAGGCAATATTATTTTCAGTTGTAACCCTAATGAAACCATGGTTCATGTGGTTCAGTCCATGAGAAACTTTAAATTCAAAGTGCTATCAAGTAGAAATTGTAATAAGTTGTACATCTTTCAAACAACATAAATGGGACTACTATTAAAATTCTCTGTTCTTGTCTATGGATTCAGAAGTCTCTGGATCATCTCTTTCTCTCTGCAGAGCCATCTTCCTCATAACCTACTACTCCACTTAGCCTCTGTAATGCCTATTGATTAACAACTCTTCCTCATCCCCACGCTCTGCCTTTCCACACAAATGACACTCAATAGATTATTTCTCTCCTGCTTAGGGTTCTCTAGAGAGTGATATTCCTCTACCTTGCTGGTTTTCTTTTCCCCCTTCAGCTAGTCTCCAAACTCAGCATCACCAGTGGGAAAGCCCTCTGCAGAGGATGAGGTAGGGTCAGAGTAGGCAAAGTCCAAACTGTTTTGCACACAGGAAGGAGGGGAAAGGCTGTGGAAATGTACAGACAGATACTTTCATCCTTTCAGTTATAATATGACTGTCATGCCTAATACAGTGCTTCTCCCAAATTATACAGTACTTTAAGAATCTACTAAAATCTAATTTTTCTAATAGCATATCTATATCCATATCTATCTATCTATATCTATCTGTCTATATCTACCAAAGAACTCTTACCTTCCAGAGAGACATTTATAAATATGACATTTATAAATCCATAGGCCAAGATGAGAGCAATGTTTCATTACAGCTCTTAGTTTCCTACATTATTTTGTCACTTATTTGTTAATTCAACCCAGCATTTAGTCATTTTGTGCAAAATAGATTTAGGATCTAAATCCTTATTTACAAATAGATTTAGGATCTATACTTTTTTTCAGCCCAGCCAAATTGGTTGGTACTATATTAAACTGAGAATGCTAACTTGCTTAGCCACCCTCCTTGTGCACATCAAAACTTCTCATTGTCACATTTCTGCCCAGATATTAATAACATGAGTGGGAAGGAGAATAAATGCATGAAGTGCTGCTGCTCAGCCTTTTTAAGCCTGTGGAACTTTCCTCTTCTGCTTTGGCTGAAGATGGGGTGATGATTAGGCATGCCGGGAGCCCAGCTGTCTTAGGGAAAAACCCTAAAGGGAGAATCTGTCAATTGAAACAAATTTTTGGATCCCAAGATGGAAACCTAGATGGAACCAATTTTCATGCTACAGCACTACCATCAGCACTGGGCACATCAGGATAACAAGAGGCAGATGGCTTTCAGCAAAATGAAAAATTCGAGGGCACCACACATATGGTCACAGTTTCCAAACTTTGAAGGAATTCTGCCCCTGAAAGTGTATTTGTTTAATCTCTCCCAAGTCCAAAGGCAAGGAATCCTCAATGGCATCATGTATTTCTTTGAATTAAAGTTGGCTCTTGAACCTTTGTAAATGGAAACATTTATCAGTCTTATGACCAGAGCAGTGGGAATTTGCTCCTGGGAAAAGAGTTCAGGGAACGATGTTCCATTTATTGAAGGAAGAGGAAGATATAGATCAAAAAAAGACAAAAATATAGCCTGGGAAATAGATATTCACAGAGATCTAAGGAGACACTGGAACCACAGAACTCCAAGGGCTAAGAACACACAGTCTAGAACAGAGATGGCATCTGGAAGACAGGGACTCCTTCAGCCCATAGATATTGTTATTGGGTACTTGAAACATTGAAAGGAACACATTTGAAATAGATGCTGATGTTTTAAAATTAGGAAATTTCACATTGAAAATATTCAGATTCAGTTCAGTTCAGTTCAATTCAGTCCCCGAGTTGTGTCCAACTCTTTGCAACCCCATGAATTGCAGCACGCCATGCCTCCTGGTCCATCATTAACTCCCGGAGTTCACTCAAACTCACATCCATCGAGTCGGTGATGCCATCCAGCCATCCCATCCTCTGTCGTCCCCTTCTCCTCCTGCCCCCAGTCCCTCCCAGCATCAGGGTCTTTTCCAAAGAGTCAACTCTTCGCATGAGGTAGCCAAAGTACTGGAATTTCAGCT
>NW_011494863.1:4904797-4905417 GCF_000754665.1 Bison bison bison
CAGGAGTCAACTCTTCGCATGAGGTAGCCAAAGTACTGGAATTTCAGCTTTAGCATCAGTCCTTCCAAAGAACACTCAGGACTGATCTCCTTTAGAATGGACTGGTTGGATCTCCTTGCAGTCCAAGGGACTCTCAAGAGTCTTATATAACACCACAGTTCAAAAGCATCAATTCTTTGGCGCTCAGCTTTCTTCACAGTCCAACTTTCACATCCATACATGACCACTGGAAAAACCATTGCCTTGACTAGACGGACCTTGCTGGCAAAGTAATGTCTCTGCTTTTGAATATGCTTTCTAGGTTGGTCATAACTTTCCTTCCAAGGAGTAAGTGTCTTTTAATTTCATGGCTGCAATCGCCATCTGCAGTGACTTTGGAGCCCCCCAAAATAAAGTCTGACACTATTTCCACTGTTTTCCCATCTATTTCCCATGAAGTGATGGGACCGGATGCCATGATCTTGGTTTTCTGAATGTTGAGCTTTAAGCCAACTTTTTCACTCTCCTCTTTCACTTTCATCAAGAGGCTTTTTAGTTCCTCTTCACTTTCTGCCATAAGGGTGGTGTCATCTGCATATCTGAGGTTATTGATATTTCTCCCTGCAATCTTGATTCCAGCT
>NW_011494863.1:4905517-4914066 GCF_000754665.1 Bison bison bison
AGCCTTGACATACTCTTTTTCCTATTTGGAACCAGTCTGTTGTTCCATGTCCAGTTCTAACTGTTGCTTCCTGACCTGCAAATAGGTTTCTCAAGAGGCAGGTCAGGTGGTCTGGTATTTCCATCTCTTTCAGAATTTTCCACAGTTTATTGTGATCCACACAGTCAAAGGCTTTGGCATAGTCATTTATTGACTTTGTGCAGAAGTAGATGTTTTTCTGGAACTCTCTTCCTTGATCCAGTGGATGTTGGCAATTTGATCTCTGGTTCCTCTGCCTTTTCTAAAACCAACTTGAACATCTGGAAATTCATGGTTCACGTATTGCTGAAGCCTGGCTTGGAGAATTTTGAGCATTACTTTACTAGCGTGTGAGATGAATGCAATTGTGCGGTAGTTTGAGCATTCTTTGGCATTGCCTTTCTTTGGGATTGGAATGAAAACTGACCTTTTCCAGTCCTGTGGCCACTGCTGAGTTTTCCAAATTTGCTGGCATTTAGATTACTGAGTTGAAAAAAATCAGCAGACCTGGGCTCACATTTCTACATAGTCTCAAAGTGGTGGAACTGAGCATCCAAGCCAGCATGGCCTGTTTTACTTATTTGTATTACCTTCCTTGCCTTAGAAAGCCATGAACTCCTTTGTCCTGGCCCAATTCTGGTTTGGCCACTTACAGTCATGACTCTCTGATCATATCACTTAAGGCTTTCAAATCTTTTAATCTTTCTAGTGGAGATAATACTTTACCACAGTGCTGGGAAGGTTAGGTAAGACATTGTAGGTAGAGTGCTTAGCTCAAGGCCTGGCACATATTCATACATATTAACCACTATCATCATGAATGTTGGTCTTACTGAACAAACCTGTCCAAATCCTTTTATCACCTCTCTTTTAATATAAATGAGGATATATGAAAATGATGACCATAGATATGAGCCTCCTACTGCTCAAATCTTTTGGGTCACTGGATGTAGTTTGGAACAGTCAGATTATGTAATTTGCCTAAAGCCATATATAAACTGGGCAACTGTCTATTTCAATTAATCACCATAAGGAGACAGAGCTGAAAACTAAAGAGTTCCATAGAGAAGTGCAATGGTGTGGGGCAGGCCAGAAGTGGTTTAGAGGTCCATGGCTCCATCTGTTAGGTAAGAACACCCACTAATCACCCCTGAGAGTGCATGCAATATAGTGAAAGGACATCACAGATGGGAGACATTCAAATCACATCTCCATCACCACCAGCTAACTTCAGTCATAGAATTACTATAAGTTTTGAGTTTCTTTTTATAATCCATAAGACAGAGATAGTGGCAACCTATCCTGCAGAGCTGTTGTGAATATTAATTAAAATAATGAGCACTTAAATACTTAGCACACAGTAAGTGCTCAAAACACAGTAATTATAAATAAGAGAGTAAATTACAATTGGTCGTCTATTGAAAATAGTTAAAATCTTTATTGAAAAATAATAATCCTCAAGAGTTTAAGAAAACTAACTGGTAAACTAAGGCAAAATGTGATACATATAACCTTACATTAGTGTCATGTACTTTTTGAGCCCATTATAATTACCATTATTTACTGATCACTATTTCCATTAATGCCTCATTACTCCCAATGACATTATTGATAATGTTTCAGGGGGTTTGTTTGATTTGTATTCAAAAGTTGTGATGCATGGTCTCTTCCTAATATGTGTGGTATTGTGCTTCCTTTTAATTATAATTCAGATGTAAAATTCTGCTTTAGCCTTCTGTTCTACTTCAGTCTAGTTCTAACTGATTAGAACTGAGAATTACAAATTCTATGTGTACATTCTATTTAAAATACTCTGGCACCCAGCTGCTTGAAGTGACCTGGTCACTGCTTGCAAATGAATGTGTCTTGATTCTCAAAGTGGCCAGTGTGTTTGTTCAGTCAAGTCTCTTTTCCCCTGAGCAGTCTTACTTCTAAAGCCTCTCTTTCTTTTAAAATTTTGCTATAACGGAGGCTAAGGACAGCATTTTATCCACCTGGGATACTACCTGTAGTAATAGAATCAGATGGTGACTCTCCAGCATCACACAACGACAGTGAGAAGGTGAATTAACTCATGCAGGGCTGACATTTATATATTTGTATAATGAAGGTCAGAGGGGCCAAATTGCAAGTGTGATTTCCTACACAACCAATTATGTCTGTGATGAAAACATCCTCCTCTACTGACGTAAGTCGTGAATGAATTCCCTTGCCCTGGGAAACTAGGGTGGCTATTTCTCTGCTCCTCAGAACACATATCTGAGCAACCGGCTTGTGAGGCTGGTGCCTTACCAGTGTCATTTTTGTGTGCAAAGGCTCAGCTTTTCCTTTCCTGTGACCATGTCCCAGTGTCTTTCTGAGCTCTTATAACTTTTATTAGGTTCCTAAAAGATTGAAGAGAATATATTTTAAATGTTTGTTAAAGTCAAAGTCACTCTGAATTTCCTTCTCATATCCATAAAGTTTTATGAGACTCCTTATTTTGAAGACTTGCAAAGTAAGAATACTTGTCTTAAAACAAGACAGAGCTTTTTATTGCTCCTTTGCAGAGCAAGAACTCCCCAAGGACACTGTCCTACAGATCTCATGCTTCACTCTCCAGTTTCCAGGAAGGCTGTCAATTGGCCAGACTTATCCCTGGGTTCCTTTCCACTGCCTCCTCTCTCCATTTGTTCATTCTCTTTTTCTTTCCTTTTCCCATGCTCACTAAGAGGAGAATGGGAAACCCTCTCTTTTTACAAGATAATGATATTCAAAGCTGGAGTGGATATCTGCTGATTTTGCTTGTCTATCATCTTTGTGCTCTAGTAGCAGAACCTCTTTTTTTTCCATTTGGTAATCCATCCATGTGATTTTGGTACAGCTATCAACCAAACAGAAGTGGAGACATGACCCAGTCAGGATACCATGCCTTGGACCCACAGCAGTTTCAGAAGTGGGCGTTGATGGATATAGGACAAACAGGGACCTGGAGAGAGAGTTTCAAGCTATTTGGAATCACTAGCTATGGAGACTCATGTGGTTGCTGGAGAAACAGCTTACCTGTTTCACTGGAAACTCACCATGAGAATGATAAAACCAAAGTTGCTATGACTATATTTACTGTCAGAGTCAAAGATGAAAGAGGGAAATCTCACAGCATTTTAGTTCTTGGAATAGCCAATATGTGGGGCCAGCCTCTTATTTTCAACTTCCACATTCTGGGAACCAACAAAATGTCTTTTAGTGTAAGCTAGTTGAGTTGCATTTCTGTTATTTACAACTAAAAAAGCCCAGATTCTTTTACAGCTTTAAGAATTTTGCCATTTAGTGAGGAAATGCATCATTATAGAGGAGGAAGGCAGATTGTAATAAGTGCACAGGAGGGACCTGAATAAATCACATAGAGGGCATATAACACAGACGATTAATTCTGATTGAGGACACCATGAAAATCCACAGTGGAGGAAGACAGCATTACAGCTGGGTGTTGTACAGTAAGTGGAATTTCTGGTGCTGTGAGGAGGCGGCATGGAAGGAAGTGGTACCAACAAATGGTATCACGCTTGGAAGGTACGGCATGAGGAAAGGCATGGCATGTCAGAGGACTGATGAGTGGTTCAATGGGGCAGGACCTAATGTACGTGGATGTATGTCTGAAGCAGGTAGTCAGTGGGCTGGAGTGAGTCACCTTTTGGTAACCTTTGCAAACCATTCTAAGAAGCAAACTATTATTCTCTAAGCAGGGGGAAGCTGCTGATGTTTTCCATAACAGGATTAACATGACTAGATGTATGTTTCAAGAAGAAAACTCCACCTCCCTCCCTGGGCTCAGTCATGATTTTCTGGAGGATGGCCTCCCTGGATTCCCTGATTCAATTCACTGCCTCTATTATCTGTTCCAGGCATCTCATCTCACTTATGCAAAGGTACAAAACCTGAGCAATAATTTCTGAAACAATTCTGAGACTTAATCTAGGATAAGGTTAGGGAAGATGACACACCCTCGTCATCAAGTTTAAGGGCACTGGCACCAGCTGGGTGACTTAGGCATATCACTTGATGTAGTGTACCCAGTTGATGCCTCATCCAGATCCTCGATCCAAGGTAGGTGCATGCATCTCACCACTGATATTGATGAGGATGATGTTGATACTGGTGATGAGTTTTGGCTGCTACAGCTCACAGACTCTGCCCTTTACCAGAGGACAGCCTGAATCCCAACCCCTGCCTGCAGCCAATGACCAACTGATGTGGAGTACAAATGCCAAACATCCATGCTGTGTATCAGTTTAAACTGTGGTGTTTATTATTCATGCTCTAGGGTTCTCCCATGATTCCTTGCTTCTCTCATTTCCTTAATAAATCACTTACACAAGAAAACCCATCTCAGGCTCTGCTTCTAGGAACCTGACCTAAGACATATGACCTTATTTGTAAAATTGACCTTATTGTAAGTCTTAAATTGTTAATGTCAGTAACAAATAAGTAAAAATTAGTTGATATAATTAAGTAAAATTAGATGTATGTTAATATAAGGGAGGAATTGTGCTGGAGGAAGCACAAGCTAGAATCAAGATTGCCAGGAGACATATCAATAACCTCAGATATGCACATGACACCACCCTTATGGCAGAAAGTGAAGAGAAACTAAAGAACCTCTTGATGAAATTGAAAGAGGAGAGTGAAAAAGTTGACTTAAAGCTCAACATTCAGAAAACTAAGGTCATGGCATCTGGTCCCATCATTTCATGGGAAATAGATGGGGAAACAGTGTCACTTTATTTTTGGGGGCTCCAAAATCACTGCAGATGGTGATTGCAGCCATGAAATTAAAAGATGCTTACTCCTTGGAAGGAAAGTTAAGACCCACCTAGACAACATATTAAAAAGCAGAGACTTTACTTTGCCAACAAAGGTCCGTCTAGTCAAAGGTATGGTTTTTCCAGTAGTCATGAATGGATGTGAGGGTTGGACTATAAAGAAAGCTGAGTGCCAAAGAATTGATGCTTTTGAACTGTGGTGTTGGAGAAGACTCTTGAGAGTTCCTCGGACTGCAAGGAGATCCAACCAGTCCATCCTAAAGAAGATCAGTCCTGTGTGTTCATTGGAAGGACTGATGTTGAAGCTGAAACTCCGGTACTTTGGCCACCTGATGTGAAGAACTGACTCATTTGAAAAGACCCTGATGCTGGGAAAGATTGAGGGCAGGAGGAGAAGGGGACAACAGAGGATGCGATGGTTGGATGGCATCACCAACTCAATGGACATGTGTTTGGGTAGACTCCAGGAGTTGGTGATAGACAGGGAGGCCTGGCATGCTGCGGCTCACGGGGTCGCAAAGAGTTGGATACGACTGAGCGACTGAACTGAACTGAATATAAGGGAAACAGAATATTGCCTGGAATATAGCAGGTGTTAGGTAATATTTGTTTTTATTAATGTTATAATATTACTTCTTCAAACATTTCAGATCTTACCAGATTTCCTCTCCCTCTTTACTTCTCTTCTACAAATATTTGAGTGTTTATTGTATACTGGGCACTGTTCTAGGGACAAATTTGGGCAAGTTACCAAACTGAGCCGCAGTTTACTCATTTGTAAAACAGATACTCTAAGTCTAATACATAGGATAGTGGTGAAATTAAATGATAAAATGTTTATAAAACACTTAGCTCATATCTAGTGAGCATTCTATAAACTTTTCCTTTTTGATCCCTTTCTGCTAATCATTTTCCAGCATGTAAATAGCAGACACAACCAGAGGGGTATTATTTACTGGTTGTAGACTCCATTTGACAGATATATTATTCCTACATTTAAAGCATTAGTAACAGAACTTCTCTAACAATGATAACCTTGCTTTTCCCTATTAAAGCACTGTGATCCCTGCATATATTATTGTAATGTACATGCTGCCCTGGTGGGTTAGTGTAGAGAACCCACCTGCAAATGTAGGAGATGTGGGTTCAATTCCTGGGTCGGGAAGAACCCCTGGAGGAGGAAATAGCAACCTACTCAGTTTTCTTGGCTGAAGAATTCCATGGACAGAGAAGCCTGGTGGGCTCTAGTCCATGGGGTTGCAAAGAGTTGGACACAACTGAGTGACTAAACAACAACAATGCTGCAATATACATATTGTCAGATCACAAAGAGATATTAAGTGCTATGCTGTGAACTGCCATCAAGGCGTCACTTTGAGCAGGTTAGTGGTTGCCTCTATGTCAAAAGTCCATACTCAGCCCTCTGCAGGCACGGCTCATAGTAATGAGAATGTGGCCATGATGAATGCCTGCATGCTGAAAGCCAGTCCAGAGAACAGAGGTGAATTTGAGCGTAAAGCAGAATTTGAATCCAGTTATGTAAGTGGTGCTTTCAGTTCCCTTGATCTTTGTGAAGAAAAAAAAAAAAAAAAAGGGGGGTGTTTTTTTCTTTCATTCTGCCTCTTTCTGTGCAAGTTCAGGATTTCATAGTTTTCCTGGGCTGCTTTTGAGGTCTGCCACAGCTTAAGTGAAAGAAACAGAAAATGACTGAAATTTCTCTTGGATTCCAGCAGAAAGCAGACAGAAATTAGCACAGCACTGGGTGAATTTGATGTGTTGAGACTGAGGATCAGACTATACCCTATATCATATGCTCTATGATATTTTTTTTAATGTCAAACATACAAGATAGTCAATGGAGTCCAAAATGCACTGTTTTTGTTTTCTTTTCTTTTTCAGTCATGACTCCTCACAGTGATCTGTTAAGACAGTACATATTTCTTTTGATTTATACAATCCAAATAAATGCTGTCTATCATCACAGTGATTATCGTGTTTAAATAGTTGGGATGTAAATATTTTTTAACCTGAATTTCTTTCTTGATATTTGGGCTTCTGCCGGTTTTTTATTCTTTCATGTAATTAGGTGACTTAATTGAAAAGATGAAAAGACAATGCCACTAACTGAATTAAAAAATAGATATGAATATAAGATGGGATGGCTAGAAATTAATAAGGAATTGTTTTGAAACTGCAATAAGTTTTGAAATTTATATTCAGTTACTTACAGTACTTGCTCTAGAAACCTACATCTGAGGAGAGTTGAAAGAAAGATCATCATCATCATCATCATGTTTTTATATATTGTCCCTTTCTTCCCAAGGACTAAAAGTACTTCAGAAACATTGTAGCTGAATCAATAGAAGAAAGGGAGTAGGTCTAATGGTGAACAAGCGGGGACCCAAATGGGGACACAAAAACACAAATAGCGCAGGACCAAGAGGGTGAACTGCTGTTATAGTCTTTATAGTAAAACAACTCTCTGTGTATTTTATTATATATTAATTAAATATTTTATATTTTCTTTTATATATTCGTTAAACATAGTATCTGCTATGTGCAAATCTCTGAACTAGGTACAATGGAGAGGAAAAAATCAGAATCTTAAGGATCTTGTGCTCACACATGTTAGACCACAGCTAAGGGCATGGGTGGGCTCTGTGAGAAAATCTTTGAGGGTGTCTGAATATGAAACTACAAGCTTCCAGGCTCCACCTGCTGCACCAAAATGAAAACTTCACCTAGTAACTAAATCCATGTAAGAGAGTCTTACCTGCCAAGTCTGGAGCTAGGAGAGCAGAGAGGCTCCTCTCAGTATATACTGTTCATCCTTCTACCCCTTCATTCATTCACACGTCCACTTAATAAATTCTTGTCAATCATGGTGAAAAGTCGTGCCCTGGGTATTGAGCAAATAGGACTTGTGCGAGGAGCTGAGAACAGAGGGGTGGATCAGAAAGAGTTGTGACGCTTATGTTCTGATGGGGGAAATGGACATTTAACAATTATCACACAACTCATTAATTGTACCTATGATAGGGAAGAACAAATCTGACTCCATATTACATCCATTCCTTTTACTTTAACCTTTGTGCTTCATTGCTTGTGCTTAGTCATGCTGGCTCTGAACCTTTTGTAAAAGTGTGTTGCCTATAGCCTGAAATTTAGCCTATTCTCAGGGCTTTGACTTTTAAGAGTCCATGCATACAGAGATGAAAATTTGAAGAACAGAGAATAACATCTGTCTTGTTGGAGGTTTGTAGGAACATGTCCTGACTTGACCTCAGTGGACAGCTGCAAGACAAAGGTTTCCAAAACCAAGAAATTTGCAACAATTAACCATGCCCTCCCTTCACCATGCCTTTAAAAACGCTTTGTTGAAACCCTTCAGGGAGTTAGGGCTTGGGGGCATGATCTACCTGTCTCCTTGGATGGCCCTACAATAAATCTTTCTCTGCTCCAAACTCTGACATTTCAGTCTGTTTGGCCTCACTGTGCATTGGGCATGTGAACTTGCATTACATAACAGTACTTGTGATAAGAGCTTCAAAGAAGAAATATAGATTGAAAAGAGGAGTGTGGATGAAGGAGGACACTGAGAGAATCATGAAAACATTTAAAGGAAGTAAAAGTGGCCAACTGAGGCCTGTACCAGCTAGCTAGTGAAGAGAAAGTTAAGGTGCAGGGAAGTAAAGGAAATGGGTTGTTAAATGTCCCAAAGAGTGCACC
>NW_011494863.1:4914166-4951016 GCF_000754665.1 Bison bison bison
ACCGCCTTGCCCTCCCTTCTCCCACTGTTAGGACAGAGTTCCTGTGCTGCTGTCAGGAACTACTGGCTCTAAGAGAAAGGAAGGGGAGAAAGCCATTGTGCAAGGGTCCACCCAGAAAAAAGGGTACCCAAAGCCCTGGACCAGTTTTGGGGATGCAAAAGCTGGTATAATTGCCCATATTTCTATGTTGTGTGTGACCCAAACATTAAACTGACTTCCTCCCAGATGCCCCAAGCTGAGAGGTGGGAATAAATTCATACATTACATAGCGTGATTATCATCCATGATATAGATGTTGTTCAGTCGCTAAGTCATGCCTGACTCTTTGCAACCCCATGGACTGCAGCATGCCAGGCTCCTCTCCTTCACTATCTCCCAGAGTCTGCCCAAATTCATGTCCATTGAGTTGGTAATGCTATCTAACCATCTCATGGATGCATTTTGATGGCAGTTTGAAATAATTTGATAAATCCCACAACATTTGAGAGTAGAATATAAACCCAATGTGTTTTAGATACCCAGACTGGTCTGTCAACAGTAGAGGTAGAAAAGACGAATTTCTATTACAAGTATCAGATAAAATATTGTGTGGTCTTTTTCATTCTAGGACTGTTAGACTGCTGAGACAAAGTTTACTGTTTAAGTTCAGTTCATAATTTGTTTTTGAACTGAAATTACTATTTGCATGATCAAATTCACCAATCTGAGTGGTTGTCTTGGTGCCATACTGACACAAACCTCTAACACTTGAAGCGTCATGGGTTTTTCTTTGTTTAAAGATAAGATTCAAAATGGTACAGAGTAGTAAGGGAAAATTCAGGTAAATGATTAACCGATGGTTTGGTGACCTGGAAATGTGCCCTTGGATCATGGAATCACATTCCATATTCTGTAACTAAGGAGATTTAGGAATATTTAGAGTTCATGGCATAGGCATAATAAAAACAATAGCTATCTTGGACTGAAGACATATACTATGCTGTGTACTTTATAAGATCCAACTTATTTAATTTTCCTACACACTTTATAATATAAGCTTTTATTATCCTAATTTTACCAAGACAAAATGAGACCTAGAAAGAATAACTAATTTGCCTAAGATCACAGCTAATAATTGGTACGGTCAGGATTTGGCCTCTACATCTAAGTCTAAGGTTTGCATCTAAATTAGTACCTTTGCCCTGTGCATCTGTGAAAGGCAAACAAAATCCCACAAATCCTTCCTTAGTATAGATTATTACCACCATAAATTTTCTTCATTAGTAAAGGGGAGCTAGTTACACGTAGAAGCCCATATTATTTAACTTTTTCCCTTTTATTATACTGGTGGATTTCTTAATGACTCTTTAATTAAAAAAATTTTTTAGTTTGTACATTTATCTTAGGTTAACTAAAAGGTATCTAAATGTACTTGGCTTAGATGAGGACTAACATGTTCTTATAACCATTATGATACAAACAGAAGAAACTTGGAGATGGCCTTAACAAAACCCAGAGCCTTTGATAGCCACTAACATGCATCATGTTAGTAGAAGAAATAGGGAGAATTAAAAATCCTGGAGAAATATGTCAATTTAGATAATGATCTAAAAATCTCAATTTTACATTGAGAATTTTAATAAATTCTTATTTTACCCCAAATGTTTCTAATATGCCTGAAAAAAAATATGACAAGAGTAAAAGGAAGATTGACAAATTTCCTGGAAGCAAGTAAAAGCCACAGAGGTGAGGGATGGTCTGGGGTGAGGTGGGTGCTGAGGAGAGAGAGGCTGGCATTTTGGAAAAGGCACAGACTTTGAAGGTGACTTAGGCCCTAAATCAAATCTCAGCTCAGCCACTTAAGAACCTTGATCTTGGACAAGTTTCTTATACTCGCCAAGCTTTAATGTTCTCATGTATAAAAGGGAAAAACTATACCTGCAATAGGACTCATGTGAAGACTTAATGGGATAGCAGTAACACTGTTGTTATTTGGCGATGTTTTATTACATACCAATTATTATAGATAATTATATAAGTTATAAAATGAAAACTATAAAGTGTAATTATTCTTATTCTATGGATGAGTGAAGTGATGCTTAAAGAGGCTACACTGTTTAAGGTCACAGAGCTAGTGAGGAAGGGAGTTGTGACTCACCTGCATTTGTTGTGACTGCCAAGGCCAGGTTCCTCTACTCTGAGATAAACTGCTTCAGGGTCATAGTCTGAACTACCATTTAACAAACATTTTGTGTGAACCTGAGCTGAATGCTCTATGTGCATTATTTCCATTAGTGACAACTTGAGGAAATAGGCCTTATCATCCTTACTTCACAGATAAATCAATTTTGAGCTTTGGAAACTTAAGTCATTTGCCCAAGGTCACAATGGTAAGTGATGAACCTGAACTCTGAACCCAGATCTGCCTGATCTTAAAGCTATGCCTTTCTGTCTTCCATCACATGTTGTTCAGGGGTAAGTTAGAATTGCCATATTGTAGGTGGTACTTATTAAAAAGCAGAGATATTACTTTGCCAACAAAGGTTCATCTAGTCAAAGCTATGGTTTTTCCAGTAGTCATATTTGGATGTGAGAGTTGGACTATAAAGACAGCTGAAGAATGGATGTTTTTGAACTGTGGTGTTGGAGAAGACTCTTGAAAGTCCCTTGGATGGCAAGGAGATCCAACTAGTCCATTCTAAAGGAAATCAGTCCTGAATATGCATTGGAAGGACTGATGCTGGAGCTGAAACTCCAGCACTTTGGCCACCTGATGTGAAGAACTGACTCATTTGAAAAGACCCTGATGCTGGGAAAGATTGAAGGCAGGAGGAGAAGGGGACGACAGAGGATGAAATGGTTGGATGGCATCACCGACTCAATGGACATGAATCTGAGTAAACTCTGGGAGTTGGTGATGGACAGAGAGGCCTGGCGTGCTGTTGTCCATGGGGTCGCAAAGAGTCAGACACGACTGAACAACTGAACTGAACTGAGGTGGTACTAGTGATTTTTATTGAAAATCTTTTTTCCTTTCATCAACATCCAACTATACAGAATAGCCTGACAACAGTTACAGTAGAACTGAGAAGGTGAGAAGACTCTGCTAGCTATTCTAGGTCAAAATATTACAGTTCTATCCTTCACACTTTAGACTCAAAGATACTCCTTCCATATTGTTTGAGAGTAGATCAGCCTCAGGATCAGAATATCTGATTATAAAGAAGCATAATATGCTGAAAAATCTGGTCAACACTTAGCACTCACAAAGCATGGAATGAGCATCAATTTATACACTGTATGATTCTAGGACCTTTTGGTGAAACCCATAGGGAAGGCCTGGATCCTTGCCTTGAAGAATATCACATGCAATATATTTATCTTTTGGTTGGGTCTTCTCCAAAAGGATCACCTACAGTGGTACAGGAAAATATTGTTTTCAAGAGGATTGCTGTGTTAAAGCCCAGGGAGTAACTGCTGGCGAGGTGTTTTGATACTTTGTTGTTGTTGTTCAATGGCCCGGTCATGTCCAAATCTTTGCAACCCCATGGACTGCAGCATGCCAGGTCTCCCTGTCCATCACCAACTCCCAGAGTTTACTTAAGCTCATGTCCATTGAGTCAGTGATGCCATCCAACCATCTCATCCTCTGTCATCCCCTTCTCCTACTGCCTTTAATCTTTCCTAGCATCAGTGTCTTTTCAAATCAGTCAGTTCTTCACATCAGGTGGCCAAAGTACTGGAGTTTCAGCTTCAGCATCAGTCCTTCCAATGAATATTCAGGACTGATTTCCTTTAGGATTGACTGGTTGAATCTTCTTGCAGTCCAAGGGACTCTCAAGAGTCTTCTCCAACACCACAGTTCAAAAGCATCAATTCTTCAGCACTCGGCTTTCTGACTACTGGAAAAACCAGAGCTTTGACTAGACGTACCTTTGTTGGCAAAGCAATGTCTTTGCTTTTCAATATGCTGTCAAGGTTGGTCATAACTTTTCTTCCAAGGAATAAGTGTCTTTCAATTTCATGGCTACAGTCACCATGTGTAGTGATTTTGGAGCCCCCAGAATAAAGTCTGTCACTGTTTCCACTGTTTCCCCATCTATTTGCCATGAAGTGATGGGGCCAATATCATGATCTTAGTTTTCTGAATGTTGAGCTTTAAGCCAGCTTTTTCACTTTCCTCTTTCACTTTCATCAAGAGGCTCTTCAGTTCTTTGCTTTCTGCCATATGGGTGGTGTCATCTGCATATCTAAGATTATTGATATTTCTCCTGGCAATCTTGATTCCTGCTTGTGTTTCATCCAGTCCAGCGTTTCTCATGATATACTCTGCATATAATTAAGTAATCAGGGTGACAATATATAGCCTTCCCAAATTGGAACCAGTCTGTTGTTCCATGTCCAGTTCTAACTGTTGCTTCCTGACCTGCATGCAGATCTCTCAAGAGGCAGATCAGGTGGTCTGGTATTCCCATCTCTTTCAGAATTTTCCACAGTTTATTGTGATCCACACAGTCAAAGGCTTTGGCATAGTCAATAAAGCAGAAATAGATGTTTTTCTGGAACTCTCTTGCTTTTTCAACCATCCAGTGGCTGTTGGCTATTTGATCTCTGATTCCTCTGCCTTTTCTGAAACCAGCTTGTACATCTGGAAGTTCAAGCTTCATGTCCTGTTGAAGCCTGGCTTGGAGAATTTTGAGCATTACTTTACTAGCGTGTGAGATGAGTGCAATTGTGTGGTAGTTTGAGCATTCTTTAGCATTGCTTTTCTTTGGGATTGGAATGAAAACTGACCTTTTCCAGTCTCATGACCACTGCTGAGTTTTCCAAATTTGCTGGCATATTGAGTGCAGCACTTTCACAGCATCATCTTTCAGGATTTGAAATATCTCAACTGGAATCCCATCACCTCCACTAGCTTTGTTAGTAGTGATGCTCTGTCTAACTCAATGAAACTATGAGTCATGATGTGTAGGGCTACCCAAGAGGGACCGGTCATGGTGGAGAGTTCTGACAAAACATGATCAACTGGAGAAGGGAATGGGAAGCCATGTCAGTATTCTTGCCTTGAGAAACCCATGAATAGTATGAAAAAAATAAAGTATATTTGTCTAAATTCAAGTTTGTTGGAAATTGTGTTCATCCTCTTTTTCATGCAAGAGTCATTACTCATTTGTGACAAACAGCAGTTGCAAATTTTAGAAGTGAATTTAAAAAGAGAATCAAAGTATGAATAAGAAAGGTAAAATAACAGGAGCTATTTTGTATTCTCTCTCAAATGAAAGTGATATTCTAGAGGTGAGGTAACAAGCTAATTTAAAATATTACTCTGAAAGAACAAGGAGTGTACAGCAAATCAATAGCAAAATGAGAACTTCTTTGGCATTTGTAATAATCAAGTTTTGAGTAGGGGAAACAAAAGTTATTCAACAATTTTAAAAGAAGTGTTAAAAACCGTTTCATATTACTGAAACATCTTTTTCATAACTCGAAATAATTACAAATACTTTGACACATTTTTTCCTAAAATGATTTTGATTATCACTGTCTAACAGGTGGATGTTCACTGCTATTCAGGCTCTTTGTCCTGCCATCAGACCCAGGATTTCTTCCATGCAGTCTTCTCCAGTCTTAATTATTTCTCAGGGGCTAATCTACAAAGAGGTCAGACTCCCAACACAAAGGCTCATTTTATGCCCCATCTTTCCTAGTACTTGTATCTGGGTTTTGAAATTATGTAATGTCAGCACAGATAGTGTATATAAGCACTACATGAGTGGGCTTTGATTTGTGCATTTATTTGAGAGCATTTTAGTAGTTGCTGATGACTATATGCTTTGATAGATTCAATAATGGATGGATTGATTATACCACATTAGAGTTAGTTCAAATTGCCCTGAAAGTGAAAGTCACTTAGTCGTGTCTGACTCTTTGCGACCCCATAGACTATAGACTATAGATCCCATAGACTATAGACCCCATAGACTATACAATCCATGGGATTCTCCAGGCCAGAGTACTGGAGTGGGTAGCCATTCCCTTCTCCAGGGGATCTTCCAAACCCAGGGATTGAACCCAGGTCTCCGGCATTGCAGCTGGATTCTTTACCAGCTGAGCCACAAGGGAAGCCCAAGAATACTGGACTGGGTAGCCTATCCCTTCTCCAGTGCATCTTCCCAACCTAGGAATTGAACCAGGTTCTCCTGCATTGCAGAGAGATTCTTTACCAACTGAGCTATCAGGGAAGCCACACCAACTCAACTGACTGAGAGATGTTTAGTAGATCCTAGTGGGTATTTCTGATTCTGACAATATTGTAAATGATTTGTAGAGAAGAGTCAACATGCTGTTTAAAAAGCCTACAGACATTGTATTGTAAGATGTCATCAATGCTACTAAAGTCAAAAAATAAGACAAACATGATTGGGATAGATTGAGAGTACAATTGAAGCTAAATAAGATTCACCATAGAAAGAAAATGAAAGCTCATAAACATAAATATTATTGTTCAGAAAAGCGAAGATTCACAAGTATAAACCTTATTGTTTGGGAAATATGAGAAGGACTGAATTAAACAAAGATGGTTGATGCACCAGAATGGGAAACAGAAAGAGCAGAGTCTTCTGATGACACCAATAAAAGAGAATCAGATTACCATGGCAAAGACCCTTTTCACACTTGACTGCCTTTAATTGCCAGTTACAATCAAATGAGGCATTTTCAAATAAATGCCTTTACACTGGAAGTCTCTGCTCTCTTTGAAGATTACTCATTGAGACATAATTAAGCATGGGAAATACTGCATGGAAAAAAAAATTCTAGGTCCAACACTGTGTGTGTGTGTGTGTGTGTGTGTGTGTGTGTAGTATATAAGGGAGTGAATTCTAAAGGTTCAGAGTATGCTAACATCACATTTCCTAAAACCTAGATCCAAAGTAAGAAGGTGAGCAATTAAATAAACATCTTTTGACCTGATCAATTTAGTTCAGTACAACAATGTGCAGTCCACGGATAGTAGACAAAATCTACCCTGAATTACATACCGACGCAGGGATATTCTTGTCATTTCAGATGAAATTTGAATTATTTAGACTAAAAATGTCACTTTTCTGTGACCAAAGACTCATCTGAATGCAAGTATTTTCCTAGGAATTTTGTAAGGTGGATTTAATTTCTTCTTTACAAAACTAAATTCTAAATCATATGTGGTTCATTATTTATTCCCCAAGCATTTTAATAATGCATATAAATCTATGGTCACATCCACCATTAGAAGTAGAAGAACCAAAACCATTGAGACCACAAGAGAAGAAGTGGAGTGTCCAGAGCCATTCATAAATATTTACTGAGCACTCAATTGTGCATGAGGGCTGCTTTCAATGTTAATGGCAATGTGAAGTTAAGTACCACTGTTCTCTTCATTAGGCAAATCATATCTGGAGAAACATGTATAGTGTTAGGTTTCTTGCTTTACATGTCTGACCTGGGAGTAAGAGATAAATGTTACCTGAGGGAAATGAATCAGTGATGGTGAGCCTGAAAAAGAAGAGGTGTGGTGAAAATAAGGTAGTAACCTTAAACCCCATGAGGTAAGGGACCACCTCTGATTTATTCTTCTATGCATCCTGGCATAAAATAAATATTCAACAATTACCTGTGGAATGGGTTTTTGAGGGGAAATCAAGTTAGAGAGGGGTTTTCTATATTTAATACAACTCAGAGCAGCAGAGGTAGGGGTAATGACAGAGTTGTGTAACAACAAGTTCCGCCTTAATGTAAGGAACGACTTTCCAACACTGGCTCATCAGAGTAGAGGCAGCTTTATAAAGTGTTGAACTTACTAAAAGTAGAATAAATGTAAAAAATAAATGCTGAGTAGTTATTAAAGAGATAATTGTTGTTTTGGATGGAAGATTTAACTAAATAAGTGTCAATATTATATGATAATCTAGCTACCTGACAAGCTTTACATCAATGACTTTGATGGTTTATGAAACAACATATTTGTACCTTTCATTCAAATTCTCTTTTCAATGTATATGTGAGAATCAAGCCTGACCACATACAAAAAGAATCATGAGTAGGACATTTGGTTTGTGTTTCAGCTGGTTCTCATTCTTAGTGGTGAAAATGTCTTTGACAAACTCACAATAAAAACCCAGCCTCTATACTTAGCCAATCCAAAAGAAAGGCAATGCCAAAGAATGCTCAAACTACTGCCCAATTGCACTCATCTTACTTGCTAGTAAAGCTCAAAATTCTGCAAGCCAGCCTTCAACAACACATGAACCATGAACTTCCAGAGGTTCAAGCAGGTTTTAGAAAAGGCAGAGGAACCAGAGATCAAATTGCCAACATCTCCTGGATCATTGACAAAGCAAGAGAGTTCTAGAAAAACATCTACTTCTGCTTTATTGACTATGCCAAAGCCTTTGACTGTGTGGATCACAACAAACTCTGGAAAATTCTGAAAGAGATGGGAATACCAGAACACCTGATCTGCCTCTTGAGAAATCTGTATGCAGGTCAGGAAGCAACAGTTAGAACTGGACGTGGAACAACAGACTGGTTCCAAATTGGGAAAAGGGTACGTCAAGGCTATATATTGTTACCCTGCTTATTTAACTTATATGCAGAGTACATCATGAGAAACACTGGACT
This sequence comes from Bison bison bison, assembly GCF_000754665.1. Classification (NCBI taxonomy): domain Eukaryota; kingdom Metazoa; phylum Chordata; class Mammalia; order Artiodactyla; family Bovidae; genus Bison; species Bison bison. The sequence goes on from NW_011494863.1 coordinate 4,922,807, forward strand.
GGATTAAGCACAAGTGGGAATCAAGACTGCCGGGAGACATATTAATAACTTCAGATATGCAGATGACACCACCCATATGGCAGAAAGCAAAGAACTAATGAGCCTCTTGATGAAAGTGAAAAGGAGAGTGAAAAAGTTGGCTTAAAACTCACCATTCAGAAAACTAAGATCATGGCATCTGGTTCCATCACTTTGTGGCAAATAGATGTGGAAACAGTGGAAACAGTGACAGGCTTTATTTTTTGGGGCTCCAAAATCACTGCAGATGGTGACTGCAGCCATGGGATTAAAAGATGCTTACTCCTTGAGAGGAAAGTTATGACCAACCTAGACATCATATTAAAAAGCAGAGACATTACTTTGCCAACAAAGGTCCATCTAGTCAAAGCTATGGTTTTTCCAGTAGTCATGTATGGATGTGAGAGTTGGACTATAAAGAAAGCTGACCACCAAAGAATTGATGCTTTTGAACTGCGGTGTTGGAAAAGACTCTTGAGAGTCCTTTGGACTGCAAGAATATCCTACAAGTCAATCATAAAGGAAATCAGTCCTGAATATTCATTGGAAGGACTGATGCTGAAGCTGAAACTCCAATACTTTGGCCACCTGATGTGGAGAACTGACTCACTGGAAAAGACCCTGATCTTTCCTTTTTTCTTTTCCTGATCTTTCTTTCAGTCTTTTGGGAGGAGAAGGGGATGACAGAGGATGAGATGGTTGGATGGCATCACCAACTCAATGGATGTTGAGGTCCTTTAATGGACTGGTGGTCCGGTGTCGACTGATAAGAAAGTAAAGGAGAGAGAAAGAGGCTGATATTCCTTGGTTTACACAGAAAGCCAATAAAGCCCCTGGCACAGGGCTTGCTCTGTTCACAGAGGCCTCAGGTGCCCTCTCGATGGGGTGAAGGCGCAGAGCACCTTCTCGAGAGGGTCTTAGAAGCCTGAGCAGGAAAGTGAACTCAGAGAGCCTCTGTGCTCCAGTGGATCAGCCTGAAAAAGAGAGAGAGAAAAAGAAAGAGAAAGAAAGACATGGGGACCAAAGCTCTGATGGAGGAAAGGTAAAAATCAACATGGTGTGGGCATATATACTTTATCTCAGCAAAGATAAAGATTAAAATTCCAGACTTACAAAACATAGGCAATCCATATTTAAGAGAGAGAGAGTTGTAACAATCACTTTTACCATATGGTTCACAAGAAGGAAGCGGGTACTTATCATCGTATTGAAAAACTAATGGAAGGAAATGCCTGTATCCCTCAGCCCCAGGAGAGGCTTGCCTCTCCTCATTCAGGAATTAATAAGGAACAGACAGTTCCTGACAGATCCAAAACAGCAGACAGGAAGCCTCCTGTTAAATGCTTCCTGACAAATGGACATGAGTTTGAGTAAACTCCGTGAGTTGGTGATGGACATAGAGGCCTATTGTGCTGCAGTTCATGGGGTTGCAAAGACTGACTGAGCAACTGAACTGAACTGAACTGATACTTAGTCATAAATACATGGGGTTAGGATGTGTATGCCACATGGGTAAAAATATCCTTCAAAATTTAGCTATTTCAGGGAGCTGACTTCCCCCAAATGTGATTCATTTTTCAATTTTAACCCTCATTCTGATTTTCCACCACTATCTTGTATAGACTGACAATTAGAAGGTAAGCTAGGCCATGACATCTTTTCTGTGATGCTAGGCCAATAGCTGAGTACCTCATGCTCCTCTTAGCCACTTTTGGAGAATTAGAAAAAAACATCCAGTGATGCCACAAGTCCAACAAACAAAGGTGCAATTGCCAATTGAACCTCAAAGAGTGGTGGATGCAAAATGAAGGAGGAATTTGGTGAAGTGATCGAATTCTACAGTCTTAAATCTGGTTGGTTAAGATTATACAGAATCGATCTTACTTTCATGACAGAGAAAAAAGAAAAACCAGATCAGTTAATAAACTCATCAAGTTTCACCCGCAACAACTGCATGTAAGTTACAAAGGCTAAGAAAATCTTTCTCAAAATTATTTTATGATAGTTTTATATCACTAAAAATTTTAATTTTAAATTAATGACTTCAGTATTTTTTTCCCATTTTGTTTATTTTAGTAACATTAAACACCGGGAGTTCTCAGGTATATGCATGGCTGGTTTTCTGTTTGAACCTAACACATAGAAATACAAACTGATTTAACCTATATCAATTATTGATATATGGGAAAAAACTCTCTGACCCTAGCCTAAAATATTTTAAGTGGTCCACATTTTAAGGACACCTCTGACACCTAAACTGATAATAATATTTAGGACAGCAACCACAACTGCAAACATACGAGCAATTATTATGAGTAAATGTGCTTTTAGCTACCTCAACAAGATTAATTTTATTCTTATGTCTATTCTTAAAATAAGAAAACCAAGAGACTGGGAAGTTAGGCAGTTACCGTAAGACACACAGCTACTACATGACAGAGATGGGCTTTGAACAAACATCATCTGACTCTAGAATCCTTGCTCTTATCCATTACCACCTCCTATCTGTCTATAGTTAGGGAATGAAAGCACCAAGAGGAAGATTCAGTGTAGACCTTGAATTACTGAAACGAGGACCAGACTAAGGCCCAAAGAACGTCAGATCACATATACCCAATGGCAACCAATAACAGATTAGTTTCAACCTCCTCTAGGTATTAGTGACCCAGGCTCCTAAGGCACTGGCTAAATAAATGAGCCAAGTATTTAGACATGTAGCTGCAATGCTGTGGTGCCTCCTTTCTTCTGTCTTTGACTCTCTACTCACCAAGACTGGATATCATACACACAGCTTATTACCTATAATGATTAACACATCTTTACTACTCTACATCTTCATAAACATAATTTTACTATTCCACAGCTCTTACCAAGAAAAAAATGTTGCAACACCCTTTGTTGTTCACACCAAGAACTAAAAACTGATCAACTTTTTTTTTAATTTAAATTTATTTTAATTGGAGGCTAATTACTTTACAATATTGTATTGGTTTTGCCATACATCAACTTTTGAATGGAAAGCATCAAACAACAGTTTACATTCTACAACTCTAAAATCCTTGAATCAAAATTTTCACCCTGCTGTTTTTTCTGAAACTAGTTTATTTTATCATGATACCCAACCAATCCTCCCTGTGTTGAAAAACCTACCTTAAACAAGACTTGAAAATCTCAGTAAGTATCTCATCTTGGTCCTTCTCCCTCTGAGATGCTATTAAAGTTCTATGGAGGGGTGTTTTCTCTCTTTGCCCCAAGCAATAAACTCAGCTTTGTTGACAAGCTGTGTTCTGTGTATCTGTGGGGTCAGCATTGAACACCTTCAAGAAGTTGGACACTCCTTCTCAACTCCAAAAGAAACAAGAAGCTTAGGATTTGCTCAGCTGCTGTATATTAACAACATTTTGATATTGTTAGAATATTCACTATTTATCTTGTCATTGCCTGTGCTGTGCTTACTTGCTCAGTGGTGTCCGACTCTTTGCAGCCCCATGGACTGTAGCCCTCCAGGCTCTTCTGTCCATGGGGATTCTCCAGGCAAGAATACTGGAGTGGGTTGCCATGCCCTCCTCCAGGGGATCTTCCCAACCCAGGGACTCAGCCTAGGTCTTCCGCACTGATTCTTCCATGGATTCTTTACCGTCTGAGCCACCAGGGAAGCCCTAAGTTCAAGAAAAATATTCTTAGTGTATAAATATCAGAGGATTCATGATGTATCAGCTCATTTCAGTGTTAAATGTTTGCTTTTTGTTTAAAATTTCCATTATACTTCATTAAAAATCATGATTTGTTTGCTTAAATAAATTATTGTGGGTAGAAAAAAAATAGGTGGGGAGAAAAAAGTGAAGATTTTTACCTAAATGTCATCAAAATGGTTTGATATACAAAGTAAACTGGTATGTTACAGAAATGTTAACTTCCTCTCAAAAATAATTTACTTTTTTGTTGTTTCCTTTTTTAGATGTTTGATAGAACAAAGAATATTTTTAATGTGTATGCATAGCTTTAGTAATTATAATACAAGAAACATGTATTCACTACCTTGGTTAAAATACAGAATATTACCAGAAAGGCCCTATTTGATATTTTTACCATTATCAAGGTTTCTAGATATACTTTTATAAGCATCTTTCTCAGACTTACTATGCAATGATAATGTCAACTTTTTCTTCTAGTGGCAGCCCTACAATCTGACTTAGAGTAACATTTTAGCTGTTCGGAAAGGAGGTTGACAATAAATCTTCCAGATTAAAAAATCCTAGTAAAAACTAGGAAAAGTCTTGGCAGTTTATTCACTATAGAATTTCCTCCTTCTTTTCTCCCTTTGCCCATAATGAAATTGTTCTTGAATGCTTGCTAGCTCCCATGACAATCTGGACCACTGCCCACACCCCCATGCCTTTCAGAGTCCTCTCTCCTCGCTATCATTTATAGTTGGGGGTGGGGGGACTGTGTGTTTGTCCCTAACATCCTGTAACACCTTGTATTGAGTATATACTCAGCACGTGTTAATTAAACGAAAGGCTGGCATTCTCAATAGATGCTAAATCTTGTAGAAATCTTGAAAGAAATATTTTTCTTTAACCTTCTCTTTCTCATCTTCCCTTCTCCCCTTCTCTCTTTCTACCCTCTCACTGCCTGTGTTTTATGTATCTTTCCCTGGCAAGGGTTGCAGGCTCTCCTTTCCCCCCTGATAGAATGCAGAATAATAGATTGACAGCCCTGATTTATCATGGCTTCTCTTCATTTTACGCTTGTTTTTTTTTTTTTTTTTTTGTCATTTATTTTCTGTTAGGAATTCTCACTATATTTTTTAATTTCAAAAAGAAATCATGTTCTTTGTAAGAATGACATGGTCTAAAGATATATAGAGAAATGTCCTTCCTCTGGTCCTATCTTCTGAATAAGCAATGTCAACAGCTTAAGACATTACAAGCGTCTTTTATCAATATCCTCAGAACTACACATATCTCTCTCTCCTTCTCTTCCCCCACAGACACACAAGAATTTCTCCCAACTTCCTATGCTGCCCTCAGAAGGAACTGTATTATATACATGATTCTGAAAGCATATTTTTTCACTTAACAATAAATCATGGGTTGTTGATATGAGTTTAATTTCATTTATTTAATGGCTACTTATATACCACAGTATAGATGTACTGTAATACATTCAATCATTTTTTTTAAGTGAACATTCTGGTTTTCAGTTCTTTGTCATTTCAAATAATGCTACAGTAAATAACCTTGTGTTGGGGGAGGGGCGTGTATCTATAAGTTTTCTATCATTTGCCCCATAAACTGCCACAGATAACAGAAATAGATTGTTGGGACTTCGTTTCATTGAAGTTCTTTGTTCAAGATAAAATAAGATCCCTAACATGGAGCTGATGCATTTCATCTCATTTCTAAAAGGACATTAAATTTTGCTATAATGTAAGCTGAAATGAGACTTAAAAGTTTCTAATTTCACCTTGTGGTAAGGCACACCATCAAAGAAAAGTAATCAAAATGAAAACAAAGGCTTTCTGTTCAAGAAAAATATAAGTAGAGACTTCGAATGAGTTGGATGGCAACTATTTCTTATTGAAAAAAATTGTTTTACTACAAAATAAATGAAACATTTAATGTTTCAATTCCATTTGAGAATGATGTATATTTTAAGGCACAATTCCTCTTGCTAATCAAAAACTCAGAACTCCTTGGATCTTCATAACATAGGCAAAGGGAGTTCAAACATCCAGTTGCCTAGCACAGAAAGTCTGTAAAAGTGAAAGAAAGTGAAAGTCATTCAGTCATGTCCAAATCTTTGCGACCCCATGGACTACACAGTCCATGGAATTCTCTAGGCCAGAATACTGGAGTGGATAGCTGTTCCCTCCTCCAAGGGATCTTCCCAACCCAGGCATCAAATCTAGGTCTCCCACACTGCAGGCGGATTCTTTACCAGCTCAGCCACCATGGAAACCGAGAAAGTCTATAACTGGAGTGAAAAGAGGGTGAATAATGTACAACTCTTACTCCAGATGAGCCCACAAGGCATGCAGAAATTTTTACCCTATATTCAAAATGTTTGTGTGACAGAAAGAATTCTTAAAACTAGTTTGGGAACTAAAATTTGAAGTATAATGTATGCTTGCAAGAAATAGTCATAATGAGAACATTTCCTTTTAGAGTATTATCGAAGTACACCAAACTCTGTTCTGCAGCCCCCATTTAATTCACTTTAATTCACTCATCATATAAAAACAATCAGAATATTTTAACAATTCATTCCTTCAGTTTTCAAAGATGAAGCCTTCTTATAATCCTTATTCTATGCTATATAGCATATATGCAAATACAGTCCCTCCCGACACCTGCACTCTATTCTAACTTCAGTGAGGAAATAAGGGATTATAATACAGCATGCTGAAGTGTTGCAATGGGGCAAGTCCAGGGGTCCCGAGAAGGGCTATCTGACCTTGACTTGGGGTCAGGGAAGACCTTGAGGGTCAGTGATGTCTACGTGAGGGACTAGTTATAGCTGGATGAAAACTGTTCCAAGCAGAGGATACAGCCTCAAAAATCAAGAAGTGACAAAGAACACAAAGCCTTTAACACACAAAGAGTGACTTCCAGGTGGCTCAGATGGTAAAGTGTCTGCCTACAACGTGGGAGACCTGGGTTCAATCCCTGGGTCCAGAAGATCCTCTGGAGAAGGAAATGGCAACCCACTCCAATACTCTTGCCTGGAAAATCCCATGGATGGAGGAGTGTGGTAGGCTATAGTCCATGGGATCACAAAAAGTCGGACACAACTGAACAACTTCACAAGGGATAAGAAGATACTTAAATGATGGAGCATAGTAAGCAAGGGGTGATGAGGATGAGAGAAATCAGGCTAGGAAGAAAGGTCAGGATGGGAGGGTGCTTCTACAAGACCATACCAGGTGCAATAAGAGCTGGGGAAGAACAGGAACCTGAAGACAGGCTAGGAGGCTGTTGCAAATGTTTTAGGTGAGATGATAATGACCTCAACTAGAGAAATGGTAGTGGAGATGGGAAAAAAGAGATAGCATCAATCTGCCAAGTTTAAGCTGGGAGTCTCATTTATTTGGAAGTAGACCATCTGATAGTCCTGGGCTTGGTTTGATGACAATTTCTTTTCTGAAAACATAGAGGAAACAAGAAGGGACACTGCTTGTTTGATTTAATTCTAACCAACATGGAAGAAACATTTGATGCTCTGGTGGCTACTCCTATGGAAAAGTCTAGTGGTTTAGCAGACTAACCAGTCAGTTAGCTGAGACTTAGTAAGCATGATTAAAACCTAACAAGAAATACAGAATTCCCTCTATTATGGAGTAACTTCAGTTCCAGAAGTTTGTATACAAGTCTATTTCTTGTTTTTATGTTCAAAAAAAAGAAAAAAAAAACCCACGAAACTATACATTGCTATATATAGTTGTTGTTGGAACTCAGAAATGAAACACTTTCAGGGTGATCTTTCTTCTATATAGGCAGAGCAATAATATGATTTACTATGCTCTTCTCTACTATGATCCTCACCACCTCCCCATTAATAGAAAGGCTGCAAAGACAACTGTCAAAAGATTTAAGTAATGAGAAGGTGAACTAAAAGGATGTCAGGGGTCCTCCTAAGCCTCAAATTCAAGTATTCTAGGTATTTCTAGAATATGATACTAAAAATATGCTTCAGGTAACAAAATTACTGAGAAAGAGAAGAGATTAGTAGTTGCCATGGGTCAGAGGATGTGTGGTAGGTTGGTGTGGTTATAAAAAGGATCCTTGTGATAATGAAACACTTGCATATCCTGACTGTAGTGGTGGTCACAAGAATCTACACATTTGATGAAACTGCACAGAACTAAACACACGTGCACACACACATGCACGTGAAACTGGCAAAATCAAAATAAGGTTGATGCTTGTGGATTCCCTGGTGGCGCTACTGCATAATTAAGCAAGATTACTACTGGGGGAGACTATACAAGGGGACACACGATCACCCTGTATTATTTCTTGCATGTGAATCTGTAATTATCTCAAAACAAAAAATTTAAAACATGTAATTCAAGCACACAAAATGATTATGCTGACAATGGCTGTTGTCCTTCCCTTGCACTCCCTCTCTACCCCACACTTCTCCAGTGGGGACAAACCTGGGGTTACTACAGAATGCACTCCCTCTGTATTCCAGGGACCAAGTCTAACTCAAGACACTTACTCCCAAGTTTCTCTATGCTGGAGACATTAATACTTCTTCTTAGTGCTTTTATTTGCATTCCTCCACAACATTCAGGAAAGTGTTGTCTGGAAAATGCATGTTGGAAGATAATAAAAGTTCCAATATTTGTTGATTTTAGTTCATAGAAACAGTGAGGGTAATAGAAATAAGGAGGAAAAATCTGTATGATCAAATGATTAATAAAATCAATTCAGGATTTCATAAATACAGAATTTGGATGTATCTTGAATATTATCTCCAAATAAGATTGACTCATCTGATTTTCCAAAGAGCATCTGGAGAAATGCTGCCTTATAATTTTAGCCCTCTGAATCAGAAAAGCAATACATTATTTTTTTAAAAAGAAAGTATAAAATCATCTATACTATCATCACTCATATATACATATCAATTTTTCTTCAGTGCTCTTGTTCTTCTTCATTTTTTTTTTTCCTCTGGTTCTTCTTAATCACGACACTTGATTATAAATGGAAGACACTCATCAAAACTTTGCAAGCTTCAGGCACACTGAGAAACAGGGGTTCTAATGTTGTACTTAGGACTCATCCTCAGGTTTTCCAACTCCTGACCTCATATGCTTTTGTGCTGCTTCCATCTTTAGGCAGGTCTTTCCCTTTTGGTAGCAAAACCTGCCACAGCATGTCCTGACTTCTGTCTCATGTTTAGGCAATCTTAGACAGAAAGAGAACTTCCTCATGCTCTAATAAAAGTCCCCAAACAGGGTCTAATTAACTTGACTGGGCTAAGAGGCTGTTTCAGAATCAATGGCTAACTGAAGCTATAGAGATTGCTCAGTGCCAGGTCTGGATATTGGGCATGAAATTAGGGCAGATGATGAGGGTATGGGATCAGAGTTCTTTCACCATTATAAATGTTTTAGTAGTCACCAAATCATCTGTAAGTCAACAAGCTTCTGCTGTTTTCTAGTCTTTTGCCCTAACTCCAGTGTGGTAAAAATATCACCTTAAATGCAAACAATAACTTCAGATATGCAGATGACACCATCCTTATGGCAGAAAGTGAAGAACTAAAGAGCCTCTTGATGAACATGAAAAGGAGAGTGAAAAAGTTGGCTTAAAACTCATCATTCAGAAAATTAAGATCATGGCTTCTGGTCCCATCACTTCATGGGAAATAGATGGGGAAACAGTGGAAACTGTGACAGATTTTATTTTTCTGGGCTCCAAAATCACTGCAGATGATGACTGCAGCCATGGAATTAAAAGATGCTTACTCCTTGGAAGAAAAGTTCTGACCAAACTAGACAGCTTATTAAAAAGCAGAGACATTACTTTGCCAACAAAGGTCCATCTAGTCAAAGCTATGGTTTTTCCAGTAGTCATGTATGGATGTGAGAGTTGGACTCTAAAGAAAGCTGAGTGCTGAAGAATTGATGCTTTTGAACTGTGGTGTTGGAGAAGACTCTTTAGAGTCCCTTGGACAGCAAGGAGATCCAACCAGTCTACCCTAAAGGAGATCTGTCCTGAATATTCATTGGAAGGACTGATGCTGAAGCTGAAACTCCAACTTTGGCCACCTGATATGAAGAACTGACCCATTGGAAAAGACCCTGATTCTGGGAAAGATTGAAGGTGGGAGGAGAAGGGGATGACAGAGGATGAGATGGTTGGATGGCATCACTGACTCAATGGACATGAGTTTGAGTAAACTCTGGGAGCTGACGATAGAGAGGGAGGCCTGTCATGCTTCAGTCCATGGGGTCGCAAAGAGTCCGACATGACTGAGCAACTGAACTGAACTGAATGGACAAAAAATGGAAATAAATCTAAGACCACTAAGATACTGTCTAGCTAATATATACTTAGTACAATCAATCATTATAGTTGTGGGGATAATACAGCTTCTCATATGCTGAGACTAATAAATCGCATTGGCTATTAGTTCTGAGAGTACATAAGACATTAACAGAAAAGAAGATTGAAAAAAAAATAGAGATATGACTGTGCAAATCAATGTTTTACATCATGATTTATTTCATGGGTCATGAAATCAATTTCAAGCATCATGACAAATTTAAGGAAAGACAGTAGAACATATGAAAGTACAGCACACACAGTAAAGTTAAGAACTGCTTTGTAAAACTTTACAGAATATATGTGGGTGTTACAATTTATGTGTGAGTAAGGCACAGGCATGGACACACTCTAGGTCACAAGTCAAAATGTGTTTCACCATAGGTCGAGTTACTTGAAATCATCGTGTGACTGATATAATCAGAGCTGGTATCTAACATGTTTAAGAGGAAAAGTCCGCTTAATATCTTCTGCACTGAGCATGAGTTATGACTGAACGAGCATCTCTTCAATATTCAAATCCCATATAACCTGAGAGGGTCAGTGACTTGCATTGTGCTGGGATCACCTGGTTTAAATTAGAACAATCCCCACTGGGCTTAGAATGAATCTCATGGGCCTACATGAGTCTTCATTGCCATTTTTGCTAAGCGTCCTCAGTAAAACATTAGCGTCTCCAGGGAACACTGGTCAAGGTATGTCACCTTTCCTTTAAAATAAGCAGATCTTTATTTCCCAACTAACAGTAGTGTCAACATAACTGAAAAATTCAAGCAAAATTTGAACTGATTGTTCTGTCCTTATCAAATATTTATATATTATCTAATATCAAGTAATGCTCTGATCATTTCTTTCAGTGACTTGTTAATCTCATGTTTTTGCACACAAAGGCTTATAGTTCTAGTGAAGACTGAACTATTTAAAAGGACCTCCTTTCTACCTGATCAATGTGTAAGACAGTGGCAGTTCCTTAAACGCCTTCCCATAATCATCATTTTCCTTTTCCATTCTAAAAATAAAGGTCTATCTTTTTGACCTGTTGCAAACTTCTATACACAAAAGCTTATGACCTCACCTTACAACCAGATTCCTACTTGTGACTTGCCTCCCCTTCCTCATATGGAAACTCTGTAGCAGCTACTCTCATATTTCTTCAGAATCCCAGTGACTCAGTGTAGAGCCAGATCTGCTTTTTCTCAATTTCCAGCACCTTTCAAACTCTTTCAGATACAAATGGAGTTGAAATGGGTCCATATATCTTCCCATCATATGCTCAAGGACACAGATTTCAGAATCTTTATCCTTAGGCTTTTAAAGGCTAGGCCTATAACATCATATACTCACAAGAGGTGCTCCATTTTGAAGTCCCCTAAATGGCACAAATCTAAATATAAACTCTTTTCCTGTCCTCTGGAACTGCTATTTTCTCCTCCTGACTTCCTGTGTCTATTAGAACCCACTGTATTCCCCAAGATAACTCAAAACTTCAAGTTCATCTTGGGATTCCTTCTTTGGTCCTTATCTTCCATATGAAAACATAATAAAGCTTTAATATCACTCAGCCATTTGTAAATCTGCCTTGCTGGGCTCTGAACCTACTCTGGAGTTTCATTCTGTCCAAGAAGGAATCCAGAGAGTGTCACTTTTGACCAACTGATGAAGCCAGAAATAATGTAGCATGACATCATGTTAGGAATGGTTTTCTATTTCTAGCTTAAACCTAAAACGTAATAGGAGCTTATTGGGAAAAGCAAATGGTTTTATCATTTTCTGTTATTTTTTAAAACAAAAATAATTCTCCTTCTCACTATCCTAATCATTAAATACCCATTCCAACATTATATCCAGGCCCTTGGCAGTGGAAGTGTAGAGTCATAACCTCTGGACTGCCAGGGAACTTCCTTTTTTTTCTCTAATTCTTCTGTAAAGGAACCACTTTTCATTTCTTTTTTCTACAAATGGAAAAGCAACAAATATATTTTGAATCAGTGAGGGTAAAAAGGTTGCATTTTTCTTATCAGCTAAGATTGCTAATTGCTACCTCATGCTGTATCAGGAAGGACTGTTGGTTACAACCAGGTTCTTCCAGAAAGAGTGCTGTGGTCAATTAGTGAGGTCTGCTATTGCCTTTAGGAAGATAGATGATGACTTGCAAGTCATCCTAGGTTGAAACAAGAATCAAGGCCAATCTTAAATTAGATGGAAGAACTGGGCATCTACATGGCATAAGTCAGAGGTGGGTTATTAGGGCTTTGACCCAAAAATAGCTATTTGTCACAATACTGAAATTCTAGGATTAGCAATTCATGAAGACTTTTTGAGAACTTTCACTATTAAAAAATTTTGTGGGAAAAGTTTCACTATTAAAATACTACAACTGTTTCCCTTATTCTGGGAAAGATAATGAGCTTAAGCTGTTATCAGTAAATAGCTAAAGGATGGACTAGTCTATTAAACTGCTTTTCAATAGCAGTGAAAAAAAGGAACGGTCCTTTGTATTGAAACATGGGATTAATTTATTAGAAGGAGAGAGTCAGGAGGATGAAACTGAGTGGGCAAAGAGAAATGAAGGAGAAACTAACTGGTAACAATAGTATTTTTTTCCTTCTTAAAACATAACCTCCTACTGCCACTACCCACCCCCCACCCAAGGGGAAAAAAAAAAAAAGTTTAAAAAAATAAAAGAAAAAAAGGCAAACAAACTAAAAAAAATTTTAAAGAGAACAAAAAAACAACAACCCTGGTAAGACTCATCCCTAATATTCTCTTCAAAGGCTACAACTCTCCTTACCCTTCTTTACTTATAAACAGCAGCAGGCATATCCAAGAAGTACAAACTTGTTGAATTCTGTTCAAAGTAGAAATAATTTTGCATCAGCTAAAAAGCACCAGGAATTTAGGCCATTCAGATCATGGTGATGATAACAATAAATATAATGGGAACCATTCATCATGTGTGCCCTGGCTCAGCTCTGCGTGAACTGTGCCTTCAGGATCTCATTTTAGTTCTCACCTCAGTCCCTGAGGGGTGGCTCTTATTATCCCTGAGGCACAACCAACTTTCAGTAGTCCAGCTTGAAGTCACATACAGAGTAGATGAGAGTGAAAGAGCCAGAATTTGAATCCAAGTCTGTCTAAGGTCAAAGCTTATTCCCTCCTTCCTCCCTTCCCTGCATCCTCTTCTAGCTCTTTGCAGGGTCCTAGGTCACTGTCCTCATCGGCTCTGGGGCTCAGACTGGATGATCTGAACATGCCTGACATATGAGAGAGAGAGGGAGTTAAAACCCCAAGCATGAAAAGTGATTTTCATATTGTGTATACTTAAATGAGACCCTCTGGACTAAAATTCTCTCATTTCCATACTTTGTGTGGATATGTAAATTATTCCAAAATGGAATTCACATGACATTTACAGAGTAAACATTAACCTGAAATCTCTCAATGGGGAAAAACCCTGTAAACTGATGATAATATTCACATGGGAATAGGAAAATACGGACAAGCCAAAGAAAATGCTTTCTGGTTTGTATACCTTGTATAAACAGATGCTAAAACTTTAGTTTGCCTACATCTACCAAGTATATAAATGAGACCTAATTAAACTGAAATTCCATGGAAAGCTTTCCAAAGCTCCTAGTTTACTCACCCAGTATAAACACTGTAAATGAATAAAATACAGTGTACTAAACAATTTAAATATAGCGTTGTGGTTCTTTAAATTTAAGAAATACAGTATTCCAGTTGCAATGAGGGACCAAAAGTGACTGAAGTTTTGTTTTTTAATTGAAAAAGCAATTAATACAGAAAAGCACATAGTATAACTTCACTCATGCGTCCTCAACACAGAATTAACAAATATTAACATTTAGCTGTATGTATTTCTAAAATTGTTTTTAATGAAAGAAAAATAAAGAATACAGGGGAAGCTGAAGTATGTTGTATGCTTCCCCAGTTCCATACCCCTCCTTCCTTCTCTACTTCCCCAGAGACACCTTCTCTTTGGAACTTGTTGGGTATCTTTCTAATTCATGCTTTTATCTATCATTAGGGACCCAGAAACCAAATATTATATTGTTATTGTTTGTGATTTTAGGTTTTCAAAAATGGTCTGTTTTACATTGTATATTCTGTCATTTGCATTTTTAAACTAAATGTGGTATCTATCCAACTTAGTACAGAAAGATCTAGTTAACTGCTACATTGTATTCCATCATTTAACTATACCAGAGTTTACACACACTTTTATCACAGACATTTACTGCTTCCCACACATATCTTTTCTATTACAAACTTCTTGTATACATGTATGTGTGTTTTAAAAGAGTATACACCTAGAAGTGAAGTTACTGTGTCGTAGGCGTTTGTATTTTCAACCTTACTAGATAATTGCCAAACTACTCTCCAAAGCCACTGTACCATTTTACACTCCCACAACGGTACTAGAGCTCCCATTTCTAACAGATTTATAAATACTTCAAATTGTCTGACTTTTAAGTTAGGAGTCCTGATTTAATTTCTTACTTTGACAGCCTTTACATTGTATATGGGGTATATCATAACAGCTGTTGGCAGGTATTTTCATTATTATTAACAAAGAGCACAGAATAAGCAACACTGATGTCTTAAGGTCATATTTGTAACCGATACATATTAAATGCAAATTAAATTTGATTATGACACCACATAATAGAACAAAACAAGTACTTCTTTTTGAGGAGTTTGACTAAGTCAAGCAATCACGAGGCAATACACACAGACTTGGAAGAGTAGAATTGTTTTGTATTACTTTCCTTTGCTTGCAGTATCAACCACTTACTTTTTATCAGCACTTGGCACAATACTGACATTGACTTATTCCCTTCTATTTGTATTCAGACAATCTTTGCTTGGAATGGAGGCATAGCAGCTGTTTTATCTAACCACCCCTAAGGATTGTATTAATGGTATAATAGTTACTACATACACAGACTGGCAAAACTTTTTCATACAAAGATAAATTGTCAAGCCCATAGAATGAAAAAGAGGGCAAAAGGATAAAACAGGAAAGGGAAGGTATAAAATAGACCTTCCCTTTTTAAATGTAGCATTTGAAATCAATATTTTCCATTACATCTGGTTGTAATGATGAAACAACGTAAAACTCATCTGATAATCAATGAGTGGCTGATTCACACAAATGTGCTTCTGTGGTTTGATACTGCTTCTACTATTCCTTCTCCTTTAGACCTATGAATGGGTCTACAAATTCATAAAAATGGGCAGAAAGAACTACATGGTGTTTACAGATGTCATTCTAAAGATGGATACAACACTTAGAAGCTTATGAAGAAAAAAGAAATTTCATGTTTGTTTCCTATCTTTTTCCTTTTTGTGGGTGTAAGAATGATGGTAGGCCAACAAAACCCAAGAATTTATGCACAACAGAATTTTAGAGATTCGTGGGCCATTTTTAATTTACAGTTGGAAAATCTGAGGCATTTAAATAACTCATTTAAGAGACACACTGCGCTTCATTATTCTGATGCTTCCTGTTTTCTCCATAAATGGGAAGATGTCTCCTCTCCTTTCCTAATGAAATGACTGAACTTGGTTGGCTTCAATTACCTAATATTTGGTACGTCACACTCAAATTCACCACATCATTAAATTTTCCTCTGAAATACCATTAATGGCAGAGGAAAGTGAACATTCACAGGGAGAATTTTTCAATTCTATCTTGAATTTTACACTTCATGATATAACTGTGTTTGTTTTAAAAAACCATGTACTGGAATTTCATTTCATGACACAACTATGCTTGTTTTAATTTAAAAATACCCCAAATCATTGAACAGAATTGGTGTTTCAGAAAGATATGTCATGCCTGTCCTTTTATTTAACAAATATTTATTAAAGAATCTGCTGAGAAAACAACAGAGGTCACTGCCCCTCTTGGCATTTACAGTATAATCATAAAGCATGTGACTGTAAACAATTATACAAAGAATCAGCAGAAGGTGCTGTTGTATGTCTATAAAGGAGAACTAAATCAGCCCAGGGGATTAGGAAAAGAAATGTTTAGGGTAAAAATAGAGTAGGAGGTAGCTTTCAATACTGCATGCCAGAAAAAAAAAAAAAAATACTGCCTGCCTCATAATCATTAAATTCAGAGAACCATCAACTAATTTTTCATGTTGGTCTTTTCTAAAAGATGAGTTATAATGCTTTCGTGACATATTGGGTTTTGGACTTTTCTGCATATAATTTTGGAGAAGACAATAGCAACCTACTCCAGTACTCTTGCCTGGAAAATCCCATGGATGGAGGAGCCTGGTAGGCTGAAGTCCATGGGGTCGCTAGGAGTCGGACACGACTGAGCGACTTCACTTTCACTTTCATGCATTGGAGAAGGAAATGGCAACCCACTCCAGTGTTCTTGCCTGGAGAATCCCAGGGACGGGGGAGCCTGGTGGGCTGCCCTCTCTGGGGTCGCACAGAGTCGGACACGACTGAAGCAACTTAGCAGCAGCAGCAGCATATAATTTTAATTGAAACAAAGATCACATTTTAGAAATTATTTGTTAGTCTGTATTTTTGGTAACTTTTCCTCCTTAACACCCTATTAGTTGCTTAAATCTGAGCTCAGCAATCCTGGCATATGTAAATATTGAGGGTGATCCTGAATTCTAAGACAGGAAAGGAAATAATCCAGAAGAAAGAATTTCAAAGATGCTCTTGAAAGACTGAATTTAACTGCCTAAACAACAAGCTCAAATCTGTGGAATACTGATCTCTGATTCTAATTCCATTAGGTCCTTTAAAATCCATGCTCTGCCCCACCCCTTTCCTTCTCTGTAAAATGGGAATGACACAGTGAAGTTGACTAGCGATTAATTTTCTTAGGTACATATTTTTCTGGGCTCTTTTGTCCTGTTCTATTACATAGTCAAGGAGGTCAAGCTTTTAACTAATGGTGAAAACTGTTTGTTTGCTAAAGGTCCTAGATTTTCATTATTTGTAAGAAAATGAATTAAGCATGATGAATAAACATGGATAATAATTAGCTGATTCTGTGTTGGGTTCTCACATGGAACCAGATGGTCTAGTGATGCCTGTAAATAGATAATTTATTTCATTTGGAAATCTGAAAGTTGAATAAAAATTAGATATTTGTTATTAAAGTACATTTACCAATGTGCTCTAATTTAATATATTGTTAAAACAAATGGAAAATGAAGTTAAGGGACTTAAATTATTTTGGTCAGCCAGGAATAAATTCAAAAGCTTCTTCAAAAGCTTTTGACGGCCTACAACCTAGCTGCTATTTACTGAATGTTTGTGTTCCCTCAAAATTCGTATGCTGAATCCCTAATCCACATATAATGGTGTTTTGAAGGAGCTTTTGGAAAGTAATTAGGTTTCGACAAACTCATGAAAGTGGGGACTCTATGATGAAATTAATGTCCTCATAAGACCAGGATGACAGACAGAGTTTCTCTCTCTCTGCCAGTTGAGGACACAGTGAGGAAGAAGTCATCTGTAAGCCAAGAAGAAGGCTTTTACCAGAAATGAATCTGCAGACACCTTGATCTGGAACTTTCCATCATCCAGAAATGTAAGAAAATAAATTTCTGTTGTTTTAAGCCACTTAGTCTATGGCATTTTATTATAGCAGCCTGAGCTGATTAAAATACTAGTTCATTTATTTATTTTATTTAAAAATTACATTTAAAATACTAATTATAATTAGTAAATATTAATTTAACTGGGCCTTCTGAAAATTTTTGCACATACAACTAGGGGGAAGCAGCATATATCTTATAGGGTTACTTCATGCTTTATGAGAAGTTGATTTTACCATTAAAAGTGAGAGATTTATGCACCACTGAACACTCAACAGTATTTCCTGATTTTTATACTAGCATACCTTACCTTTCTGCATGCTTAGTAAATATATATAACTTTGGTAGAAAGATTTAATCAGGTAACAAAGAGGAAGAATTATTTGACTGTGTTCTTCAACAATAGATGATATGGTGCCATGTTGGTATATTTATGATAATATTGTATTTGGTACAACAAAGAAGAGTTGGCATTCTTTATAAATGATTTTATAAAAAAATATCTCCCTGAAAACTCTAAAGGTGGGAGTAAATCTCTTATATCATAGATAGAAGTAATATAAGCACCTCAGTTTTAAATGAGGTGTTCAGAATGATTTCATAATAGCAATGATGCTATTAAAGGAATGATAAAAGTTTGGAGACATTGTGGTTTTGTCATCTTGTTCCTGGGAAAAATAGTGGATCTGATAATACCACTTTCAAATCTTAATTCCTCTAAAGGATGTGAAAAGTCATTATTTAAATATGTGAATAATGAAACTTACTTTGTCCATAAGACTGTCAAAAATTTAAAAGATGCTATTTGTTGTTTTTTTTTTTGTGACTCTATCATGTTAATTTCAGACAACAAAATTTACTATAGACAATTTAAAAGGAATGAAACATTAAAAATTACTCAGAAAATTAGCATAGTTGCAGAAACAGACTCTAAGTTGTGTAACAAAATAGATCAATTGCAAGGCTCTAGAACTGTCCTATTGAGGGAGCTGCTCCCATCCTGGACCGTGAATCACAAGCTCTGCCTCCTCCAGCACCAGCGAAAATGAAGTCCTCTGTCTAACCACTTCTCATATGGAATTCTTTTCTGATCCAAGTTTCATTTGAATGACTCTTAACTGGTGGTTTCCTACTTGCAGAAGAAACTGGAAAATGTAGATTTTTAATTCTTTGGAAAATAAAGATTCAAATATGTACATTATCAAAACAGAAAAGGTATGCAAAATTTCTGAATAGCCTCAAATGACTAATGTTTTTCCTGATAAGACACTGGAAGTTGGCTACCTTCTATAATCCTGACAATTGTATCCACTAGGGAAGGATTTTTTGAAAGGCAATTTATGTTACCAAAGACAACTTAAAATTCATATTCAGTATGATTAGCTCTTTCATTTCCAGGAGCCTGGAATGGGAGAATTTAACTCAGATGAACGTTATATCTACTACTGTGGGCAAGAATCCCTTAGAAGCAATGGAGTAGCCACCATAGTCAACAAAAGAGTCTGAAATGTAGTACTTGGATGCAGTCTCAAAAATGACAGAATAATCTCTGTTCATTTCCAACGCAAACCATTCAGTATCACAGTAATCCAACTCTATGCCCCAACCAGTAATGCTAAAGAAGCTGAAGTTGAATAGTTCTATGAAGACCTACAAGACCTTCTAGAACTAACACCCAAAAAAGATGTCCTTTTTATTACAGGGAACTGGAATGCAAAAGTAAGAAGTCGAGAGATACCTGAAGTAACAGGCAAATTTGGCCTCAGAGTACAAAATGAAGCAGGTCAAAGGCTACCAGAGTTTTGCCAAGAGAACACACTGGTCATAGCAAACACCCTCTTCCAACAATACAAGAGACAATTCTACACATGGACATCACCAGATGATCAATACTGAAATCAGATTGATGATATTCTTTGTAGCTAAAGATGGAGAAGCCCTATACAGTCAGCAAAACAACACAGGGAGCTGACTGTGGCTCAGATCATGAACTCCTTATTGCCAAATTCAGACTTAGATTGAAGGGAAAATCACTAGACCATTCAAGTATGACCAAAATCAAATCTCTTATGATTATACAGTGGAAGTAACAAATAGATTCAAGGGTTTAGATCTGACAGACAGAGTGCCTGAAGAACTGTGGACGGAGGTTCATGACATTGTACAGGAGGCAGTGATCAAGGCCATCACCATGAAAAAGAAATGCAGAAGGAAAAATGGTTGTCTCACAAGGCCTTACAAATAGCTGGGAAAAGAAGAGAAGCAAAAGGCAAAGGAGAAAAGGAAAGATATACCTATTTGAATGCAGAGTTCCAAAGAACAGCAAGGAGAGATAAGAAAGCCTTCCTCAGTGATTGATGTAAAGAAACAGAGAAAAACCATAGAATGGGAAAGACTAGAGATCTGTTCAAGAAAATTAGAGGTACCAAGGGAACATTTCATGCAAAAATGGGCACAAGAAAGGACAGAAATGGTATGGACCTAACAGAAGCAGAAGATATTAAGAAAAGGTGGGAAGAATACACACAAGAACTATACAAAAAAGATCTTAATGACCCAGATACCACAATGGTGTGATCACTCACCTAGAGCCAGACATCCTGGAATGTGAAGTCAGGTGGGTCTTAAAAGCATCACTGTGAACAAAGCTAGTGGAACAAAGCTAATTCCTTGGACATCAATGGAATTCCAGTTGAGCTATTTCAAACCCTAAAATATGATGCTGTGAAAGTGCTGCACTCAATATGCCAGCAAATTTGGAAAACTCAGCAGTGGCCACAGGACTGGAAAAGGTCAGTTTTCATTCCAATGCCAAAGAAAGGCAATGCCAAAGAATGTTCAAAGGATCACACAATCACACACATCTCACATGCTAGTCAAGTAATGCTCAAAATTCTCCAAGCCAGGCTTCAAGAGGACGTGAACCATAAAATTCCAGATGCTCAAGCTGGATTTAGAAAAGGCAGAGTTACCAGAGATTATATTGCCAACATCTACTGGATCATCAACAAAGCAAGAGAGTTCCACAAAAACATCTACTTCGCTTTATTGACTAAGCCAAAGCCTTGACTCTGTGGATCACAACAACTGTGGGGAATTCTTGAAGATATGGGAATACCAGACCACCTGACCTGACTCCTGAGAAATCTGTATGCAGGTCAAGAAGCAACAGTTAGAACTAGACATAGAACAACAGACTGGCTCCAAATTCGGAAAGGAGTACGTCAAGGCTGTATATTGTCACTGTTTATTTAACTTATATGCAGAGTACATCATGAGAAATGCTGAACTGGATGAAGCACAGGCTGGAATCAAGATTGCTGGGAGAAATATCAATAACCTCTGATATGCAGATGACACCATTCTTATGGCAGAAAGCAAAGAAGAAATAAAGAGCCTCTTGATGAAAGTGAAAAAGGAGAGTGAAAAAGCTTGCTTAAAACTCAACATTCAGAAAACTAAGGTCATGGCATCTGGTCCCATCACTTCATGGAAATAGTTGGATGAACAATGGAAATAGTGAGATACTTTATTTTGGGGGGCTCCAAAATCACTGCAGATGGTGACTGCAGCCATGAAATTAAAAAAACACTTGCTCCTTGGAAGAAAAGCTATGACCAACCTAGACAGCATACTAAACAGCAGAGATATAACTTTGTCAACAAAGGGCCATCTAGTCAAAGCTATCCTTTTCCCAGTAGTCATGTATGGATGTGAGAGTTGGACTCTAAAGAAAGCTGAGCACTGAAGAATGGATGCTTTTGAACTGTGATATTGGAGAAGACTCTTGAGATTCCCTTGGACTGCAAGGAGATCCAACCAGTCCATCCTAAAGGAAATCCGTCCTGAATATTCATTGGAAAGACTGATGCTGAAGCTGAAACTCAAATACTTTTGGTCATCTGATGCGAAGAACTGACTCATTGGAAATGACCCTAATGCTGTGAAAGATTGAAGGCGTGAGGAGAAGGGGACGACAGAAGATCAGATGGTTGGATAGCATCACTGACTCGATGGACATGAATTTGAGCAAGCTCCAGCAGTTGGTGATGGACAGGGAAGCCTGACATGCTGCAGTCCATGGTGTCGCAAAGATTCAAACATGACTGAGCAACTGAACTTTTACTGATAATCCTGACAATTTTATCCATTAGGAAAGGATTTTTGAAAGACAATTTGATGTTACCAAAGATAACTTAAAATTCACATGCAGTTGAATTAGCTCTTTCATTTCTAGGAATCTATCCCACAAAACTAATTACCTATGTATCAAAAATACATACAAATATGTTGGCTAGGTCATTGCTTGCAATGTTAAAGATAGTCAACATTAACTAAAGGTCCTGTAACATTAAGGTTCTGAGCTGTAGTTTGACCTTGGTTGAGAACTGCTTTCCAGCTGTGACTAAACTTTGCCATATAACATGGATGACCAACAATGGTGACTTTGAGAGATTGCTGATTATAGATAGGGTCACTGTAGTTCACAGGGACCATGACCTTGCCAAGGAGTGGAACCAGATGCTTACTCATTCCCTTTCATCACCCCTATTTTCATCATCAAGCCAATGGAGTACACAAGGAACATCCAAGGGGCTTATGTATGAAACAATTTCTTGGACACCATTCCCTAGAGATTGTGACTCAGTAGTAAGTGTGGAGTAAAACCCAGGATTCAGCATTATTGTTAGGCTTCCATAATGCAGTAAGCAGAGTAATGGCCCCCACAGTCAAAAGATAACTGTATCTTAACCCTCAGAATTGTGAATATATATTACCTCACAGGCAAAAGGGACTTTCCAGCTGTGACTAAACTTTGGATCTTGAGATGGGGTGATTATCCTGGATTGTCCATATGAATTTGATGTAATCATAGGGTCCTTAAATATACAAGAGGTGAGCAGAAGAATCAGGGTAAAAGTGATATGATGAGAGAAAGACTTGACCAGCTATTGCTGTCTTTGAAGAAGCAAGCAAGCCACAAGCCAAGGAATGCAGCAGCCATTAGAAGATGGGAAAGACAAGAAAACAGATCCTCCCCTAGATTCTTAGAAGGAACATGGGCCTGCTGGCACCCTAATTTTAGTCAAGAGAGACTCATTTAAGACATCTGACCTCTTGAACTATAAGATAATAAATCTATGTTGTTTTAAGCCACTAAATGTATGGTTGTTTATTACAGTAGCAATAGGAAACTGGGTCACAAGAAATTTTGATGAAAGTCCTTTGTCCTCATCCCTCTCTACACTCATTCTCATTATAATTTCTTCCGATCTCATGACCATAAATACCATCTTTATGCCAAAAATATGCAAATTTAAACTCTTTCCCAAACTTCTCTCCTGAACTCCAGTCTCCCATCTCCAACTGCCTCCTCTACATTTCCAGTCAAAAGTCTAATAAATACTTCAAGCCAAATGTGTCTAAAACCAAACTACTAATGTCTTCCTCCCCCAACATCCAAAACCTTCTCTATTCACAGACTTCCCCATCTCAATTTCACTGTTTCAGGACAAAAACCATAGAATCATCCTTGATGCCTCTTTCCTCCTTTTTTTTTTTTTCTCATATCATATATTTAATCCATCACCAAACTGTATTGATAAAATTTCAAAAATACCCTGAGAGACCAACCATTTAAAATCACCCCACCCTAGTTGAGTCATCAGTTGGATTACTGGGCCACTACAACAGCCTCTTCACTGGTCTCCCAGATTCCCTTTCACCTTTCATAGTCTATTCTCAATTCAGAAACCAGAGTCATACACGGAAACACATCAGATCTCTCAGTTCAGTTCAATTCAGTTCATTTCAGTCACTCAGTCGTGTCTGACTCTTTGCAGCTCCATGGACTGCAGTACGCCAGGCTTCCCTGCGCATCACCAACTCCCAAAGCTTGCCCAAACTCATGTCCATAGAGTCGGTGATGCCATCCAACCATCTCATCTTCTGTCATCCCCTTGTTCTCTTGCCTTCAATCTTTACCAGCATCAGGGTCTTTTCCAATGAGTCAGTTCTTCATATCAGGTGGCCAAAATACTGGAGTTTCAGATCTCTCAACTCAGCTCAAATCCCATCAGTAGCTCCTCATTCCACCTACAAGTCTACAAGTCCTAAATAATCTGCCCCCATCCAGCTATCACCTTCCTGATCTCAGCTCTTCCTACTCTTGCTCTCTCTTAGTCTCAGCCACACTGCTCCTACCTAAAGACTGTCACCTCTCCCTGGAATGCTCTTTCTGCAGACATCCATATTTCTATCATTACTCTGTTCAAATGCCACTCTGTCCATAAAGTCTAAACCAACTAATCTATTGAAACTGCAGCCTCTCCCAGTGCCTGTAGTACTTATTTGCTTTTTATGTTCCATTTCTAATGAACATTATGGCACCCCACTCCAGTACTCTTGCTTGGAAAGTACTCTTGCTCCTCCCATGGATGGAGGAGCCTGTAAGGCTGCAATCCATGGGGTCGCTAAGAGTCAGACAGGACTGAGTGACTTCACTTTCAAGGAAATGGCAACCCACTCCAGTGTTCTTGCCTGGAGAATCCCAGGGACAAGGGAGCCTGGTGGGCTGCTGTCTATGGGGTCGCACAGAGTCGGACATGACTGAAGTGACTTAGCATAGCATAGCATTGTTTACTTATTTAATATGTCTATACTTTATTATTTATCTTTCCCCTCTAGAATAATAGTTCCATGAGGCAGGAATTTTATCTGTTTGGTTGATGTATCTCATGTTCCTATTTTAGTGTTATAAAGGGGATAAATAAATAGCTGTTACATTTGTTGAAATAGGACCACAGACCACACTTTGAAACAGAAATAAAAATCTTTTGCACGATGTATTTATCATTTCATCATGGGAGTACTAGAAAAAAATCATATTAACTTGTTTTATTAATATAATAATTGTATTTTTTGAATAATTTGTGACTTTAGGATCACAAAATCTCAAATTCTTATACAAGATATTCTTTCCTGATAAAAAGACTACTTACTTTTGATGGCTTAATGAAGCATTTTAATGCGTGGCCCACACAGAGCTCTCTCAAGAACTATCATCAGAACATTTTGCTCCCTGGACCCTGAAACTAAATTGTGAATATAGGGAAATAAGATGGACTTTATTTTTACATTTTTTGGAAAAGCTGCAATGGTCTAGAGTTTTTCATTGTTCTTTATTCTACTCACTGAAAGGAACCAAATGCAAAGTTATTTTTGATCAAACGGTATTTCTTAGCTTATGCTAAAACTAAAGAAAAATGCTCAACAGAGGGAAACTTGCCAGAAAATAATCTCACACATTTTGGAGGTCAGTCATATTGTGTTCCAAATATGTAACTGAATATGTATCTTGATCAACGGAATAACCAAATTACTATTATTTACCAGTTGGCTTTTCTTTTCTAACTAGTCTAGCTTGGTTTTCTCTGAATGAGTAAAGGAGCAACATAAAAACAAACCTACCAGAGTCAGACATGACTGAAGTGACTTAGCAGCAGCAACACACTTACCCTTGCTCTACAGATCTGATTCCTCCTGGGATATTTAAGAAAGTGGCAATTACTGGATAGCAGAAATATTCCTCAGAAGGGTGACTGTACTTTGCGTTATAGTTTTGCAAAAGTATTACTGTGCCATATATTTACTGGGGTCTGTCTTATCTCAGCATGTTTTATACATTCCCTTCCTCTTTTTTTGATTCTGAGCTCAAGATCAACATCCTCTACATTTATCTTCTTATTCTCATTGCTTTCTTATCACCCCATGTTATAGTTATCTTGACTTTTATTACCACTCTGTTTTGTAACCCTATGTTGTAATCAACAGCTTCTTTGCTGTTCTCTCCTAACACATGTCTTTTCCCTCTCTGTCCCCATTTATACTGTGGTGTATGGCACATAGTTCTAAGTGAGCATTTGGCAGTGAACTTCTTGGAAGGAAGATGAGCACTATCCAGGGTTGGGCCATCAGAAGGTAGAGGAATTTTTACAGAGCCTGATACCTGGACATTAGGTAAGACAGACTACTCAGATTTCTGTAAAACTTTATAATAACCAGCACCTTTCCCCTTTTCTGGTCTCTCATGAAATGAGAAATAATGGGAATATTAGCTTCAGCGAGATCTTTATTCAAATGCTAATTCATTTTATACATATAACAACAGAAGTTCAAAGAAGTTAGAAGTTTTTCTAATCACATACAACTATCAAATCACTGCTACAAGGAAACAAGCACTCCATGCAAGTTGTTCCATCTTAGATATCATTATCATGGGAAGATGTACCCCAAAGGGGGATTACATAGCCATTACTAGCACCCCACTCTATATTGTATGCTAGCCATTCTATCTACATCATTTCACTTAACTCTGCCAATTCTTAGAAGGAGATCAATGTTCAGAGAGGCAACACAATGTGTCCTAGGTCACACAGCTACCAAGTGGTAGACTTTGAATTTGACCTCAGGTTTTTCTGACTCATACCTGGGAGAATTCCATGATTACATGCTGCTTCCAATAAACAGAGGAAGTACCAAAGTCTTGGTTGAAAAGATCATGATGTGAATCACCAGACATAACACAGAAGCAGTTTTCTACTAGACATGTAAAATGAGAGACATGATTACTATCATATTAGAATACTCAGGATACAATGACTGCAAAGATCGTTGGTTAATTTAGGTAGTAACAACTCTAGCTTATTCATAGAAGTTCTTCTTGGTTTGGGGGAAAAGTGTCTTTCTAGGAGGGAATTAATTGACTCTGTTTTTCCCTTCACAACCTCATTACCACTCTTTTGCAATGACACGGAAAACAGAACCATCTAGAAGAATAATGATATAACTTTTGCTAATTAAGCCTTTACTGTGTGTCTGGCATAGATTGCTTCATAGTTAGTATTTCACTCAACCCATCAAAAAACTATCAAGTAAATATCTCCATTTTAAAGTCAGGAAACTGGGGGTAACCTCGTTTTCCTTCAATGAAACAGATAGGGAAAACCAGCTCCTGGGTTTGAATCACCTCCACATTGTCCTGAAAAGTGCATCTTTAAACCACAACACTTCATTGCCTCTATTCTGAAGCAGGCAGCTAAAGAAAAAGAGCCACAAACGAGTGCTCCTTTTAGACAGCTGCTATATTTAAACCAGAGATTATTAATCCTTATATAGTCTGTTGCTCAAGTGCTTCAGAAAAGGGGTATAAATTGTATGGAGCATACAGTGGACTCTGATTTTGCACATTTTGGCAAGAAGAGAAGGTCTTAGCTTCTGTACATATCTCTCCTGCAAGAAAGAAGAACTCTTGTAGGAAACGCCATCTTTTAGGGATATCAGATCAGTCACTCAGTCGTGTCCAACTCTTTGCGACGCCATGAATCACAGCACGCCAAGCCTCCCTGTCCATCACCAACTCCCGGAGTTCACTCAGACTCACGTCCGTCGAGTCACTGATGCCATCCAGCCATCTCATCCTCTGTTGTCCCCTTCTCCTCTTGCCCCCAATCCCTCCCAGCATCAGAGTCTTTTCCAGTGAGTCAACTCTTCGCATAAGGTGGCCAAAGTATTGGAGTTTCAGCTTTAGCATCAGTCCTTCTGATGAACACTCCAGGACTGATCTCCTTCAAAATGGACTGGTTTGGATCTCCTTGCAGTCCAAGGGACTCTCAAGAGTCTTCTCCAACACCACAGTTCAAAAGCATCAATTCTTCAGCGCTCAGCCTTCTTCACAGTCTAACTCTCACATCCATACATGACCAAAGGAAAAATCATAGCCTTGACTAGATGAACCTTTGTTGGCAAAGTAATGTCTCTGCTTTTGAATATGCTATCTAGGTTGGTCATAACTTTCCTTCCAAGGAGTAAGTGTCTTTTAATTTCATGGCTGCAGTCAAGATCTGTAGTGATTTTGGAGCCCAGAAAGATAAAAGTCTGACACTGTTTCCCCACCTATTTCCCATGAAGTGATGGGACCGGATGCCATGATCTTCGTTTTCTGAATGTTGAGCTTTAAGCCAACTTTTTCCTTCTCCACTTTCACTTTCATCAAGAGGCTTTTTAGTTCCTCTTCACTTTCTGCCATAAGGGTGGTGTCATCTGCATATCTGAGGTTATTGATATTTCTCCCGGCCATTTTGATTCCAGCTTGTGTTTCTTCCAGTCCAGTGTTTCTCATGATGTACTCTGCATATAAGTTAAACAAGCAGGGTGACAATATACAGCCTTGACGTACTCCTTTTCCTATTTGGAACCACTCTGTAGTTCCATGTCCAGTTCTAACTGTTGCTTCCTGACCAGCATACAAATTTCTCAAGAGGCAGATCAGGTGTTCTGGTATTCCCATCTCTTTCAGAATTTTCCACAGTTTATTGTGATCCACACAGTCAAAGGCTTTGGCATAGTCAATAAAGCAGAAATAGATGCTTTTCTGGAACTCCCTTGCTTTTTCCATGATCCAGTGGATGTTGGCAATTTGATCTCTGGTTCCTCTGCCTTTTCTAAATCCAGCTTGAACATCTGGAAGTT
>NW_011494863.1:4951116-4951701 GCF_000754665.1 Bison bison bison
GTGAGATGAGTGCAATTGTGCGGTAGTTTGAGCATTCTTTGGCATTGCCTTTCTTTGGGATTGGAATGAAAACTGACCTTTTCCAGTCCTGTGGCCACTGCTGAGTTTTCCAAATTTGCTGGCATATTGAGTGCAGCACTTTCACAGCATCATCTTTCAGGATTTGGAATAGCTCAACTGGAATTCCATCACCTCCACTAGCTTTGTTCGTAGTGATGCTTTCTAAGGCCCACTTGACTTCACATTCCAGGATGTGTGGCTCTAGGTCAGTGATCACACCATCGTGATTATCTGGGTCGTGAAGATCTTTTTTGTACAGTTCTTCTGTGTATCCTTTCCACCTCTTCTTAATATCTTCTGCTTCTGTTAGGTCCATACCATTTCTGTCCTTTATCGAGCTCATATTTGCATGAAATGTTCCCTTGGTATCTCTGATTTTCTTGAAGAGATCCCTAGTCTTTCCCATTCTGTTGTTTTCCTCTATTTCTTTGCATTGATTGCTGAAGAAGGCTTTCTTATCTCTTCTTGCTATTCTTTGGAACTCTGCATTCAGATGTTTATTATTCTTTTCCTTTTTCTTCCTTT
>NW_011494863.1:4952105-4953030 GCF_000754665.1 Bison bison bison
GAATATAATCAATCTGATTTCGGTGTTGACCATCTAGTGATGTCCATGTATAGAGTCTTCTCTTGTGTTGTTGGAAGAGGGTGTTTGTTATGACCAGTTCATTTTCTTGGCAAAACTCTATTAGTCTTTGCCCTGCTTCATTCTGTATTCTGAGGCCAAATTTGCCTGTTACTCCAGGTGTTTCTTGACTTCCTACTTTTGCATTCCAGTCCCCTATAATGAAAAGGACATCCTTTTTGGGTGTTAGTCCTAAAAGGTCTTGTAGGTCTTCATAGAACCGTTCAACTTCAGCTTCTTCAGCATTACTGGTTGGGGCATAGACTTGGATTACTGTGATATTGAATGGTTTGCCTTGGAAACGAATAGAGATCATTCTGTTGTTTTTGAGATTGCATCCAAGTACTGCATTTAGGACTCTTTTGTTGACCATGATGGCCACTCCATTTGTTCTGAGGGATTCCTACCCGCAGTAGTAGATATAATGGTCATCTGAGTTAAATTCACCCATTCCAGCCCATTTCAGTTCGCTGATTCCTAGAATGTCGACATTCACTCTTGCCATCTCTTGTTTGACCACTTCCAATTTGCCTTGATTCATGGACCTGACATTTCAGATTCCTATGCAATATTGCTCTTTACACTATCGGACCTTTTTTCTATCACCAGTCACATCCACAGCTGGGTATTCTTTTTGCTTTGGCTCCATCCCTTCATTCTTTCTGGAGTTATTTCTCCACCGATCTCCAGTAGCATATTGGGCACCTACTGACCTGGGGAGTTTCTCTTTTAGTATCCTATCATTTTGCCTTTTCATACTGTTCATGGGGTTCTCAAGGCAAGAATACTGAAGTGATTTGCCATTCCCTTCTCCAGTGGACCACATTCTGTCAGATCTCTCCACCATGACCTACCCATCTTGGGTTGC
>NW_011494863.1:4953130-4996444 GCF_000754665.1 Bison bison bison
TATCCTATCATTTTGTCTTTTCATACTGTTCATGGGGTTCTCAAGGCAAGAATACTGAAGTGATTTGCCATTCCCTTCTCCAGTGGACCACATTCTGTCAGATCTCTCCACCATGACCTACCCATCTTGGGTTGCCCCACGGGCATGGCTTAGTTTCATTGAGTTAGACAAGGCTGCGGTCCTAGTGTGATTAGATTGACTAGTTTTCTGTGAGTATGGTTTCAGTGTGTCTGCCCTCTGATGCCCTCTTGCAACACCTACCGTCTTACTTGGATTTCTCTTACCTTTTAGGGAGAGGAACACTTAAAAAGAGATGAAATCACAAAGGACAATCAATTGATTTAAGGGTCAGACAAGGAACAATGGATTGTTTCTGGAATTAATGATGTCCCATTCCTCTGGGAACTCAATGATTTCTCTGGGATGGCCTTTCTGGATTGAATAAACTGATGAGTTCATTTTCTAATCCCAATGGATAGCATACATTGTTCTTTGTCTCTATCAATTCAACCAGAATTTACTGAGCATGCATTTTGTGCCAGCCTCCTAGGTTGCTATTTTGTCACTAAGTTGTGTCTGACTCTGAGACTCCATGGACTGTAGCCCCTCAGGCTCTTCCATTCCTGGGATTTCCCAGGCAAGAGTACTGGAGTGGGTTGCCATTTTCTTCTCCAGGGGATCTTCCCAACCCACAGATTGAATTGGAGTTTCCTGCACTGCAGGCAGATTCTTTATCACTGAGCCACCAGGGAGGCACAATATTGGGTGATTAATAAAAAGGAAAAGAAACCAACAAAATCCATTGGATCCTGCTTTCATGAAACTTACAGTCATGTGAGGGAGTTCATTATTCATCAAAGAATCACAGTGAAGAGTATATTAACAAATTGTGTTGCCCATCTCTGAAGGAAAAGACCAGAGCAATATGACACCATGTAGGATCATAAATTGACATAGACTGGAGTTAGGGAAGGCTTTGCCAAGGAAGTGAGATTGAACTGAGATCTGAATGTGGTAGAAGTGAGATTCCTCCATGTAGAGAGGATAGCCCGTGCCAAGACCACATGGCAGGTGGCAGCATGGCACACCTAAGGAACACATAATATGAGACAAGAGGAAGTCGAACCACTTGGGGCAGGGCAGGCAGGGCTTGCAGCCCTCAACAAGGACCCTGGTCACTGTCCACACAGCCCTGCATAGGTCTTGGTTGAACACAGAGGTCAGGGAGGGATGCCATATACATACCCTTATCCTGAGGCTCTGTAGCACCTCATGTCTAAGAGGATGGGTACCTGGGTTTTAGCTTGGCCCAGAAGGGGGCCCTACAGAAGTTTTCTTTCCACTTGATTTAGCTCCCCTATCCTTTTGGATCTTTGGGAAAACTAAAGGCCGAGATTTTTTTTAACCAAATTTATCAAAGCACTTGGGATTCCAGAAATCAAGATAACAATAATAAAAATAAAAATTAACCCTTTCTGGGGTTTTATTAGATTCTGACTAGGTGCTGTGTTGAGCATTGTGGATGAATTATCTCATTAAATCAGTTCAACAAATTTTAATGCAGACCCTCAAGCAGTGCGGGTCTAGGATTCAGAAAGCTGGAACTGTGGATTATTGAAACTGATACAAGCAAACTTACATTGTGGGAATTTGAGAAGAGCCTTTGAAATGTTTGACCAGTTACTGTAGGAGTACTGAGCAGCAGTTGGCTGTTGACGTTAATTATGCTGTGGAAAGGGATTTCTGGAGCCATTGGAACATCCACCCACAAACCTTTCTCTTTTTGATGTCAGGGGCAGAGCCTATCCTACGTTCAGTCTGCACATCAGGGATAATCACAAGGCTCCACATTTGTGCAGAACAGGTTGTTTCCAAATGGCTCTGCATTCAATGGTGAGGTCACCTCCAGGGCCTTCCCCTCCTAGGAAGCATGATCTGCCGCCTCCCTACCATTAGTCAGGCCTCTTCATTTAAAGATAGAAACCCAGCTCATACTGGCAGTGGAAGAAAGGGAACTGATTGGTTTATATTATATATAACTGAAAAGCTGAAAAGCTCAAGGGTAGTCAGGCTCCAGGCTCAGCCTGTCCCCAGCTCCCTCTCCAGTCTCATCCACAACCCTCCTCCTCTCTCTCTGTGCTTCATCCAAACTGAACCTCTCCCAGATCCTTCAAAAGGACTTATTGTGCCTGCCTTTCTGTCATCAAAGATGCTGCTTATGCCTCTCCTTCCACATTGCCTGATTCCTACTCATTGCTTCCCCCATTAATAAAAATAAAATTATTGAGCATCTAGAGGGGTGCCTAGATTTTAAAGATGACCCCCAGCCCTGATGAACCACACTTTCAGAAAGTCAAACCCTTGTGTGATCCTCTCCCTCCCTGAGTCTGAGTTGGCCCTTGGACTCACCCCCAACCAATAGGACAGAGCAATAGTGGCTCCATTCCAGAAATCTGCCTAAGCCTTACAAAGTCATGGCAACTCTTACTTTTGCACTTAGAGGATACCTCGGCTGTCAAGTAAGAAGTCCAGGGACACTGCTGAAGAAGTTACATGAATAGGCCATAAGGAAAGGCCCTGAAATAACAAGGACAGAGAGGTCTCATGGTCCCAGCCATCCCCAACGAGCCCAAGCCTTCCAGCCATCTTTCCTAATGTACTAGTGAGCCACCTTGGACATGTCTGCCCATTTGAGACCCTAGATGACTGCAGCTCAAGCCAATGACATGTGGAACAGAATAACCCTCAGTGGAGTCTCACCAACCCACAGCATTATGAAAGATGAATAAGTTGTTGTCATTATAGGCTACTAACTTTAAGAATGGATTGTTTCATAGCAATGATAACCCAAACTGAGTATCCGCCATGTCTGGTGCTAGTTTTGGTTTATAATTACAAACACAGTAGGCACGGTCCATAGCCTTCCACATCTATTCACCTTTCCAGGCTCATCCTTTTCTGAGGGATTTCCTGACTTTGCTTACCAAATGAGCTTCCTGTCTAATAAGCTCTAACAAGATTCTCAATGTCTCCACTATACCCCTTTGCATATTCTGAAGTAAGTTACTTATTTATTTCATATAAGTTTCCCAGTTAAGATGTAAGCCCTTGGGGGGTAGGGTCCACACATGGTGAGCTCAGCATGACATGCTCTCTACCCTGTGCTCCACCAGGAACATGACAGATGCTCAATGGGCATTTGGTAGTTGGTTGAAGCAGCTTCCCTCTATCCACTTTTCTGTTTTTTGCTTTTTTTTGGGGGGGGGGGGTTTATGTTGAAAAAGATGCTGGGATGATGACTCCTTCACTTCCTGTGGGGCAACTGAGAAAGGAATAGTCACTTTTTAATAGGTTTAGTAGCCCAAGTCCTAGAAGAGCAGTCTGATCCTGAAAAATATGTTCCCTTAATCCCTTAATAACAAGGATCTTTTGCTTATCTTAATTTGCAAATTGCATGCACAGTAGTTGCCTTTTTTTTTTTTTTTTTCTTCATCTATTTCCCTCAAAACATATTAAACCACTAGCACATTTTTACCATCCCACATCTTCAGAGGCCTAGCTGTTATGGAGGCTCAAAGAAGAGAGTATTTTTGGTAGCTTAACAGGAGTAAGAGTATAAAATGTTTGATTTGCAGAGGAACATGGATCATGGCCCTCAGAGTTAGCTAGTGTAGCACAAACAAGGACTAGAGTCCCTGCTTTCTGTTGTGGCAGTTGGGTCCCTCTCTGCCTATATCAGCACATTTCAGAGTTGAAAGCATTTTCTGCTAGCTGGTTCTGAATCAGCCATTTCCTTGGCCCAGACTCCCATCTCTCATCTGATAGAGACTTAAAACAACTTTGCTGAAGCAGTTTTAGCAGTATGCTCCAGAAACAGCCTTATCAGTCATGGACGTTTACATATGGTTTAGATTTAATGTATGTGCTAGCTTTAAAATGCTAGCTTTAAAATATATTCTCTTTATTGGTTGATTGTTCAGCAAGCCTTCTACTGTATACTTAAAGCTAAGGCATTCCTCTCATAAATTAAAGTAAATCTTTAATACAATTTTCTGTTGATGGGCAGGGCTGGCTTCCTTCCCTGTTGTTTGACCTGAGACCAAACTATGGTGGAGGTAATGAAGACAATGGCGACTCCCTTCAAAAGGGCCTGGGCACGCACTGCCGAACTCACTGCCCCCGACACTGCACCAGGCCACTGCCAACCCACGCCTCTGCTAGAGACTCTTGAACACTCACAGGCAAGACTCCTGGGTCAGTCTCTTGTGGGGTTACTGATGCTTTCTCCTGGGTCCTGGTGCACACAAGGTTTTGTTTGTGCCATCTAAGAGTCTGTTTCCCCAGTCCTGTGTAAGTTCTGGCAGCTCTATGGTGGGGTTAATAACAACCTTCTCCAAGAGGGCTTATGACACAACCAGGTCTCCTGCACCCAGAGCCCCTGATCCTGAAGCAGGCCACTGCTGACCCATACCTCTGCAGGAGACACTCAAACACTCAAAGGCAGGTCTGGCTTAGTCTCTGTGGGGTCTCCTGGTATACAAAAGATTTTGTTTGAGTCCTCCAAGCATCTCTGGAAGGTATGGGGTTTGATTCTAAATGCTATTTCACATCTCCTACCATCTTGCTGGGGATTCTCCTCTGCCCTTGGACTTGGGGTGTCTCTCAATGGTGGGATCCAGCATTCTCCTGTCAGTGGTTGTTCAGCAGCAATTTGTAACTTTGGAGTTCTCATAAGAGAAGATGTGTGCACATCCTTCTACTCTGCCATCTTGGCAAGAACATCTTGCAATAGAACAAGACCCAGTTTCCCCCACAGTCAGACTCTCCCATCAGGAAGCTTCCATAAGCCTCTTAACATTATTGCTCAGAGGGCAGACTGAATGAAAACCACAGTCACAGAAAACTAATCAAACTTATCACATGAACCACAGCCTTGTTTAACTCAATAAAATTATGAGCCATGCCATTTAGGGCCACCCAGGATGAACAGGTCATGGTGGAGAGTTCTGACAAAATGTGGTCTACTGAAGAAGGTAATGGCAAATCACTTGAGTATTCTTGAATTGAGAACCACATGAACAGTATGAAAGGGCAAAAATATGACACTGAAAGATGAACTGCCCAGGTTGGTAGGTGCCCAATATGCTACTGGAGATCAGTGGAGAAATAATTCCATAAAGAATGAAGAGACAGAGCCGCCCCCCAAAAAAATAAATAATAATTCAACACCCAGTTATGGATGTGACTGGTGATGGAGTTAAAGTTCGATCAATAAAGAACAATATAACACAGGAATCTGGAATGTTAGGTCCACGAACCCAGGCAAATTGGAAGTGGTCAAACAGGAGACGGTGAGAGTGAATATTGACATTTTAGGAATCAGTGAACTAAAATGGACAGGAATTGGAGAATTTAACTAAGATGACAATTATATCTACTACTGTGAACAAGACTCACTTAGAAGAAATGGAGTAGCCATCATAGTCAACAAAAAAGTCCAAAATGAAGTACTTGGCTACAATCTCAAAAACGACAGAATGATCCCTGTTTGTTTCCAAGGCAAAGCATTCAATATCACAGTAATCCAATTCTATGCCCTAACCATTAATACTGAAGAAGCTGAAGTTGAATGGTTCTCTGAAGACCTACAAGACCTTCTAGAACTAACACCCAAAATAGATGTCCTTTTCATTATAGGGGACTGGATGCAAAAGCAGGAAGTCAGAGGATACCCTGGAGTCACAGGCAAATTTAGCCTTGGAGTACAAAATGAAGCAGGTCAAAGGCTAACAGTTTTGTCAAGAGAACGCACTGCTTATAGCAAACACCCTCTTCCAACAACACAAGAAGACTCTACACATGGACATCACCAGTTGGTCAATACCGAAAACAGATTGATTAAGTTTTTTGTAACTGAAGCTCTATACGGTCAGCACAAATAAGACTGGGAGCTGACAGTGGCTGAAATTATGAACTCCTTATTGCAAAATTCAGACTATGATTGAAGAGTGTAAGGAAAACCACTACACCATTCAGGTTTGACCTAAATCAAACCTCTTAACAATTATACAGTGGAAGTGACAAATAGATTCAAGGGATTAGATCTGATAGACAGAGTACCTGAAGAACTATGGATGGAGATTCATGACATTGTACAGGAGGCAGTGATTTCATCCCCATGAAAAAGAAATGTAAAAAGGCCAAATGATTGTTTGATGAGGCCTTACAAATGGCTGAGAAAAGAAGAGAAGCTAAAGGCAAAGGAGAAAAGGAAAGATATACCCATTTGAATGCAGAGTTCCAAAGAATAGCAAGGAGAGATCAGAAAGACTCCTCAGTTAGCAATGCAAAGGAACAGTGGAAAACAATAGAATGGGAAAGGCTAGAGATCTCTTCAAGAAAATTAGAGATACCAAGGGGACATTTCATGCAAAGATGGGCACAATAAAAGACAGAAGTGGTATGGACCTAATAGAAGGATAAGACATTAAGAAAAGGTAGCAAGAATGCACAGAAAAGATCTTCATGACCCAGATAAGCATGATGTGATCACTCACCTAGAACCAGACATCCTGGAATGCAAAGTCAAGTGGGCCTTAAAAGCATCACTGTGAACAAAGCTAGTGGAGGTGATGGAATTCCAGTTGAGCTATTTCAAATCCCCAAAGATGATGCTGTGAAGGTGTTGTTCTCAATGTGCCAGCAAATTTGGAAAACTCAGCAGTGGCCACAGGACTGGAAAAGGTCAGTTTTCATTCCAATGCCAAAGAATGTTCAAACTACCACACAATTGCACTTATCTCACACGCTAGCAAGGTAATGCTCAAAATTCTCCAAGCCAGGCTTCAATGGGATATGAACCATGAACTTCCAGATGTTCAAGCTGGAAAAGACAGAGGAACCAGAGATCAAATTGCCAACATCTGTTAGATCACTGACAAAGCATGAGAGTTACAGAAAAACATCTACTTCTGCTTTATTGACTATGCCAAAGCCTTTGACTGTGTGGATCACAACAAATTGTGGAAATTTCTTGAAGAGATGGGAATACCAGACCACCTGACCTACCTCTTGAGAAATTTGTATGCAGGTCAAGAAGCAATAGTTAAAACTAGACATGAAACAACAGACTGGTTCCAAATTGGGGAAGGAGTACGTCAAGGCTGTATACTGTCACCCTGCTTATTTAACTTATATGCTGAGTACATCATGCAAAATTCCAGGCTGGAAGAAGCACAAGCTGAAACCAAGATTTCTGGGAGAAATATCAATAACCTCAGATATGCAGATGACATCATCCTTATAGCAGAAAGCAAAGAAGAACTAAAGAGCCACTTGATGAAAGTGAAAGAGGAGAGTGAAAGAGCTTGCTTAAAACTCAACATTCAGAAAACTAAGATCATGGCATCCGGTCCCATCACTTTGTGGCAAATAGACAGGGAAACAGTGGAAACAGTGAGAGACTTTGTTTTTTTGGGCCCCCAAATCACTGAAGATTGTGACTGCAGCTATGAAATTAAAAGACGCTTACTCCTTGGAAGAAAAGTTATGACCAAACTATACAGCATATTAAAAAGCAGAGACATTACTTTGCCAACAAAGTTCCATCTAGTCAAGGCAATGATTTTTCCATTAGTCATGTATGGATATGAGAGTTGGACTATAAAGAAAGCTGAGGGCCAAAGAATTGATGCTTTTGAACTGTGGTGTTGTAGAAGACTCTTGAGAGTCCCTGGACTGCAAGGAGATCCAATTGGTCCATTCTAAAGGAGATAAGTCCTGATTATACATTGGAAGGACTGATGCTAAAGCTGAAACTCTAATACTTTGGCCACCTGAAGCAAAGAACTGACTCACTGGAAAAGACCCTGTTGCTGGGAAAGATTGAAAGTGGGAGAAGAAGTGGATAACAGAGGATGATGGTTGGATGGCATCACAGACTCGATCGACATGAGTTTGATCAAGCTCTGGCAGTTGGTGATGGACAGGGAAGCCTGGCTTGCTTGTGGTCCATGGGGTCACAAAGAGTCAGACACAACTGAGTGACTGAACTGAACTGAACTTATACATATATATATATATATATATGTATGTATATAATTCTAAGCCAGTTAATTTATTTCTTTGCTAACCTCCTTTAATGGTTTCCCATCAAAATCATGCAAAAACTCAAAAGGCCATATGTGATCTGAATCTAATCAAATTCTCCCTCACCTTCCCCTTATTCTACTCCAGCCATACTGACCTCTTTATAGTTCCTTGAATTATGTTGAGCATGCTCCAAACTCCAGATCTTTGCATATGCTGTCCCCTCAGCTTGAAAACTTCTTCTTCCTGTTCAACCTATGGCTCAATTTCTCACTTGCTATAGGCTTCCTCTAATCATATGTCAAATCCTCATGGGACTTTTCCCTGACCTTCCTATATAAAGTGTCATAGTAATGCCCTGTCAGCTCCATGTTCCCTGTATATCTTACCCTGCTTTATTTTTCTCCATGGTACTTATCATTGAGCCATTACATACTAACTTATCCTGGATTTTATTTTGCCCCTCCATATTCACTGTCTTCTTTCCATACCCATTCTCTTCTCTGGGAGGCTCACCGATGTGAACTGCCTCACACAGGCACTCTGGCCCCTGGCCTTCTAGATTCTAGTTAGATTCAACAATGGGGGGCAGTGGCAGAAACTGCACCATGGGAGCAGGGCAAGTTTGGAGGGTTAGTTCCTATCTCTATTCCTGCTTTTCTCTGTTTTGGAGTGCCTGTTTCTTCTCCCATGGTTACAGTTACAACAGGGAATGGCCTGCCACTGCTACAGCTCTCTCTAACTGGGTCATGTGACTGCTGCCTTCTCCTAATCCTTGAGACCTAGAAAGGAAGCAGCTCTACTATTGTTACCCCAGGGTACTTCACCTCCTCCTTAATCTTAGCACCTTTATAATCAGTCACTTCATTTAACTCTGTCCAATCTAATTACTCTCCCCAACTGAATTATCTGTTTCCTATGGGCACCTCAACTTATTGGAATCAGTTGCAGTATTTGCATTACTACTTTACACTATTTTTTCATTAAATTATATAATATCTTTCATATTGCTATTAAGTGAAAGGTTGTTAATTTTATCCTGATAACATGATTTTGGATTGTGTCACATAGTTTGTGGATTAAGTCAGTTGCCATAGCAGTTAAATATCCATAGAGCAATGCCTTCAGTTCAGTTCAGTCATTCAGTCATGTCTGACTCTTTGCGACCCATGACTACTGGAAAAACCATAGCTTTGATCAGATGGACCTCTGTTGGCAAAGTTGTGTCTCTGCTTTTAAATACGCTGTCTAGGTTGGCCGTAGCTTTTCTTCCAAGGAGCAAGCATCTTTTAATTTCATGGCTGCAGTCACCATCTGCACTGATTTTGGAGCCCAAAACAAAGTCTCTCACTGTTTCCATTGTTCATCCATCTATCTGCCATGAAGTGATGGAACCGGATGCCATGATCTCGGTTTTCTGAATGTTGAATTTTAAGCCAGGTTTTTCACTCTCCTCTTTCACTTCCATCAAGAGGCTCTTTAGGTCTTTTTAGCTTTCTGCCATAAGGATGGTGTCATCTGCATATCTGAGGTTATTGATATTTCTCCCGGTCATCTTGACTCCAGCTTGTGCTTCATTCAGCCCAGTATTTTGCATGATTTACTCTGCATATCTGTTATTGACTATGCCAAAGATTTGACTGTGTAGATTACAATAAACTGTGGAAAATTCTGAAAGAGATGGGAATACCAGACCACCTGACCTGCCTCTTGAGAAACCTGTATGCAGGTCAGGAAGCAACAGTTAGAACTGAACATGGAACAACAGACTGGTTCTAAATAGGAAAAGGAGTATGTCAAGGCTGTGTATTGTCACCTTGCTTATTTAACTTATATGCAGAGTACATAATGAGAAATACTGGGCTGGAGGAAGCACAAGCTGGAATCAAGATTGCTGGGAGAAATATCAATTACCTCAGATATGCAGATGACACCACCCTTATGGCAGAAAGTGAAGAAGAACTAAAGAGCCTCTTGATGAAAGTGAAAGAGGAGAGTGAAAAAGTTGGCTTAAAGCTCAACATTCAGAAAGCGAAGATCATGGCATCTGGTCCCATCACTTCATGGGAAATAGATGGGGAAACAGTGGAAACAGTGGCTGACTTTATTTTGGGGGACTCCAAAATCACTGCAGATGGTGATTGCAGCCATGGAATTAAAAGACACTTACTCCTTGGAATAAAAGTTATGACCAACCTAGACAGCATATTAAAAAGCAGAGACATTACTTTGCCAACAAAGGTCAGTCTAGTCAAGGCTATGATTTTTCCAGTGGTCATGTATGGATGTGAGAGTTGGACTGTGAAGAAGGCTGAGTGCTGAAGAATTGATGCTTTTGGACTGTGGTGTTGGAGAAGACTCTTGAGAGTCCCTTGGATTGCAAGGAGATCGAACCAGTTCATCCTAAAGGAGATCAGTCCTGGGTGTTCATTGGAAGGACTGATTTTGCAGCTGAAACTCTAATACTTTGGCCACCTGATGTGAAGAGCTGACTCATTTGAAAAGACCCTGATGCTGGGAAATATTGCGGGCAGGAGGAGAAGGGGATGACAGAGGACGAGATGGTTGGATGGCATCACCGACTCAATGGACATGGGTTTGGGTCGACTCCGGGAGTTGGTGATGGACAGTGAGGCCTGGTGTCCTGCAGTTCATGGGGTTGCAAAGAATCAGACACGACTTAGTGACTGAACTGAACTGAAAGCTGCATATAAGTTAAATATACAGGGTGACAGTATACAGCCTTGATGTACTCCTTACCCGATTTGGAACCAGTCTGTTCTTCCATGTCCAGTTCTAACTGTTGCTTCTTGACCTGCATACAGATTTCTCAGGAGTCAGGTCAGGTGGTCTGGTATTCCCATCTCTTCAAGAATTTTCCACAATTTGTTGTGATTCACTCAGTCAAAGGCTTCAGTGTAGTCAATAAAGCAGAAGCAGATATTTTTCTGGAACTCTCTTGTTTTGTCAATGATCCAACAGTTGTTGGCAATTTGATCTCTGGTTCCTCTGTCTTTTCTAAATCCAGCTTGAACATCTGGAAGTTCACGGTTCACACACTGTTGAAGCCTGGCTTGGAGAAATTTTAGCATTACTTTACTAGCGTGTGAGATGAGTGCAATTGTGCAGTAGTTTGAGCATTCTTTGGCATTTTCTTTCTTTATGATTGGAATGAAAACTGACCTGTTCCAGTCCTGTGGGCACTGCTAGTTTTCCAAATTTGCTGGCACATTTAGAACAACACCTTCACAGCATTATCTTTTAAGATTTGAAATAGCTCAACTGGAATTCCATCACCTCCACTAGCTTTGTTCACAGC
The DNA here is from genome assembly GCF_000754665.1 of Bison bison bison. NCBI lineage: Eukaryota > Metazoa > Chordata > Mammalia > Artiodactyla > Bovidae > Bison > Bison bison. The sequence goes on from NW_011494863.1 coordinate 4,964,538, forward strand.
AATGCTTTTAAGCCCCACTTTACTTTGCATTCCAGGATGTCTGGCTCTAGGTGAGTGATCGCACCATCATGGTTATCTGGGTCATGAGGATCTTTTTTTGTATAGTTCTTCTGTGTATTCTTGCCACCTCTTGCTCATATCTTCTGCTTGTTAGGTCCATACCACTTCTGTCTTATTGTGCCCATCTTTGCATGAAGTGGTGTCTTGGTATCTCTAATTTTCTTGAAGAGATCTCTTGTCTTTCCCATTCTATTGTTTCACTCTATTCCTCACATTGCTCACTGAGGAAGGCTTTCTGATCTCTCCTTGCTATTCTTTGGAACTCTGCATTCCAATGGGTATATCTTTCCTTTTCTTCTTGCCTTTGGCTTCTCTTGTTTTCTCAGCTATTTGTACAGCTTCCTCAGACAGCCTATATGTATATATTATATATATATATATTATATATATACCTTATATTTATAAGGTATATTTATATATGCTGAACATGTACTGAAAAGGGGCAAGAGTAGATACAGGAAGACCATTTAGAAATCCATGGCAATGTTCCAGGACAGACATGATGGTAGCTTGGACCACATGGCAATTGAAGAGGTAGGAGAAATAAGTGGATTCTTGCATATTATGAAGGTAAAGAAGATAGTATTTTCTGATGATTTTGAAAGGGATTATGAGAGAAAAAGAAGACTTTAAAATGACTTCAAGGCTTTTGACACAAACAGCTAGAATGATGAGACTGCCATTTACTGGAATCAAGAATACTGGGGAAAGAAAAGTTCTGAGATACATAAAACACTCAAATGACCAGAGTACCACCTTTACAAATACCTCAACAACAGTTCAATTGATGAAACTCTTGTTAAAGTTAAGGCATGATTGGACACCTTTTAAGAATCAGACAGTTTAGTTCTTATCTCAACCTGATTCATTATCCTTTGAATTTATCATGCTGTTCTTCAGTGACCTACCCTATCCATTCACATTTAACTTTATCCTTTTTTCTTTACTTGGACCCCTACTTCTGAGATTCTACCAAGCTTTCAAAGTCCAGCTCAGTTCCCATTGAATCCATGGAAATTCCTGACTATATCATTTGACATTCAGCCAAATGAGATAAAAGAAAGGTTTATAAATTTTAAGTGCTTATAATATTCCTTTTCCAAGAGTGAATATGTCTATTTTCTGGATTAGGACCATGGGTTTCCTTTGGAGGTCAGATATTAAATAACTGGCAGAGCAAAACACAAAACTGTGGAATCCAGAGAAGTTATACTGCTTCATATAATAAAGAGTAGAGATGGAGGAGGTGGAAACAGTAGAGAGTATAAGTGGGAGTGGGAAAGTTTTGTTTTTTTCCAGGGGAGAGAATAGAATGAGGTGGAGAGAGGAAATGGAATAGCCATTATGTTTGTGAGAGTGACAGAGACTGAGAGAATAGGAAAAGAACATTCTTTTAAAATGCTGATGTTTAAGAATGTACTCCCATCTGCTTTTTTTTTTTTCAGTTGAAGATACTTAGTAAAGACTGAATTAGTTCCATTTATCTTAATTCTGACACTATCTACCTGGAGAATAGCAACAGATCCCAACCCATAGGTTAAGGACTCAGCCTCACAAGACCGCCCCCTACCTTTCAGATTTGTTGTTCAGTCACTAAATTGTGTCTACCTCTTTGCAATTCCATGGACTGTAGGACACCAGGCTTCTCTGTCCTCCAGTATCTTCCAGAGTTTGCTGAAATTCATGTCTGTTGTGTCAGTGATGCTCTCTAACCAGCTCATCTTCAGCTGCCCCCTTCTCCTTTTGCTTTCAATCTTTCCCAGCATCAGGGTCTTTTCTAATGAGTCAGCTCTTCACATCCAGTGGCAAAAATATTGGAGCTTCATCACCAGTCTTTCCAATGAATATTCAGGGTTGATTTCCCTTAGGATTGACTGGTTTGATCTCCTTGCAATCCAAGGGACTCTCAAGAGTCTTCTTCAGCACCACAATTCAAAAGCATCAATTCTTCAGCACTCAGCCTTCTTTATGGCCCAACTCTCATATTTGTACGTGACTACTGGAACAAACACAGCTTTGACTATACAGACTTTTGTTGGCAAAGTGATATCTCTGCTTTTTATTACTAATATACTGTATATGTTTGTCATAGCTTTTCTTCCAAGGAGCAAGTTTTAATTTCATGACTGAAGTCACTATTTGCAGTGATTTTGGAGCTCAAGAAAATAAAATCTGTCCCTGCTTCCACTTTTTCCCCTTTGCCACGAAGTGATAGGACCAGATCCATGATCTTAGTTTTTTAGATGTTGAGTTTCAAGCTAGCTTTTTCACTCTCCTCTCTCACCATCATCAAGAGGCTCTTTAGTTCCTCTTCACTTTATGCCATTAGAGTGGTATTATCTGCATGCAGATGATACCTTTCAGATACCAGTCACAAATCAAAATTGTTACCTGTACTTCTGACTGACTGGCTATAATTTAGAAGTTCCTACGATGCCCTCCAGAGGTTCAACTAATTTGCTGGAGTGGCTCAGAATGCTCAGAGAAACATTTAACTTCCTTCATTACCAGTTTATTATAAAAAGATATAACTCAGGAAACCCAGATGGAAGAGGTACATAAGACCGGGTATGAGGAAAGGTCTTGGAGCTTCCATGCTCTCTCTGAGACTGCCATTCTCCCCAAATCTCCTCATGTTCACCATCCCAGAAGTCCTTTGAGTTTTTATGGAGGCTTCATTAAGTAAACATGATTGCTTAAATCACTTACTATGGGAAATTGGTTCAACCTCCAACCCGTCTCCCTACCCCAGAGGTCAAAGGGTGGGACTAAAAATTCCAACTCATTAATCACATGGTTGGTTCTCTTGGCATTGAGCCCCCATCCTTGGGTGTGATCCAAAACATCACCTCACCAACATAACAAAAGACACCTTTACGGCTCTCATCACAGGAAATTCCAAATTTTTTGGAGCTCTATGCCAGAAATGGGGATGAAGACCAAAAATGTATCTCTTGTTATAAACCACATTACTACAGTTGCCTCTCTTTTCATTGCCTTTCTTTACCTCTTCTGGTTCCACCTTAACAAAGAACATGTTTCTTCAAGGGGCAAGTAAGGATGACACTGATTCCACACTCCTCCTGAATAATATGTACAAATGACCCTTGAACAACACAATTTGAACTGTGTAGGTTCACTTATATACAGATTTTTTTTCCTATAAATATATTCTATATGATCTAAGGTTAACTGAATCCTTTCTTGAATGTAAAACCACAGAAAACAGAACAGACTGTAAAGTTACATGTAGATTTTTGACTCCCTGGGGGTCGATTCTCCTAACCTGCATGTTGTTCAAGGATCAGCTTTACTTCTTAACATTAAAATATCATATCTTCCATTCTACTTTCTGTTCTCCACTGGTCATGGTAAGACTTAGGGGAAATCCAAAGCATTTCCACCTGACAAAAGATTTGGATGGCTTACTTTAAATCATTCCACTTGATTTCCTCACTGGAGGGAAACAAATAATATGCAAAAGATCAAATAATAACCCCAGCTATCATTTAAGAGCACATACCCTATGTCCAGTATCATGTAAATGCTTTACATGCATAATATCTCACTTAATTCTTTCCTCTAGCAAATGAAGTAGGCAATATTAGAAGAGAAATAGACAGGGATATCCAAGGGAAAATAACCTATTTAATATCACAATAAACACTTAGGAATAGGCTGTTGTTGCTTTACACCCATGACCTACAACTAGCAGACAGACAGACACAATCAAGGCAGAAGAGTCAGGTGAAAGGCGTATAAACCTTCACGATAATGGTAAGAGTACATGTCACACTTTGAAGAATCTTCTCTCTGTGGGAGTGAAATTTTTGGCAATTTTTATAATATCATCAAGAGTTGAAGACCTGAAAAGTCAATATCTCCAACTGGGAGACTACTGCCTCATCTCTGACTTCATGTAATATCCATAATTTTCTATTCTCTTTTCCATAAAGAGGCTTTTCATCCTTTAAGTATTTTTGTTGGTATTTGTCCATAAATCACATCCCCGTTTTGTAACAACCATATAATTTCATTTCTCATTCCTCTATCAGAAAATAGAGGTTACAGAATATTAAAAACACTTTCCTGAGATCAGATAGGTAGTAAGTGGTAGAGCCAGATTTGACTCATGTCTAAATGATTTCAGAGACCAAGCTTTGAATCTCTGCTTCATATTCCTTCTCCAAAAATGTGCAGTGAGCTGGATATATGCTTGCAAGTCTGTTAGAATTCTCCAGTTTCTGTCATCCAGTTACCAAATAAACAGAAGAATAATACTGAGCTATTTTCACCATCAAGACATAGTGAGTTCTCAATGTTCTTCCCTGCTCCAAGTACCAGCCATATATGTGCCATAAAGATGAACATGAATAAGGAACCACTATGCTTACTGTTAGGGAAATAAGATGTAGGAGTTGCTAGGTATGAAAGCAGAGATGCCACAAGTCCTTGAACTCAGAAAAGATGGAGGTAGAGTGAGATGGGGATTATCCTCCTGCAGAATGAAGAACATATGCAGAGGCAGGAAGAATATGTAGTGAAGTCAAAGAAAACAAATGGTCCCTTAGTTACAGGTTACCATCAAAGAAGCAGAAATCAGAGTAGCGTGATTAAGTCCTTCCTCAAGTGAGGGCCTTGATGTCAATAACAAAAGTAGAAGAACAATGGCATACAGTGCTGAGAGTTAGATTGGGGCCATATACCACAGGGCCTTGGATATCAGGCTGAGGAGCATGGACTTTATCAGGCAAATGATGGGCATTGCTAAGGGACAAAACATCTGAGTGACATGATCAATGCTACTCTATAATAATAAAGCATAAGATGGATTTAGTCTCAGTAAGAGCAGATGATCAGGAAAACCAACCAGGAGGCTGCTGCAGGGGTCATAAACTGCTGGGATAAATTTTTGCATAGTAGGTAGCTGGAAAATATTTGTTAAGAGGATGAAGCACCTTTAGACATATGTTTTTATGCCTAAAAACATAAATGTTCCAGATTGAATATGTTCTGAGAATATTATATGATATTCTACAAACTAGATTATAATGCTATTTAATTAGAAAACTATAGAATTATAACTTATTTTCTCCATGCCAGAGATATAGTGGAATACTGTCCCATTTCATCTACTTCAGAATCATGTTGAACACATCACTGGTCCTTTGGGCTGTCACTGTGAAATCTTACTTTACAGGGCTTGTTGCTTCCTCTAAGCTTTAATACTCTTGTTGTAAATTAGTGTCAAATATCTCCATGCTGTTTACACTAATTGGAGTTTGCTTCCAACACGAATCAATATTCACAATGTCTCTTGTACTGGTTGAATGACAAGTTGAAATTAACATTGTTGCTGGGCATACTTTTTTACCTACAACATGCTGAACTTTCCTTTATGGAAGATGTGGTAGAAAATTCAGAGGTCAGGAAGGCTTTTGACCTGAAATTTAATCTATCATCTAGTTCTCTTTATGTTAAGCTACTGCAGAACATTAAATATACTTTCCTGGAAAAAAAAAAAAAAAGAAAGAGAAGGAAGGGATAAAGGGGAAAAAATTAAATTTGTCTGAAAAGGAAAAGAACATGAACAAGGCCTGGTGCTTTTACAACTCTCAGATTTATTATTTTGCCATTATTGGCTTTGTATAGGCTAATTGCAAACAGCTATCTTCCTGCCTATAATACGAGGATGGTGCATTTGTAACATAGCAACCTACTGTTAGAAACAGACAGGCCTCTCACTATAGGGAGAGACCAAATATGCCCTTATTGAAGATCATTTTTTCAGTTACTCTTATGAGAATGACTGCAAATATTGACTGCTTTGGAAATAGAATTCTGGACATTTTAGTTCATGGTAAATAAACTGTTTCAAGTTTAAGAATTTTGAGTGAGTGTAGAAGGAGAAAATAATATGTACACTATTTATTGAGAGACCACATATTAAAAGAAAACTGAAATTTTTCCTGTCTTAAAAAGAATTTATTCCTAAGCAGAATATTTATTTTGCATTAAGGCTTACATTCATAATTATGTTTACTTTATTGACAAATGAGATCAAACCACTGGATATGCATGTATTGTCCCCAAATGTGCTCAATTTAGGGCAATAATATACTGAATATTCAGTTTTCATATAAAACAGAATTAATTCCATAGAGCAGTTAGGATAAATTTACATTTCAAGGCTTTTCTTTGTCTCTTAGGAACATGAAAATGCATTGTAATACAGTCCTTCTGAATCTAAACCTTTTGAAACACGTCTATAAAGATAATTATTAATACAGACTTATTTGAGTGGCCTAAGCCAAAAGCATGGGAATCATCTTTCACTCCTTAGCAGTAACATGCCCTTGATCACTAAGATCTTTCTATTTGATTTCAGTGGCAGACAATACAGATTGCTTACCCAACAGGTGTTTCTGGCCTTCCTTATTTCTAGCTGAGAAAATTCCATCTTTGTTCAAGTACTGATCAGCCATGAGCATCAGGAGAGATGGGGTGAATTCTGATTGGTCTAAACCAACAATAGTCTCCCCATTCCCCTTGCAAGTGATTGGCTCAGGAATGGGTGTGCGATGCAATTATGGCTGATCAAATGAGGAGCCATCTGTTATTAATATGCATAACTGAATCACTTTGCTCTACACATGAACCTAACACAACATTGTAAGTCAACTATACTTCAATTAAACAAAAGAAATATGCGGAATTGAAAAGAAATATTCTAGAGCTTTCCTTAGAAATGAGTCCAGCAGTTCTGAAAGGCTTTCCAGGAAAGACGTACAAGAAAGAATTAACCCTCCTTAGGGAAAGTTGGGCCATTAACCTTACCGTCAGGACTTCTCCAATACTCTCAGGCTTCTAATGGACCTTCTACTAGAACCTATCCCCATTCTGAGACAGGGCTTAAAGTTCTAGTTACTATATAATAAACACAGAGTCCTCCTCAGAAACATTAGTGACTAGGACCATAAAGAAAGCCTAAGAATGGATGCTTTTGAAGTGTGGTGTTGGAGAAGACTCTTGAGAGTCCCTTGGACAGTAAGGAGGTCAAACCAGTCAATCATAAAGGAAACCAGTCCTGAATATTCATTGAAAGGACTGATGCTGAAGCTGAAGCTCCAATACTTTGGCCACCTAATGAGAAGAACTGACTCACTGGAAAAGACCCTGATGCTGGGAAACTTTGAAGGCCGGAGGAGAAGGGGACAACAGAGGATGAGATGGTTGGATGGCATCATCGACTTGATGGACATGAGTTTGAGCAAGCTCTGGGAGTTGGTGATGGGCAGGGAAGCCTGGCGTGCTGTAGTCCAAGGGGTCACAAAGAGTCACACACTGCTGAGCAACTGAAGTGAACTGATTCATCAATTCTGAGGCAAGTTGCTGCCATATGATGGCACTGTATAGAGTGAATGCAGACTTGGTCCCTATCCCTAATGGGCTTTAGTCTAGAATATACCTGTATCTTGGTAAAAGAGGAAGAAGCCTCATTTAGAAGTTGTCAACAGTTCTTACTCATCATACATGGAAACACTGTGGAACTCACTTTGCTTTGGGGAGGCCACCATACTGGGTTCTTAAGTCAACCCAGTGAAACTGAACAATTCTTTTAAAACAAATAAACAAACAAATTAATAAACAAAAAGACATCATTACTTACTTGAAGGCAGATGTTTCATACTGAGATATTGACCTGTTTGTTTACTGAGTTAAAATGGATCTACTGTAGAAATGTACATTTACACAGCTCAAGAAATGTGCAAATTTCTTATAAGTATAGATTGTGAATAGTCTGTTTCTGATATTTATTCTTGGGAAATGTGAGAGTTAAAAAGAGAACTAGAAAAAACCAAACATATAGTGAGCACTTTATGAGAAGGACGTTTATAACTCTACGTTATAAATTAGAGGAAATTTAGAGGAAAAAAAATAGTTTCTAGCTGATGAGATTAATTATAGAATAAATCCCAGGCAAGTTGACATTTTGACAAGCTGAGGTCTTTGACAGAAAATCATGTGAGTAAAGACATGGCAATATGCAGATATGAATCAGTAGGTAATGTCATAAGAGGTCTGGTTTGGATTGAGTGTTAGAACCCTCAAGGTGAGGAATTTTCTTCTGGGATATATTTGGTCAATAATCATTCACCACACATATAAATCCTGCGCATTCTACAAGTCAGGGAGGGAGAAAATAGCTGAAGTGGTCATGAACTCAGGTTTTATTTAGTACCATCTGGCTCTTTTCTGAATCAGCATTGCACACAATTTCCTCAAGGTTTACAATTTCATAATATATCCATACTATTGTCACAAATTTCCTCCAAACTCCAGTTATTCACTGCCTCTCAATCTTAAAAATTCTCTTTATCCTCATTCTTCAAATATACATGAGCTCTGAACACATGGTGTTGTCTCACTCACTGGAAATTTGAATACACTGAGCCTGAGCAGGTCCCAACAAGAGCAGGTAAAAGTCAAGAATCTTTTTATATGGTTCTTGAGTAATAGGATCTTTCATAAAAAGAAACCACTCTACTCCACTCCTCTATACTAGCCATTTTCCACCTGTTGAAAATGTCAATGTTCCCCCCTTGAAGTGGGTTTTTGCTGTTTTCAGGCCACTTAGAAGTCCTTCCCTCTTCTTAACAATGCTTCAGTTTCCATTGGATATTTAATTCTCCATTGAGTATTATGATGAAACTAAACCCACAACAAAAGAAACTTGCCACCAACAAAAGAAGCCCCAAGAGGTCCCTGGAAGCCCTTTCTCATGAATTCTTCCTCTCATTACTCTGATTCAGCCAGGAGACAGACAGGCGACCAGAGCCCAGACAATCAGTGGTGACTCCCTGGCCAGACTGCTATTCCCTCTTAGAAGACCGTTCCTGTACTTCCTGCTTCCTTCCCATTTCCAAGTGTAGGTCTCCAACCTTCCATCAACAGTTGTTTTTTCCCAGTTTCTCAAGCATATTTAAGGCCTTTGAACTTGCTCTTCCCTTTATCTGAAATTCTTGTCCCCCAAATCTTTGGGAGTGCATTGTTTAACTAGAAAGTGTTATCATTTTCCCAGGCAATTATCTACAATTAGTCTGAGTTGTGTTATTAGAAGCACCAGAAAAAATTCAAAAGTGATAATGTAGTGCCATTCAAATTATTAATTATAATATTGCATTTTCTAAAAACAAGGAACATTGTATATCTGATTCTCTAGATGTTATTTTCCTGATTCAAACAATAATTTCCTACTCTTTACATAAATGTAATGTGTTCAAGGTCTAAATTATTTTTCCTGTCATATTTCATTCTTTTTTAACCTAATCAAGGTTTCATCTAACTGAACAACATACATATCTTCTAGACTTCCCTTTCCCTGTATTTCAGCTTAGCTGTTTGCTTCATTTCAAATACTTTCATCTTACTTTTCCTTACCCCCTTTTTCTACATACATATATTTATGGATTAAAAACCATTTTTCCCACAAACTCTCTATGACCAGTCACTCAGAAACATTTTCTCTCTGAATTCCCAATATACTTTATGTGCATTATTGCTATAGGACTTAGTACAAGGCAGGAAATCGTATTTGATGAATGTTTTATGTCCCCTACTAGACTATAAGTTTCTCACTAAGGGAGCAGAGGAAAGGTATTTGTTGTTACACCACTGATATTTGAAATGCCCGATACTCAAATATTTATTGAGTGTTTCTTCTATGCAATGCATATTCTAAAATTTCAATTATAAAACTGATTCAAGTAATACTAGCTATTGTTACAACCCATTTGTAAAATGAGGAGGGTCTGGGGTACATAATATCTAACATCTTTGGTTTTCTTAAAAAACAAAACTCATAGTTCAGCCATAGAAAAATACACATACAACAAACTAAACAAGAAAACTGTTGAGAGAAAATAAATACTAAGAATGGAGGACTCTCATATAAGATAATTAATTCTCTAGAGGAGGAAAAGGTATAGGTTTCACACGGGAATCACCATAGTTTGCATATAATAAATTCAGTATGAATTTGTGGTGGAGAAAGATAAGCATGGATACATTTAACAAACTGTACTATGCTGAGTTATGTATTGGAGGAAAGAACAGTGCCTTGGATGATGCATAGTCAAAAAATACCTCTCCCAAAGTTTATTTTTTGATTTTGAAGTACACTCCATGATTTATCCACCTCATTGTTTCTGGCATAGACTTCTCTGAAATCAAGTCTAATAACTGAGGATGGACCAAAGGAAGAAAGCAATTCTGGAGCTATCATGTACTATGAAAGTTTCATTTCGTGAACTTGGCTACATTTAACAATATGGAGAAAAAAAGAGAATAGGAAAAAGGCTATCAGTAACTCTAAGAGCATTGATACTAGAAAGTGAAGGGGCCATTCCTTCGACTCCATTCTCCATGAAGACCTCTACTTGCCTTGTGCTTGCAGGCAACCAGTGTTGAAGAAACATACACACTTTTGAGAACTCAGCTATCTACCACAAAGCCAGTGGATCTGAGGCAGTAGCCTTTTAATCTGAAATGACAAATTCATTCTTTTTTCCCCTAATCAGAGATGGATCTACTCCTACCAGGTAAGGCTACCATGTTTATTTCCAATTGATCAATAGTGACACCTGCTGGCTTAGGATGAGAGTCACCTGTTTGTCTGAAATGACACTAAAACTAAATTATCTGTGAGAAATTGTGGCTATAGCCATCAATCCAAAACACCAAAATAAAAAAGCTTTAAGACCAAGCTAATTATTATGTGGAAATTCTCAAGATGATGACAAAAATGAATCAATGGGTTGTAAATTTGGTGGTCATGCAGAAATATGGCCTCAAACTTGTAAAACACTTGAAGATATAGTAAAGATGTCTTATTTTACCTGACCTTCCTCACCTCACTCCTAGATTAGGACAGAACCTTCCAATCCTGGTCCCTGCTTTTAGCCTCATTTTATTCCAACTCATCCTACCAAAGCACCCAGAGTAATATGGTATGTCACACTCTTGTTCCAAAGCTTGTGATTTACAAGGGCAAAAGCAGGCACATACATGGTACACAGCCTTGCAGTAACACCTGCTCAGACCCAGTGGCAAGACCAAAACCTGCGACCAGGTATGCTCTGACAGGCAGAGACACAGGTGCCAAGGGTCTGGGCTGACGCATTTCACAGCATGATGCCCGTATGGTGGCTTGGCAGGTCTGTGGAGCAGGACTCTCTCTCAGATCCTCCAGCCCCTTGCTCCTGTCCTGTTCTCAGCTTTAGTCATGTCTTCAAGTGCCTCCTGCCTACCGATCTCCCAAGCTGTGCAGATGCCCTTCAGTCCCACAGTTCTGCGTCCAAGGTCTGGTATTCCTGAGGAGAAGTCCATGCTATGAAACTACTCATTGCAACTCCTCTCAGTTTCCATTCAATTTAGTGCCTGCTTTTAGTTAGTCCTCCCAGGGGAAAAAAGACAATATCAAAGTTAAGCTAAGTAAATTTGCACTTTAATGAGAAAACCTAGTCATATATAGTCATAATATATTCAACCCAAAGTAATATATCTTTAATGACCTAATGAGCATCATGCCAAGGAGCGAGAAAGAGATATTTAGGGTGGTGGGGGACAACTTTCCAGATGCACTTGAAATGAATACATATAAATAAAAGCAATAATAAGTCAATCTGAATTATTAGGTATTCACGTGTATGAGACATAGTGATATATGTTTGACTTCTCTTACCATATAGGACCATCACAAAAATCTTAATAAGTAGGTTCATGATACCTAGCTTATAGATGCCTATACAAATGTTCAGAACATTTAAGGAATTTGTCTAAGATGACATAGCAAATACATGGTAAATCTGGGATTCCAGTCAAAGTCTTCCTGATTCAGAATTTATCCACTTAACTGATTATGCTCTGTTGCATGTTTCTTCTAAGCCTGGCCCAGAACATCAATGACACCTGACTGTTTAAGAGAACAAGGCGTAGGCTCCACAGGTAACAGTCCAAAGGAACAATTTTAGAAAAGAATCATGTAAACTGCGAAGCAGTGTATACCTGTTAATTATTATCATCATGGGAAGAATAAGGCATAAAGTTTTAGCTTTTGTGTAATTCTATAAGAATTGATGCTTTTGAACTGTGGTGTTGGAGAAGACTCTTGAGAGTCCCTTGGATTGCAAGGAGATCCAACCAGTCCATTCTGAAGGAGATCAGCCCTGGGATTTCTTTGGAAGGAATGATGCTAAAGCTGAAGCTCCTGTACTTTGGCCACCTCATGCAGAGTTGACTCATTGGAAAAGACCCTGATGCTGGGAGGGATTGGGGGCAGGAGGAGAAGGGGATGACAGAGGATGAGATGGCTGGATGGTATCACTGACTCGATGGACATGAGTCTGAGCGAACTCTGGGAGTTGGTGATGGACAGGGAGGCCTGGCGTGCTGCGATTCATGGGGTCGGAAAGAGTCGGACATGACTGAGCGACTGAACTGAACTGAACTGATAGGACACGTGGAATGAAAGGGAGATTCAGGATGACAGGGACCTGAGAAAAGAGCATCTCAGCAAACACAATGAGTTCATCTTTTTGTGGAAGAATGTCCACATGGACACACAGTAATGTGCTGGGTTTAATTAACTCACTTAGCTACCCCTGTCCTAACTGTTTTATTTGCAATCAATCAACCTCAGCATTTGGTGTCATCAGTACTGCATTAGATCCTGCATATGTCTAACACCATAGTCCTTTCATAAAACAAAAAGCAAAAAATGAATAGGTAATATATCTACTTGCTTCAAATAGATAGCTTAACTGACTCAATGAACATGAATTTGGGCAAACGCCAGGAGACAGTGAAAGACAGGGAAGCCTGGCAATGTTGCAGTCCATGGAGTCACAAAGTGTCAGACAACTTAGCGACTGAACAACAACTGAGAACCTTATGCCTATAGCATCCTCATTCTCTCAGTTCCCCTTACCTCTCCAGATAACTCATTAACAGTTTTCTGTATATCCTTCCAGGGCCTCTTTACACAAGGATAAGAAAATATAAATACATATTCTTATTTTTCCAACTTATCTAGGAAACAGAAAAATTTTAAAAGACTAGTGTTATAAATGATAATATAAAAATGATAGGGTTTCAGAGAATGCAGAGATCACAGATGAGATAAATCTCTTAGGAGTTGACAGGGAGGCAGGACATTATTCCTTGAAGGAAGAGGTAGCTAAGCTATTACATAGCATCTTAATTCACATGCAGGTGAATTTCTTGCTAACCTTGATGATACTTTAAAATTTACTCAGCTTCCTCCAGTCTCCATTTAGATTCAAGTCAAGAAGCAACCACTGTTAATTGCAGCATTTTCCCTGTAGAAACTAATTATAGCCCGATGCTATCAAAACAAGGCAAATTGTTAATGATACTTTACCTGACAAAAAAATAAAACTATTTTGCCATGAAGGAGAATGTTGGGAGTGTGTCACAAAAGACATTTTAATCATAATTATAAAAATGAAGAGGGCTGCTGGAGAGAATCCATCGGGGCCCATCATGCTCACCTGGTTCTCCCCGAGAAGAGAGGCTGGAGGGGGAGAGGGGGAGGAGGAGGGAGCATCTTCCCTTGGCCTGGGCTCCAACTTTCCAGATGAGACGCTGATACAGACAACAGTTTCTGTAGTATGTAGGCTGCTCAGGACTCCTGACTGTTTCCACAGATGTACAAGCAGCCATTCTGTAAGCTGTTTGAAAGCCTCTGTTCATTCATTTAACAAACGCTGAGTATCCTTGACCTGTCAGGCCCTTCTCTAGGTGCTGAGATCATGGAAAGAAAGAAAGTGAAGTAGCTCAGTTGTGTCTGATTCTTTGCAACCCCATGGATTGTAGCCTACCAGGTTTCTCTGTCCATGGGATTTTCCAGGCAAGAGTACTGGAGTGGGTTGCCATTTCCTTCCCCAGGGCATCTTCCCAACACAGGGATCGAACCTGGGCCTCCCGCATTGTAGGCAGATGTTTTTACCATCTGAGCCACCAGGGAAGTCATAGCAAGTGATTAAACAGAATTAAGAAAAGCAAAGCAAAGCAGAACAAACAAAATAAAACAACAAAACCTCTGTCCTGTGTGGTTTATATTCTATTATATATAATTTTATATAATAAGATAAATAAGCAAAAATATATCTATATATGTCAGATGGCAGTAAGGTTACACAGAAAAACAGAAAGTCAAGGAGTTGTGTAAGGAGTGTAGGGGTATGACTTAAAATAGGGTGCTTGGAATGGGACTCACAGAGAAGGTAGCATTTGAGCAAAGACCTAAAGGCAGTAAGAGATAAAACCTTACAAGTTTCTTTAAAAGTCAGAAAATATAGCAGAGGCAAAGTTGACATTCATCCAGGAAGGTTAGTAATGCCAAACAGGTTGTTAAAATACTGAAGTATGTCTGCACTAGATGGTACAGCCACCTGTACAGGCAGTAGATAACTAAAGGTGTATTCTTCACACAACAAAAGTCCTCCAGGACCTTCTCCTTCTGTTTCCAAATGTCCCTTTCCTTCCTCTTATAAAGACATCAGTCATGAGGTTTAGGACCCGCCCAATCCAGAATGACCTCATCTTAACTTGATGACCTCTGCAAAGATCCTATCCAAGTAAGGTCACATCACAGGTACTGGGAGTTAGGACTTAAATGTATCCTTGGGGGAGACATAACTCAATCTACTCTAGTAGCTTTGACCAGGGTAGCAGCAGTGGATATGGAAAAATGCATTTTGACTCAGTATATTTTGGACAAAGAGCTAGTAAGTTTCTCTGAAAGGCTGGATGTGAGAAGAAGAGGTATCAGATTTGATTCCAAAGTTTTTTGTTCTGGGAACCCAGAAGATGGAGTTGCTATCAACTAGGATGAAGAAGAGAGAAAGGGGACAAATTTGGGGCAGGAATCAGGAGTTCAGTTTTGAATATGTTGAGTCATCTATTAGGTATAAGAGTAGAGGATGAATAGGCAGTTAGATTCCACCTTCTAATTTTTATATATTCTTTATAACTTCCCCCAGTGTGAGGTATGGCAGATGTCTTAACAAATGATGTGTGTAAAAATGAACGAATCAAGGACTACAAGCAGAAAAAAACATAGTTAAAACAAGTATGGCTTTTTTTAAACTTAGGATGAAAATGGTACTTCTTAAGAATAGAAACTAACATTTGTATACCCTTTCCCATTTGCAAATTTTCATTTCATTTTTCACATGCCTTATTTTAACCATCCCTTAATTTACTGATCTATAAATGCCATAACTATATCTGTCCTTTTCTCCTTTACTTTTCACTTTTCTTCTTTTCTCAGCTATTTGTAAAGCCTTCTCAGACAACCATTTTGTCTTTTTGCATTTCTTTTTCTTGGGAGTGGTCTTCGTCATTGCCTCCTGTACAATGTCATGAACCTCCATTCATAGTTCTTCAGGCACTCTATCTATCAGATCTAATCCCTTGAATCTATTTGTCACCTCGACTGTATAATCATAAGGGATTTGATTTAGGTCATACCTGAATGATCTAGTGGTTTTCTCTACTTTCTTCTTCAATTTAATTCTGAATTTTGCAATAAGGAGTTTATGAGCTGAACCACAGTCAGCTCCCGGTTTTGTTTTGCTGACTATATAGAGCTTCTCCATCTTCGGCTGTGAAGAATCTAATCAATCTGATTTTGGTATTGACCATCTGGTGATGTCCATGTGTAGAGCTGACTTTTGTGTTGTTGGAAGAGGGTGTTTGCGTGACCAGTGCATTCTGTGGGCAACACTCTGTTAGCCTTTGCCCTGCTTTATTTTGTACTCCAAGGCCAAACTTGCCTGTTACTCCATTATCTCTCGACTTCCTACGTTTGCATTCAAGTCCCCTATGATGAAAAGGACATCTTTTTTGGTGTCAGTTCTAGAAGGTCTTGTAAGTCTTCTAGAACCATTCAACTTGAACTTCTTTGGCATTAGTGGTTGGGACATAGACTTGGATTACTGTGATATTGAATGATTTGCCTTGGAAACGAACAGAGATCATGCTGTCATTTTCAAGACTGCACCCAAATACTGCAAATTGGATTCTTTTGTTGACTACAAGGGCTACTCCATTTCTTCTAAGAGATTTTGCCCACAGTAGTAGATAAAATGGTCATCTGAATTAAATTCACCCATTTCATGCAAAGATGGGCACAAAGAAGGACAGATGGTATGGACCTAACAGAAGCAGAAGGTATGAGGAAGAGGTGGCAAGAATACACAGAAGAACTATACAAAAAAGATCTTAATGACCCAGATAACCACCATGGTGTGATCATGTACCTAGAGCCAATCACCCTGGAGTGTGAAGTTAAGTGGGCCTTAGGAAGCATCACGACAAACAAAGCTTGTGGAGGTGATGGAATTCCAGTTGAGCTATTTCAAATCCAAAAAGATGATGTTATGAAAGTGCTGCACCCAACATGCCAGTAAATTTGGAAAACTCAGCAGTGGCCACAGGACTGGAAAAGGTCAGTTTTCATTCCAATCCCAAAGAAAGGCAATGCCACAGAGTGTTCAAATTACTGCACAATTGCACTCATCTCACACACTAGCAAAGTAATGCTCAAAATTCTCCAAGCCAGGCTTCAACAGTACATGAACCGTGAACTTCCAGATGTTCAAGCTGGATTTAGAAAAGGCAGAGGAACCAGAGATCAAATTGCCAACATCTTCTGGATCATTGAAAAAGCGAGAGAGTTCCAGAAAAACATCTCTTTCTGCTTTATTGACTATTCCAAAGCCTGTAACTGTGCGGATCACAATAAACTGTGAAAAATTTTGAAAGAGATGGGAATACCAGACCACTTGACCTGCCTCCTGAGAAATCTGTATGCAGGCCAAGAAACAACAATTAGAACTTGGCATGTAACAACAGACTAGTTCCAAATACAGAAAGGGGTACATCAAAGCTGTATATTGTCACCATTTTATTTAACTTATATGCAGAGTACGCCATATGAAATGCCAGACTGGATGACAAGCTAGAATCAAGATTGCTAGGATGAATATCAACACCTTCATGTATGCATATGACAGCACCCTTATGGCAGAAAGTGAAGAACTAAAGAGCCTCTTGATGAAAGTGAAAGAGGAGAGTGAAAAACCTGGCTTAAAACTCAACATTCAGAAAACTGAGATCATGGCATCTGGTCCCATCACTCCAGGCAAACAGTTGGATGAACAATGGAAACAATGAGAGACTTTATTTTGGGGGGCTCCAAAATCAGTGCAGATGGTCACTGAAGCCATGAAATTAAAGGACACTTGCTCCTTGGAAGAAAAGTTATGACCAACCTAGAGAGCATATTAAAAAGCAGAGACATTACTTTGCCAACAAAGGGCCATTTAGTCAAAATTGTTTTTCCAATAGTCGTGTATGGATGGAGTTGGACCATGAAGAAAGCTGAGCTCCAAAGAATTGATGCTTTTGAACTGTGGTGCTGGAGAAGACTCTTGAGAGTCCCTTGGCAGCAAGGAGATCCAACCAGTCCATCCTAAGGGAAATCAGTCCTGAATATTCATTGGAAGGACTGATGCAAAGCTGAAGCTCCAATATTTTGGCCACCTGATGTGAAGAACTGACTCATTGGAAAAGACCCTGATGCTGGGAAAAATAGAAGGCAGAAGGAGAAGGGGATGCCAGAGGATGAAATGATTGGATGGCATCACCGATTCGATGGACATGAGTTTGAGCAAGCTCCAGGAGTTGGTGCTGGACAGGGAAGCCTCGAGTGCTGCAGTACATTGGGTCGCAAAGAGTCACACACGACAAGCAACTGAACTGAACTGAACTTATATCTATCCTACAGTGAGAAAACCAACAGCTAGAGAGGTTAAACCAATTTACCAAGCTCACCCAAAGAGGAAGAAGTAGAATGAGGCTTTAGTTCCAGACTTCTACCCCAAATTCCAAGCCCTTTTCACTATACAGAGTTCTCAGAGATATACATTCTGATCAGATTAGTGGTTCTATTTCCTCTGTTATTTAGAAATTTCTTATATCAGAGTCAACATAAGAAAATTAGCTTAGTTTGTAATAAGTGGTCTTCAAATCCCACTTTTTTTTAATGCTGCTGCTGCTGCTGCCACCAAGTCACATCTCTTTTAATTTGAAATAGCTGATTAGCTTGAAGTAACTTTCCTAAATATAGACCTTCCACATCTTTTCTGTAAAAATGCTAGATATACCCTGTTTTTGCTTTGACATTCAGCAAAGCAGTGCTGACTGGAGCACTTAACTACAAAGAAGAAATGCCCTCCTTCACTCTCAAGAAGAGGAACCTCTGGAAATCATGAAATTTGCATTTTTAGTTCTACCTGTCTCACTAACTCTTTGTGAAGCTTTGCATGAGCCATGATTTCTCTGGGTCGCAGATGTAGCAAAAGTAAAATGACAGGTTGAGATTTGATGGTCTTAAGACAGCACATCAGGGCTGTACATGGGCTCTGAAGTCAGACAGAAATGGAGCCAAATCTCAAGTCTACCACATACTAGCTACAGCCAGGGCAGTCACCAACTTGAAGCCTTTATTTCCTTACCACTAAAATGGACAAAATGTCTACTTTTCAGTATGGTTGTATGGATTAAATGAGACAAGGTATAAAAAGCACTTAGCATGGTGCCTGACATATCATAAGAGCTCAATCCAGTTGGTTACTGCTATCAACATTAGAATATTATGCATCCTTGTACTTCAGAAAATGAGTGGCACCTATAACATAAAAGAAAATCAGATAATGCATCTGAAAGAGTGTGAAATAAAAACCATGATGTTTTATTTCTCTAATTTACTGATTCACTCATGATCTGTACTATTCCGGCTCTGTGCCTTGGTTTATTGATCTTTAAAATGGACAAGGTATCACTACGTGTTTCCTTTACAAATATTCAGGGTGATTAAAAACTATGTTATTCATATGCCATATTTTCCTGATAATATCATTCATGCCTTGCCTTTACATCATTAGCTAGAATTAGGCCTCTTAAAAAATCTTTCATCTTTTAATTAGAAAGAAGAAACCATGAAAAATCAGCTAAATGATAAATGGAGTAAATTGTGGCATCAGAAAAATAGGCAAAGCTGTTTCCAGCAACGAAACTTACAACTAAGAACTGCTCAAGAAAGCACAGGCTATTTCCAGTAACACATAAACATAGATGCCTTGGTGGTACCTTAGTTTATCCTGTAATGAACAATATTACTGCTAAAAAAAAGGTATTTTCTCAACTGAGTGAAAAGCAAGAAGAGATCATACAATAGATTTGTTTAGGCTGACACCTGATTCCAGAGCTATAATTGTTTGCCTTATTGTGAGTTGAGGATCCAGAGCAAAGGTTTCCCAACAACTGGGAACTACAAGGGAATATGGATGCTCCTCTCCATTATTCAATCAGATCAAGTATAATCCTTTGGCTCCTTCTGACAGAGTCTGCTACTCAGAATTAAGAGAACGTTTCATGCTCATCACATTGCCTTGGAGTTGGTCTTCAGTAAATGTTTGTTGGGTGAGCAAGTGGAAATAATTCAGTTCACTGGAGCCAGAGCCATGGTCTGTCCTTTATTAGAGCTACTCAGGCCTGGGCTCTTTTCTATCCATATTGGAGAAGGCAGCAGGCAAGGCTTAGTCATTTGGGAATCCCAAATACCTTACATGTCGTAGGAGCATAGTAAATATTTTTGCGATTGTGTTAGCTCAAATTGCTTTTAAACCCCTTTAGGAGGAACCCTAAGGAGAGCCAATGCCCAATCTTTTCTTCTATTGCCAGAAGGACATCCATGAAGAGTCTCTATGCACCCTTGTTATTGTTCACCCAGAGATTTCCAGAGCACTACTCTCTTCAAGGCAGGGCAACAGGTATACTAATGACCCAGGCAAGGTTGCTGCCCTCCAGAAATTCACTACTCGGTGGGAAAAAAGATGGAACACATACAAAGATAAATAGGAGATAGAGCAAACTGTGATCATGTGCCAGCAAAGAGGTAAAACTAACAGCGAGAGGAGACTGCCACATCAAGGTGAGTTGTCACTTAAAAAAGTATTTGCATTGAACATTTTAAAGATAAGCAGGTACAACTTTCACTTGTAAAAAGGATATAGCGAGCGGTCCCTGATGCAACTAGTCCTGACTCTCTAATCTGGTACTTAAGAAGAGAGAAAAAGATGAAAATTAGGCACACTGAAGATTAATATTGGAAAGAGGCCCATGACTGGAATCTAGAATGACTTTGCACTACACCTAAGGTCAGTGGAAATGGCTTAGGAAACTCAATCAGGAAGAAGAACTGTATCTGTATTTTACCTTTTGAAACAGCCTTTTCAAGTACAGAAAGACGGCAGAAAGAACTATCCTTCTACCACTGCCAGCTTCCTGGTCCAAAGAATCTCTGGAATCTCTACCTAATGGAAAACTGATCAGACTTGAATGCATGGCCATAACTTTTGAAGATCCTCTTTGCTCCCACTTTTCTATACCCATCTAGGAACAACTTAAATAACTCACTAGAAAGGAGTGGTTTGGACTTTTTACATCACATCCCAAAATATGATTCCTATAAAGATAGAAAAACCTAAGAAGAATGCATGTTAGGATTATGGTTTTCCAAATACTGGATTAGTTCGAAGTGTCAAAGAACCAGACAGTGTATGTGGGGGAAAATCTTAGCCCCATACGACTGAGCCACATTAGATGCATTGCTATTTGACACTGAGAACTGAGCTGCAAGTTAGAAACAACAACCACAAGAATTTAGAAAAGAATTTGATTCACACCCAAAGCGGGGATGATAGGATCAGGGGAGATCCATACAGTCTGTGGACAAATGCCAGCTTCCAAAAGATCTCCCCTTGTTTGAAGATGAATAAAAAGGACCCCAAACACACCCAAGGGTCTTATGAAAACACACTGCAAAACAATGGAAAGAAAAAAAAAAATCATTCTGAAGCTTTGGAAGAACAGACCTCTAAAAATGATCTGTACAGAACTCAGAAGAAAATTTTACAATATCATGTAATGTCATTAGTGTGCTGCTACAAGATATGATTGAAATGAAACAGGAGAAGAAAGTTATTATGAGAATAAGCTGAGATGTAAACAGAATATAGTGTAATGAGAGTGAGCCAAGAAAAAAAGGGAGCTGGATAATATTATTACAAATTGCAAGGAGACTGTAAACTTGTAATAAAACCATCTAAATCCACCTCAGAAGTAGTAAAATAAGGCCTGTCAGTACAGAAAATTAAATCCGTAACTTGGAAATGCTTTCTGAGGATATAGGAGAAAATACTAAAAGATGAAGAGATGAAAGAAGGTGGTAAGTAAGCAGAAGGAAGAAAGAACAGAGAGATACCTAAGAATTGAGGAATCTCAAGAAGCAAAATAGAGCAATTGGAACAAATGCATTAGAACAAGAAATGATTGGGAGCAAAGAAAAATTTCAAAGATGAGTCAAGAATGAATTAAAATAATATAAAATAATGGATAGTAATAAAGATTCCTTGAACATCTATCTAAAGATTTTGTTCATGTTAATTTCATTAACTCACAACTTCATATTAATAAAATTATGTCCATCCAATCGATGATGCCATCCAACCAACTCATCCTCTGTCATCCCCTTCTTCTCCTGCCTTCAATCTCTCCCAGCATCAGTTCTTTACCAATGAGTCAGTTCTTCACATCAAGTGGCCAAAGTATTTGAGCCTCAGGTTCAGCATTAGTCCTTCTAATGAAATTCAGGATTGATTTCCTTTAGGATTGACTGGTTTGATCTCCTTGCTGTCCAAGGGACTCTCAAGAGTCTTCTCCAACACTA
Source organism: Bison bison bison (assembly GCF_000754665.1). Lineage (NCBI taxonomy): Eukaryota > Metazoa > Chordata > Mammalia > Artiodactyla > Bovidae > Bison > Bison bison. The sequence continues at coordinate 4,986,478 of NW_011494863.1, forward strand.
CACTTAAAAGCACCAATTCTTTGGTGCTCAGCTGTCTTTATGGCCCAACTCTCACATCCATATATGACTACTGGAAAAACCATAGCTTTGACTAGACGGACTTTTGTTAGCAAAGTAATGCCTCTGGTTTTAATATGGTGTCTAGGTTGGTCATCACTTTTCTTCCAAGGAGCAAGCATCTTTCAATTTCATGTCTTCAGTCACCATCTGCAGTGATTTTGGAGCCCAAGAAAATAAAGTCTGTCATTGTTTCCATTATTTCCCCATCTATTTGCCATGATGTGATGGGATTGGATACCATGATCCTCATTTCTTGAATGCTGAGTTTTAAGCCAGTTTTTTCACTCTCCTCTTTCACTTTCACCAAGAGGCTCTATTGAAACTTTTTTCCCCTTCAGTGTAGTCTCTGTGCCTAAGAGTTACCTAACAGTCTTAAATAAATAAACTGCTTTTATGTTTAAACTAGTTAGGATGGCTTCTGCTTTGCCCCCAACAAGCCACCTAGATTTGAGTTCTGCTCTAGTTATCAAAAGAAGTCATATACTCTCTCTAAGCTTAAGTTTCTGCATATCATATCTTACTTGATTAACACAATAACCTTATGAGATTGAGTCTGTCTTCCTCAAAGACCCCAATCATACTTCACTAAGGTAATACAAATGCTTTCCTCATTCTCAGTTGAAAGTCATACTCACTAGACTATGTCTACCCCCAACTCTTCTATTTGCAAAGATATACTAATCTGGGCCAAGAGATGCAGTGAACTGGAATCCTAGAACTGGGTAGTGGGGAGCAGGGGAGGGTTTTAAAGAATTTCTAGCTCAACCACTCATCTGATATATGGAAAGTCAACACTGGGAATGCTTATGTTGATATATTTGCAATCCGTCTAAAGCTGAACTTATCCCGAGCCTGCTTTTTGCCACAAGTGTGCAGCAAAGCATGACATTAACCAGTTGTTTTGTCTACATGTCACCTAATTTGAGCACCCTTTATAAACTGACTGTAGTGATTAGTTGTTCATTTACTGGAGAAGTTCATCCCAAACGCCCATTCCAGAAAGTGGCAGACATAACAATCTTATGAGGCATTTTCCTGAGAAAAGCTGGTCTGGAGCTTCACTTCTGCCAATCACTATCACCTTCACTGACAAGGTGATATCTAGCAGCTCAAACAGAAATGGTAAAAAGAGCCAAGCCTGGCAATAATACAAACTGTATAACTCAAACTGTTCCAAATTGAACCTTAGGCAGTTTCTCCAAATGAATTATTGACTAACTTGCCCAAGGTCTAGAAAGCTTCTCCATAAATTTTCCTTTGTATATTTATAATTACAGACTTCTCTCTGAATTGTTGTCCTCTGCCCTGGGTAGCATTTCACAGTAAATGTAACACAGAGGTCACATCCCTTTGCTTCCCTAAGGTATTTTTACTGTGGGCTCTAATTTTCTGGCTCCCATTCAGTGACCACATTTGCTTTCCGAGCAACAAGTTATCTTCCCATTTTATGAATGTAGGCTGACATAGATGTCACCTGGCAACATGAGAAGATGCTGAAGGCAAAGAAAGGCCGTGTAGATGAAGACCACAAACTGAGCTCAGGCTCTGAAACCCTCCAGTGACCAGCTTTCAGGAGCTAGGAATGGCCATTACATCTATTCTTAGGATCAATATCTCAGAGGATGTCTACACCATTGCTTTGAGGTAGACATTCTGGGAATGAGATTTAAGAGTGGACTCTTACTACCCAGTGAACTATTTGGTTTCATCTGGAGATGGGTTCTGCCATCCCCAGAGTGTCCACACACATACACACATAAGACTAAACAGTGTCAGTCTGCTGGTCTGCATGTAAACAAATCCATCCTCAATGACTCCTTCCCCTCCCTCCTGCATTCTGGGTTGGCCCTCAATTCTAAGTAACGCTCTTACATTGCCCAGTTCCTTTTCCAATGATTAAACTGAAACTTCCTCTCAGTATTGAAAAATCATTCACACTAAGACTTGATGACCCCTACCATTTCTGTTATCTCTGAACTTTTCATGACTCTTTCTCATGCATCAGTAATGGGTCCTGACTCACCTCTCCTCTGGGACCACTTCTGTCATCATGACTGTAGACCTTAGCCGCCACATGATGGCCCATCTGCCATCTTGGCCTCTCAGTCCTTTAGCTCAAATGACTGTTTAACCACTTTAACCTCAGCCATTCACGTGGTCACTTCCTATACATATTTTTATCATCAGAAACTGTGCAACTTGTAAAATCTCCAGTTCATACTTTGAACTTGCTGTTCACCCTTTACAGTAATTTCTTGCTATTGTTTTCCCTTCAACAGTTCTTTAATCCCACTGACTTCTCTATCACATTACTATCATTTTTATAAATTGTCTCTGCTTCATGTCCTAACTTTCCTCTTATTATCCTGCCCAAATCCCATAATGCACCACTCAAATAACTGCTTTTAAAACACCTTATTTTCTTTGCCCCAGTCTCTTTCTGTTACACTTGCCTGGCAAATAACGACCATAATTACACTCAAATATACCTTTACTGTACATAGTCTCCTATGCAGACAAATTTTACTGGAGAAAATTAGGCAAATGTACTAACTGGACTCACTTAAAATTTATGACCACAAATCTGACATGGGCATTCAATATTGTATAGCGATCTTATATACTTCTTCAGTAAATTAACTTTCCCACTCTTCAAAATGGCTATTTCATACTTTTCTTTTTTCTCAAATCTCCACCACAGTCTTCTCTCTCTACTCTCTGCTGATAACTTTGCCTCAGACTTCAAAGGGAAAAGGTGCAGTGAGATCAGAACAGTCTCATCTTCCCACTATCAATTCTGCCAACTTATCCACAGCATATGTTCTAAATCCCTGCTTGTGAAAATGAAAGCGGTATCCCTGTTCTTAACAAAGAAAACACTTATCCTTGTGTATTGGATCCTATCTTATCTCAACTTCTCAAGTACTCTGAGGCAAGTGTCTTCCAATGTGACACAGCTGGGGCCCACACTTGATCCATAAATCAAAATGCTAATTAAAGCTGAGTATCATTAAAATAATTATAACTAATGTATACCATTCTTTCATTTGCCACTCTTTTGCAGGACAAAACTTGCAGTTCTGGTTCTCCTTTTGCATACATTGTGTCATCTATAAATTCTAGTTTTGTTTCTTTTCAGTTCAGGGAGAATGGAAAGATGCTTAAAAATGATCTGAGGCCAACATCCTTGATTGTTATGAGTTCCCCAATTATTTATAGTTGTGTTGCTCACAACAATAGATCAATGTTTTTAGTAACTTACTAAAAAAGTCTTTTCAAAGCATTCAGCTAATGTTTCAAGCAATTTTTTCAATGCTTTATTCATTTTATGTAGTATTTCATTACATTACATAACTATAGTAATGAATACAATAGGCTGTACTGGTTGACTAGGGCTGCCATTCCAAACACCCAGACTGAGTGGCTTGAAAAACAGAAATTTATTTCTTACAGTTCTGAAGGCTAGAAATCCAAGATTAAGATATCATCAGGTTTGGTTTCCTTGGAGGTCACAGGACAGGATGAGACAATGGCCTTTGGCTTATAGATGGGCACCTTCTGGCTGTTGTCACATAAGGTATTTCCCCTCAGTATGCATGTTCCTGGTACCTCTCTTCCTCTTCTTAAAAGGATACCAGTCTTGTTGGCTTCCTAGGTGGCACAGTGGTAAAGAATCTGCTTGCCAGTGCACGAGACACAAGAGACTTGGGTTCAGGAATGGGTACTGACCCCAGTATTCTTGCCTGGAGAATCCCATGGACACAGGAGCCTGGCGGGCTACAGTCCATAAAGTTGCAAAGAGTCAGACATGACTGAGCACAGCACGTACTAGATTAGTGCCCCACACTCAGGACCTCATTTAACTTTTCAGAACATCCTTAAAGGTGCTATCTCCAATCACAATCCATTGGAGGTTAGGACTCCAACATAGTGGACTGAAGTGGAGGGCAACATTCAGTCTATAAATTAGGCTTAGCTGTTTTGAAGATGAATTACAACTGCATCTTTGTAAACAATAGATCAAACTGGAAAACACAGTTATTCATGGGCTTCAGAGTGTGAAATACCAGTTATGGGGATCACTGCTTTACCTCCCTCTCCTGAAAAAAAATGGACAAAGACTGCTAATCCAATCTGAAGTAGAGGTTGATTAAGAGAATTTCAATCATACTAGTGTATCTGAAATGGCAACCCACTCCAGTATTCTTGCCTGGAGAATCCCAGGGACAGGGGAACCTGGTGGGCTGCCATCTATGGGGTTGCACAGAGTTGGACACGACTGAAGCGACTTAGCAGCAGCAGCAGCAGTGTATCTACATTATCAGTTTTTTCCTCTCTACTAAGTGAGTTACATCTCTGTATAAATGTGGTTTAAAATAATATTTTAGAAAAGATTTTTAAAATGAACCCTTCCTTGGCCCCCTGTCCTTCTGCTGCTGCTCTATTTCTTTTCTCTCTCTTCCCCTCCAAATCCCTTTTAACCCATTTACTTTCTCTCAAGTCACAAAAGAACTGTACATATTTGGTGTCCATTTTTACTTCATCCTTTGCTATCCACTCTGATTGGGCATAATGGTCCTTTTCAAGGTCACTATAATTTTCATCTTGCCAAAGTCAATAGTTAATTTTTTTGTTCTATCTTGAATTCTCCTTGGATATTTACAGTCGCTTGTTCCCCCTTTTGAAAAATGTTTTAATTTCTGGCTCTGTGACAGTCTCTCTCCTGTTTTCAATCCCCTACTATCATACTAGCCTGCCAATCTTGGAGTGTCCATGGCTCTGTCCTTGGCTCTCTCATCATCTTTTTTTACATTCTATCCTCAATGTAATTCTCATCCCATCTTGACTTGAAAAACCATTCTGACATTCATAATTCTCCTACATCTCTTCTCTCATGACTACACTCATATATCTAACTGCCTATCTAACATCTCCACTTAGATGCCAAATGGCTTCTCAAATGGAAAGGGACCAAATTAGAATTTGTGCTTCCCACTCCCACCTTCAATACAGGAAAACTCTCTTCTTTGCAGCCATTCCAAGTTCAGTAATGGGGCCACCACATCACCAGTTACACAAATCAATAATGTAGGAGTCACTCAGATTTCCTTTTTGTTCCTAACATTCTACATCCTTTCATGAAAAAGTCCTATCAGTCCTTCCCCAGAACCTATCCCAAATCCCACCACTTCTTATCATTTCCATGCCACCTCTCTTGTTGCAGCTACCTCTCCCCTCGGTCGCTTCCACAGCTCTAAGTCATCTTCCTGTCTCCATTCTTGCCAGTATAATCACTACAGTCCATCGTCTACAAATAAGGCTTCTAAAATGTAAACCGGATCATTCCCCTCCCCTACAATAAAATTCTATAATGGTCTCCATTATTTTTGAATAGACTCTAAATTCCTCCACTGGACTACAAGGTGATCTGACCTCTACTGACTTTTTGATCTCACGTTTCTTTATTCTCTTCATTATCCATTAGCTTTCAGTCAAACTGGCTTTCTGGCCACCCTTCAAACACACCAAATGAGTTCTCTTCTGAGAGCCTTTCCATATGTGGATTCTTCTTGAAGCATTCTTTTCTTAGATCCTTGCAGAGTGGCCTTCGATTTTCTTGTCTGATTGAATAAACGTAAATGACTGCTATGACTAACTGCATTGTGCAATTTTTTTAAAGGCCAGGCAAAGTCTTAACCTAAATGAATTTAATTTTATGAATGGAAATGAGGGTGTCATTATGTTTGATGAAGGAGAAAGGGAAGTATAGTAGCTTCCTAGGCTGGACCAGCCAGACCACATACACTTTCCTGGTTTTCTTGCTTCCTACCTTCTCTTTTCTGCTTGTGGAAATTCAGTCCTGGTAAGTTCATGACTTGGACCTCCCACGTCAACCCAGTTCACCATAATCTGGGAAAACTTTCTACTTGCTATCTCCCTGCCATTCCTCTGGACATCTCCTTGGGACATCCTTCCAGCCAGGCCTCAGAATCAGCTATATAATATGTGGGGCCCAATGAAAAATGAAAATATGAGGTTCCTTGTTCAAAATTATTAAGGACTTCAAGATGGTGACAGCAGAGCATTAAACCAAGAGTGAATCAATTCTAAATACAGGACTCTGGTGACTCATAGGTCACATACCTTTGAAGTTAGTTTCTTAGGCCCTTCTTTGACATCAGGCTCATTTTCTTTCTGATGCATCTTCTTTTTTTTTTAATTTAAATTTATTTATTTTAATTAGAGGGTAATTACTTTACAATATTGTATCGGTTTTGCCATACATCAACATGAATCCGCCACGGGTGTACATGTGTTCCCAATCCTGAACCCCCCTCCCACCTCCCTCCTCATACCATCCCTCTGGGTCATCCCAGTGCACCAGCCCCAAGCTTCCTGTATCCTGCATCTGATGCATCTTCTAACACACCTTTAAATCTCTCCTCCATTCTGACTTCTCTCTCTTGATTCCTGTCCCCAATACAACATTAATCCAATGTTAGAGTGGAGAGAATCATGGGCAGAAGGAGCTGGAAGCTTGAAAAATCAGAGAATGGGGATGGAAACACAAAGCCTAGCAGGCAGGAAAATAAAAATGCTTGCTCACATTGGGCAGGTAACAATTACCCAGGGCTTTAAAATCCCTGGATTCCGATATTTTGATATCTCTACAATCCTCCCAATTAGTTTTGTTCATATAAGGGACTAGATCCATAGTAAGAATGGTATTTTGTTACAGTTAATTAGCTTTCCTTTATTGTTGTCATGAATTTTATCCTTTTTACATTGCCTAGAGGAGAAGGCAATGGCACCCCACTCCAGTACTCTTGTCTGGAAAATCCCATGGATGGAGGAGCCTGGTGGGGTGCAGTCCATGGGGTCGCTAAGAGTCGGACATGACTGAGTGACTTCACTTTCACTTTCATGCATTGGAGAAGGAAATGGCAACCCCTCCAGTATTCTTGCCTGGAGAATCCCAAGGATGGGGGAGCCTGGTGGGCTGCTGTCTATGGGGTCGCACAGAGTCAGACACGACTGAAGCAACTTAGCAGCAGAAGCAGCAGAGGGAAAAATCTCTCTTGTCATTCCAGATGCATGAATCTATTTGCCTTATTCTGTACACAAGCTGAACTGTACAAATTTCCACTGTTTCTTTGCTTGTTTCTTTTCACTGGGAGAGATTCATTTTGAAATTGAGTTCACACTTGAAGAATGAAGCCCAGGTCATTGCCAGCAGGCCTGGAATTCAGCTATTTTCAGTGCAACCAGGATTTGAGCAAAGCTTAGATAAAAAGTAAAATATTGGGGCAACCAGAAGGAACTATGTAGACTCAAGAGACTTTTGTGTTAGTGTTTTCCCTTCAGTGGCTACCTATATTTGATGGGTCAAACGTAATTTTCTCCTCTTTCCCTCTGGCATTTCTTCAAATAATGTGTGTCACCATTAACAGGCAGTCAGGTCACTAGAGGTACTTTCCACGCTTAAAAGCTTTCAGGGAATCTCATTTTCATATGAAAAAGAGGCTACTTCTTCTTTCTTTCTTTTTGGGACATCACAGCTGTCTCTCTCCTCTTCCCCCTAACTTCCCAGTGACTTAAAGAAAAAAAAAAATTAGTCTGCCTCTGACCTATTTTGGTGACTTGGATCTCCATGGAGATGCCTGGATTCCTAATATAAAATATCTTCTGTCCAATTCCAATTACCCATTTACTTAAACAGTGAAAGCTGGCATGGAGACAATATTTTTGAGGAGCCAAAAAGCTAGAATACAAATAATCTGAGGTGACAGTGGTGCCACTGCCTCTTGGCAGTACCTCACATGCTCTTTAAGAAACCTTAGTTATAAAGTATGCCACCCTACTTTCAACAATGACCTGTGCCTCTCATCCCTTCTGTGGCATGAATCCTAAGCCTAACTTTAAACTGACACCAGTCACCTAAACTCTTTCTCCAGCCGGCCATGTTGGAGGGTTAGTTCACAGTCTATAGGTGCCTCCATGACAATTTGATGCATGAGTAAGTTTGGGTCCCCCTGGTCAATATAGGCTCCAACTGTCCCTAAGCAGAAAGCAAGCAAGAAATCTCTGAGCCAGAAATCAGCAAATAAGAGTAAGCCATTCACTGGGTAGCCAAGGGCGCGCAGAGGCCCTGTCATGGGCTACCAGACCATGCTGAATGGAATGTGCAGTCAGTTTGCCTCTGTGCTGTGAGGGACAACCCCACTGCCATCCATGGTCACCAACTCCCTGCCCCCCACCCCAGGTGTCTGTATGCACCAGGGTCATCGCAATCTGCAAGACAAGAACGAGAGGAAGGAGAAACCACCCCACACCTTTGACCCAGTGCTACTTGAGTTCCTAGTGTGCCTGCTCTCCAAGAAGCCACTCAGATATGAAGCATTGACAAATGAATTGATTAATGAAGAGTTAGGAGTAGCTTATTCAATTATTGATGGGATTCCTAACATGATACCACAGGCAGCTAGGATGACACATCAAAATAAGAAGCAAGAAGAAATGGAGCATTAGATCATATTTAAAAACAACAACACGCAACTGAATATTTTAAATACCATCTACATTTTAAAAAGTCAGAGTGGCAGGTAATAAGTGGAGGAGAACATTTCTGTCTCTTCCTATGTTGACTGTTTTTATTCTGTTGGTAATCTTTGGCAGGACTGTTTTACTTGGCCTCTGTGAAAGAAAAGTTCCCACGGGGCTGCACTAGCGCTGTGCTTTTACAGTCTGCTCTTGCCGATTACCATACTTGTTTATGTGTTCTTCCACCTTTGGACTTGGATGGGTATTAAACTTTTCAGGCATAATTAATGCAATCAGAGCCAAGCTGGTATATCCTAATGACATGTTTGAATGTCTATCTCTGAAAGCTCAACTACATGGAAATATTGGAAACCCACTTAATTTGCAGGAAAGATACTTTGGCTAGCTTCTGTCAAAGGCTTAAGGACTATGGGAGGATTAAGCTGCAGAGGCTTCATTGTACTTTGGTTTTGCCCATGTTTTTTGAAGGTTGTCATTTATACCTCAGGTAACAGAAGAAACATTCCAACAAAGTGCCTTGGAAATTAACAGCCCCAACCATCATCTGATGACTTCCCCCTTCATAATTAAAAGTTTCCAATTTTAAATTTTATGCTTATTTTAGATTCAAAGTCTTTGGTAAAGTCACATGTTAAGAATGATTGAAATAATTCCAAAGGAGCAATGTTGGTGTAGCTTAGAGAAATGCATTTGAACTAATGTGATATAAAATTGTAATAAAATGAAAATTCCATGGACTTGCCAAAATTCAGTTTGTAAAATAACCTTCATTTATTTGGCATCAAATGCTTCCATTAATTATAATAAAATAAGATATTGATGCTTCAAAAAAAAAAAAGTGCCTTCCTCAGCGATCAATGCAAAGAAATAGAGGAAAACAACAGAATGGGAAAGACTAGGGATCTCTTCAAGAAAATTAGAGATACCAAGGGAACATTTCATGCAAAGATGGGCTCAATAAAGGACAGAAATGGCATGGACCTAACAGAAGCAGAAGATATTAAGAAGAGATGGCAAGAATACACAGAAGAACTGTACAAAAAAGATCTTCACGACCCAGATAATCACGATGGTGTGATCACTGACCTAGAGCCAGACATCCTGGAATGTGAAGTCAAGTGGGCCTTAGAAAGCATCACTACGAACAAAGCTAGTGGAGGTGATGGAATTCCAGTTGAGCTATTCCAAATCCTGAAAGATGATGCTGTGAAAGTGCTGCACTCAATATGCCAGCAAATTTGGAAAACTCAGCAGTGGCCACAGGACTGGAAAAGGTCAGTTCTCATTCCAATCCCAAAGAAAGGCAATGCCAAAGAATGCTCAAACTACCGCACAATTGCACTCA
>NW_011494863.1:4996544-5029435 GCF_000754665.1 Bison bison bison
TGACTGTGTGGATCACAATAAACTGTGGAAAATTCTGAAAGAGATGGGAATACCAGACCACCTGACCTGCCTCTTGAGAAATCTGTATGCAGCTCAGGAAGTAACAGTTAGAACTGGACATGGAACAACAGACTGGTTCCAAATAGGAAAAGGAGTACATCAAGGCTGTATATTGTCACCCTGCTTAAGGAGAGTGAAAAAGTTGGCTAAAAGCTCAACATTCAGAAAATGAAGATCATGGCATCTGGTCCCATCACTTCATGGGAAATAGATGGGGAAACAGTGGAACAGTGTCAGACTTTATTTTTTTGGGCTCCAAAATCACTGCAGATGGTGACTGCAGCCATGAAATTAAAAGATGCTTACTCTAACTTGGAAGGAAAGTTATGACCAACCTAGATAGCATATTCAAAAGCAGAGACATTACTTTGCCAACAAAAGTCAAGGCTATGGTTTTTCCTGTGGTCATGTATGGATGTGAGAGTTGGACTGTGAAGAAGGCTTAGTGCTGAAGAATTGATGCTTTTGAACTGTGGTGTTGGAGAAGACTCTTGAGAGTCCCTTGGACTGCAAGGAGATCCAACCAGTCCATTCTGAAGGAGATCAGCCCTGGGATTTCTTTGGAAGGAATGATGCTAAAGCTGAAACTCCGGTACTTTGGCCACTTCATGCGAAGAGTTGATTCATTGGAAAAGACTCTGATGCTGGGAGGGATTGGGGGCAGGAGGAGAAGGGGACGACAGAGGATGAGATGGCTGGATGGCATCACTGACTCGATGGACGTGAGTCTGAGTGAACTCCAGGAGTTAGTGATGGACACGGGGGCCTGGCGTGCTGCGATTCATGGGGTCGTAAAGAGTCGGACACGACTGAGCAACTGAACTGAACTGAACTGAACCCATTCAAACTAGATAGAACAGAACAACATTTCTTGAAATGTTGTAATAGTAAATCACTGAATCCATAAGTAGGAAGTGGACCTTAGGAGACATGGCCAGACACAGGCTCTCCCCTCCCCACCTCTATTCTCTCTTCACCTCTATTCTCTCTTCACCTCTCTCACTCGTTTGCTCATGTACTCAACATCAGTATACTTAGTAGGCAAGAGCGTGGACTCTGGCACTAGACTTTCTAGCTTTCCATTCTAACTAATCTGTGCTTCAGTGTTCTCTTCTGTAAAATAGTACATCAATTCACTTCAGTCGCTCAGTTGTGTCTGACTCTTTGTGACCCCATGAACCGCAGCAGGCCAGGCCTCCCTGTCTATCATCAACTCCTGGAGTCCACCCATACCCATGTCCATTGAGTCGGTGATGCCATCCAACCATCTCATCCTCTGTCATCCCCTTCTCCTCCTGCCCTCAATCTTTCCCAGCATCAGGGTCTTTTCCAATGAGTCAGCTCTTTGCATCTACCTCAAGGTGTTAACGTATAAAGTGTTTTGCTCAACACTTTGTATCTATTAAGCTCCCCTCAAACTAAGCTTTCTCTGCTTGTTTATCAGTACTCATGACTAAAGCATAGTGATCCTTGTTCTGGTTTTTATAAAGTCCAGAGCTCTCTGTTAATTGACTCTGGTATACTAAGTGACAAAAAAAAAAAAAAAAAAAACTCTGCTGCTGCGGCTGCTGCTAAGTCGCTTCAGTCGTGTCCGACTCTGTGTGACCCCAGAGACGGCAGCCCACCAGGTACTAAATCACAATTAGATTTTTTTTTTACCAGTTGAAACTAATCAGAGTAAAAAAATCCTATAGAACCTATAGAACTGAATTCTGAAATGACATTATGATTTAAATACTACAAATTCCATATTCCCGGGAAGGTAGCCATTCTAGTCCAATTGTCACTTGCTAAAGGGGGTGGCATTGGAGCCATATTTGCAGAAGCTAATACATCACTGTGTGACGCCAGTGTATGCTCCTTGGTTTTTGTCTCTTCACAACAAAGATTTGAAGGGATGGACATTAAAGCCCCCTCGGCGTGTCACAGCTCTCGGGTCTTGGACAGACCGTGTTATAGCTCTCAGGTCTCGAATGGACCACGTTATAGCTCTTAGACAAATCAGTGTTACAGCTCAGTGTTACAGCTCTATTTTATTTAGAAGATATTAGGAAAATCCATCTTCGAGGTGTGAGTGTATATTGATCCAAAGACGCGAAGAGCGCCCCAGTGTGGCTCCTCCTTTTATATGTTTTTTCTTCTCCCTGGGCCTGCCCTATGCAAATTGGGCTTAGTCAGGAGTCCTGTTCTGCCTGAAGTTCTCACTCCTGTCCTCAGACCTTCCTTTGACCTTCCTTTGTTCTATTTTCGCAGGCTTTTCCCTTCCTTGTCTTTTAGCCACTGCCATTTTGGACTCCTTTTCCCTATTCTAACTACCTAACAATTGCATGACAAGCAGTGTTCTAGGAACTGATATGTATTACTTCATAAAAACTTCAAACTAGTCACTACGAATAACCTCACTTATAAAGTGAGGGCCTATTAGGATGAAGAACTGAAAGCCATGGAAATAATAATAGCTGAACCAGAATTTGAGCAAAGACCTCTGGCCTTAACTGGCCCCTCACAATCTCACCCTTGGGAAGGAAGCTGACTGTCAGAAAGGAAGTAAAGGCAGATTTAAAAAGAAGGGGACTGTAGACAGGGAGGAATGATTAATCTTTCTTATTCAGAAAAATCTTTAGGGTGTACATCTTTGAAGAAAGCAAAGTCTCTGTCTATGTGAACTACGTTAAACCCTGATGTGATGTGAAACCCCAAGAAGTAGAATTATCTGACTCTTAAGTCATCATGGACAATGAGTTGCTAGAATCATAGAAAGATTCAATACTACTGAGTCATGTTGATGAAATTAGCTTTTTGTTAAGTTCTTAAATACAATTATCTATAGGCATTTGTTAAAAATCCTTCTGAATATATATACAGGTATTTATGTGAATGCATTTATATGAATAGATATATATAGCCCTATGCATATATGTGTATAACATATGCATAAATGTCTTATGCTGTGAGTTATATGGCTATGTATAGTATCATGAGAATTCATGATAATCCAAATATCACATAAGATTAAATTTAAAAGTATTAAAAGCTGACTCATTTAAATTCTAGTGTTGGAGAAGACTCTTGAGAGTCCCTTGGACTACAAGGAGATCCAACCAGTCCATTCTGAAGGAGATCAGCCCTGGGATTTCTTTGGAAGGAATGATGCTAAAGCTGAAACTCCAGTACTTTGGCCACCTCATGTGAAGAGTTGATTCATTGGAAAAGACTCTGATGCTGGGAGGGATTGGGGGCAGGAGGAGAAGGGGACAACAGAGGATGAGATGGCTGGATGGCATCACCAACTCTATGGATGTGAGTCTGAGTAAACTCCGGGAGTTGGTGATGGACAGGTTGGCATGCTGTGATTCATGGGGTCGCAAAGAGTTGGACAAGACTGATCGACTAAAGTGAACTGAATTGAAGGTTAAATAAAAATAAAATGCCCCTCTAGGCACAGAGTTACAGTCTCTGATTTTCAGCTTCAGATCATCTACTGAGCTGATAAGAATAGAGAGATCTTTGACTTTTTATAAACTGCAGTATTTCTTTTTTCCTCCCTGGGTCTCTATCCATCTTTATTTTTCCTCTCTCCAAAAAAAGAAATATTATTATAATTCCTTTACCTAACACTTCTCACCCCCACTGGCATCAAACAAAGCTGCCACTTCTGAAATGCTTCTTTGTTGCAGACACAAACCTTTTCTGCACATTAAGAATCAAAGGCTAAAAAATCATCTGCAGCTTTTCCAGCTCCCAACGGATAACTTGAACCCCCGCAAATTTGATCCAGTCATCTCAAAAAATCCTGAGAATTTAACATCTGAAAAGAACCTATATTCAGTAGAGTGTTTTAAACTCCTTCAAATTCTATATGTAAAATCACTATGCTCTAAAAGGTTTCAGATTAATTTGTTCCAAAAATATTAGACTGCCACCCACATTCAAACTGACTTGGTGTGGAAGGAGAATGTAATTTAAGCAAGACTTATGTCTGCACTTAAAAGTCTTAAAATTAAGAAGTAAAGTCTACACACAAACTATACATCATGGGAGAAACTATCAAGGTTCAGGGTAATTATTCTATATCTTTTAATTGTCATGTCATGCATTTGAAAACTAGAATTTTTAATGGCTTGACGAAAAGATTCAAAGTAACACCAAAATAAATGAGCAGTAATTACAATAATATAGCACAGAAAAAGAGTCTATAAGTGTATGGGGGACACATTCACAGAATAGTGCTACCATTTCCTGTCAACTCTTCGGTTTCAGCCAGTTGATCAGAACACTACTGCCTGACCCTGTCCTTTTCAGATAATCAGAAGCAAAGTTCTCAGAGGTTCTAGGGAAGAGGCAATCTCTCCTTCATGCCTTGACTTTGTTCTGCCCTCTTTGACTCTGTTCTACTATCTTATTTCTTACATCAAATTGTGCCAAACCCTGCCCCATATCCCATTGTATCAATACACAGCACTGTAATGTTGCATCACCTCAACTGTAAGGAACTATATTATATACATCTGCATCAGCTTGGGCTCTTTTATTGCCAATGAACAGAATAACTGGTCATCCCAGTTTGCCCAGAAATGAGAGGTTTCCTGGGATGCAGGACTTTAAATGACAAAATGAGGAAGTCCCTCACTATAGATAGGAAATTCAATTCAAACTGGCTCAATTTAAAAGGAAAATCATGAGCTTACACAGAAGGGGAAACATGCAGCTTTGGGAATGCCTAGATCCAGAGGCTCAAAGATCATCCAAGTAGTCTCTTTCCATTTCTTGGTTCTGTCCCCTACCCCCTCCCTCCTTCCACCTTATACTGGTTTTCATCTCAAATCCCACACAGCAGCATGTCAGTTCCAGGCTAAAAACCTCCCAGATTCAAATGTAGGAAAAAAAAAAAAAAAAAGTTATGCTTCTCTCTTCTATTCCCAACAATCTGAATAAGGGCCTAGTTTTTATTGGTCCAAGATGCGTCATGCACCCATTCTTAAACCAAATCCTGAGCTAAAGGAAAGAAGTGCTGGTTTGCACAGGCATAGGTCACATGCCCACTTATGCATCTAAGACTGGGGTCAAGGCCACCCAAACACCAGGAACTAAGAGAGAAGACATGGCAGCTCCTCCAAAGAAAATGCCAAAGTAGACAAAAGTAGATTCTGGGAAACCAATAAATACATTAACAATTCATGTGACAAAATTTGGTGCTATCCCTGAGCCAGTATTATGGAGAATAGATACACTGAGACGTACTGGCTTTAGAAAATGTTGTAGTTGGGAGAGGGAATGTTGATGGGAGGGACAGTTGACTTAAGGGTGATGGGTAACAGAGCTGGGCAGAAATGGTGGGGGCACATCAATAATTGAATAACACTGATGCTATTGATCTTAGGATAGTTTTTCAGAGATCGTCTGTTACTTTTACTATGCTTCACAGTGAAATTTTCTGAATTTTTCAATTGCTCGTTTTTGTTACTGGGCAAAGGCATTGTATGTATTAGGTTGGTACAAAAGTAATTGTGATTTTGGACTGTGAATTTTAAATCATTATAACTAGGCTCAAACACATCTTTATTAATCAAAGTAGGAACCATTACAATCAACACATTTTTGCCAAAAAGAAATATGTTTGTTTATTCCTGTAGCATAAAAATCCACGGTTCAGGATTCAGCGAACTCTTGGAAAGCATTTTCTACCTCCTGCTGGTTGTGGAAGTGTTTTCCTTGCAAAAAGTTGCTTGAAGAAGTGGTAGTTGGTTGGAGAGAGGTCAGGTGAATATGGCAGATGAGGCAAAACTTTATAGCCCAATTCATTCAACTTTTGAAGCATTGGTTGTACAGTGTGTGGTCAGGCATTGCCATGGAAAATTGAGCCCTTTCTGTTGACCAATGCCAGCTGCAGATATTGCAGTTTTCAGTGCATCTCATCGATTTGCTGAGCATACTTCTCAGATGTAATGGTTTCTCCATCTCACATGTAATAGTTTCTTTAATGGGATTCAGAAAGCTGTAGTGGATCAGATGGGCAGCAGACCACCAAACAGTGACCATGACCTATTTTTAGTGCAAATTTGGCTTTGGTAAGTGCTTTGGACCTTCTTCTTGGTCCAACCACTGAGCTGATCATTACTTGTTGTCGTATAAAATCTATTTTTCATTGCACACCACAATCCAATCAAGAAACAGTTCATTGTTGTTGCACAGAATAAGGGACATCGATACTTCAAAAATGACAATTTTTCTTTTTTTTTGGCCAACTCATGAAGTCCCCATTTATCAAGCTTTTTCACCATTCCAATTTGCTTCAAATGCCAAATGACTGTAAAATGGTTGTCACTGAGTTCTTTGGCAACTTCTCAAATAGTTGTAAGGGGATCAGCTTCAATGATTGCTCTCAGTTGGTTGTTGTCAACTTCCAATTGCCAGCCACTATGCTCCTCATCTTCAAAGCTCTGGTCTCCTTTGCAAAACATCTTGAACCACCACTGCACTGTACGTTCATTAGCAGTTCCTGGGCCAAATGTGTTGTTGATGTTGCAAGTTGTCTCCACTGCTTTATGACCCATTTTGAACTTGAATAAAAAAATCACTCGAATTTGCTTTTTGTCTAACATCACTTCTATAGTCTAAAATAAATATAAAATTATAGCAAGTAATAAATCATTAGAAAAAAAATTACAGCAAAAAATGTGCATTAAAATGATGTATAACATAACCACATTTACTTAAGAATGTATTCCAGTATCAAACGGCAAAGTTCAACAATGCAACCACAATAATTTTTGTACCAACCTAATAGTTCAGCCACAGACATGGAGAAGGCAGATGCCATGTGGATGTCAGAGAATGGTTGGACTTTTAGCTCCAGACCAATGTCTACATTGAAACTTGTTCAAATTGCCTCATCTGTCTTTGACTGAAGTGACAAGAATGAACACTTGGCTTTGTCATGAAGTCATAAAATTCATTTGAGTCTGGTTTTAAAAGACGCCCAACTGAGGCCAGAAATTTAGGAACTGTTAGTATGAATTAAGTGTTGATTAAAAATAAGAGAATTTCAAATCATACTCTCTAGCTGACTTCATGGATTTTTGAGGGGGTGGGATGTTAATCACTCAATTTTATGGAAAATAAAAATAAAAACAGGTGTCATTAAGACTGCACCTTTTCTAAATCTTAGGTAGGGAAGAATAATGAAATAATCTCTTAAAATGCCTTGGTCCTCCTGGGAATGAAACAACAGCCAAGTCTCAGAGTTCCACAGGTGGTCTATTCATCCTAAGGTTTCTTGGGAATGAAGCATTTCATGTTTCTAGCATTTTTCTGCTTTCCCATACAATGTTCTCATTCAGTTCTCACGATGAACCTATGAGGTTGGCAGATAATCTGTTCCATTTGCAGATAGAAGCAGCTGGCCTGCAGAGTGGTTAAATAGCTTGGCCAGGGTTAAACAACTAGTTCAGAGACTTAGGACCACCCACCAGGGGTTGGGATTTTTTTGTTATAACTGCCAAATACCATCCCAAGTAAGTTGAGTAAGTTAGTAATTTTACTTCTCCACATATGGAGTATGCCCACATATGGAGTAATTTATTAATTCTTTCATTTATTATTGATTGCCAACTCCATTCTAAGGACTATGCTGGGTGATAAAAATACAGAGATGAATAAGGTACACCCCCTGCCTTCAACGAGCTCTCAGCCTACATGGTTTCCTTTCCTTATATGTTACCAGAAAAAGTTAAATATAAATGATTTTTGGACTGTGCATCATTTTTTTTTGCTTTGCATAATTCCATTGTAATTATTATAAATTCAGAGAGCAAACATAATAACTGTAACTCTTGACTATGTTCCCAAAACTGTGCTAGGTACAAATTTAATTCAGTTTTCATACCAGATGTGCAGAGCAAATATAACTTATTCAATTTGTCTACAATTTATCTGGTCTTCCTTCCAAGGCCCAATGCTTTGCTTAAGAAGAAAAAAATAACAATTCTTGTTCCAATTCCATTTTGAGCTTAATAATAATAATAATTTAAACTGTCCCTTAGGTAGTGTTCCTGCAACATCCAGGAAGCAAATCAAACCATTCTGAAAAACCCTATTTTAAATGTCAGAGGTTGAATATCACCCTTCTCTCTTTGTATTTTTTTCTGAAACAAATGCTAATACATCCTTCCTCATGCTCACATTGCTTCATGAGTACTTCCCAAGATAGATGTCCCATGCAACTAAGAAGGTCTTGTACTCTCAAAAGCTAAAAGGAAAAATTTATTAATCATTTAAAAATATAGCTCCTGTGAAACACATATTATCCCCCAAAGTTTTCACGGAAGCTCTAAGGGAGAGGCGGCATTTATAGATGAGTTAGCTAAGAGATGGGGAGGCTTAATGCCACATTTAAAACCACAAAGCGGATTCATTTTCCTGTGCACTTAATGATTTAGCCAAAATACTACAACTCCAGGTGTGACCACATGGGTCTGGCAGGAAGAATGGTGTTTCACATGGCTTCCCTACCAGTGAAGGGCACTTGCTGTCCACTCTGCAGAGAATGCTTCCTTTCTGTGTGGCTCTCTAGAGCCCAGCATGCTGCCTGGGCATACAGTAGGTGCTCAGCAAATGTCTGCTGAGAGTTAACTGCTTGCAGTCACTCTGGGAAGTTTTTTTTCTTCCTCAATGTCCATTTCACAGATGGGGAAATGGGCACAAGGACACAATGCTGGTGGTGGCTAAGCTGGGGTTGTCCCAGATCCTGATTCCCAGGCTGATCTCTTCCTCTGCCCTTCACCTTGTACAAGGCTCTGAAGCATGCGTGAATCCTGCAGGAATCAGTGTTAGACAGACTGTTTTGGACATCTGGAAACATTCCTGAGGGCATGCAAGAGTCCTATCACTGAACCAGAAGACAGGCTCAGAGGCTGGAGAGCACAAACTGGGGACACAAGTTCTGCAATGCCTCCCCCCAAAGAAGATATTAACACCCAAACGTAGGCCAAATTCTGTATTTCTAGTCTTGGACACTATCTGGTAGCAAGATAAATTAACCCGATTTGCCATGTTGTGCAGTGGGTGCCTCATAAATGGTGGTAATACTAGGCTTAACCACTTGACTCATGTTAGACTATTTGATGACCGCAGCAACTCCCTTGAACAAGTATATTTATCCACATTTTATAGATGAGACATTGGGGCTCAGTATAGTTCACTTTCAGAATGTCAAAGAGATCTCAGGGTGGTCTACTTTGGAAGTCTTTTGAGAACTGTGCACTTCTGACTTCTAATAGAATGACTATTGTTCTGTAACCCCAGAGTGCCTTAGTCAATAGTTAACTCAAGCACCTACTTAGGTTTTTGGCAAGGCCTAGGCAGCCTCTAAAAGGCTCCAAGCCATATTTGGGCATGAGCAGAAAATATTGCTACTGAAGTTTGAGCTGGCAGAAGCCAGCCTGATGGCCCCGACAGGGTCATAGGCTCTGTGGGAATATGGAGTGGAAGGCAGTGTGGCCTTATGATGAGGAGTTGCTAGGGCCAGATTCTACTCCAGGCTCTACTTTTTCTTAGCTCTGTGTCCTTGGATAAGGTAACTAAACCTTTCTGTGCTTCACACCACATCTCTCATTCATAAACTGTGATAATGGTACAGAGACAGTGAGAGGATAAAATGAGACAACACTTGTAAAATGTTGAGCCCCACTGCCTGGTATGTGGTAAACATTCAAATTATGTCACCTAAATAGACAAAAAGGGGATAGAAGAGGTGGCAAAGACCAGGAACAGCCACAAGACATACTGAGTTAAGATCCAGAAACCAGAGAAAGCTGGTATCCCTGGGAAATTATCTTGATGTCTTTTTCATTTTTCATGGTTTTATGTTCATCTTTCCCCAGTCTTGTTAAGTCTCAGTATTTGTTAACACTGACCTTTCAATAATAATTGCCAAAATGTATTGAATACTTATATGTGCCAAGCACTGTGTGAGCTAAGTATGAATTATGTTAATCTCCTAAACATTTTGTTGAATAGTCAGTATTAAATCCCCATTTTACAAATGAGGAAATGGAGCAGAGACATGGAGCATCTTGTTTACTAAGAAGGGGTGGACCAGGATTTGAACTCAGCTGGGTATCTCCTGAGTTTTTACTCTTGACCACTCAGCGCCTCTTGATGCTGCTGCTTCTGCTAACCACCACCCACACCATCATCCTTCTGATCATCATCGTCATTATTATTATTACATCTAACTTTTATTGAGCTAAACACAGCCTTTCAGGATTGCTTCAAGAGCTTTATGTATATGAATGTGTTTAATTTTCACATTCTTATAAAACAAATAAACATAGCATTCTTTTTTTTTTTTTTTTTGCATCCTCATTTTATAGACAAAGAAAGGAAGTGCCTTACTCAAGGTCAGCCTGCTGTAAGTGGTCCAGCCACAGTTGAGATCCAGGCAGTCTGGCTCTAGACCCCATTAACTCAATGCTTTGTCAGTAGAACACCTCATGAATGGTTTTGTTTGCCACCATCTACAAACATTTTTCATATTTTCTATTTGGAGCCTCACTCCCATCCTTTCAAGGAGGATGCCTCTTATACAATGAAGGAGGAAGTTGAGCCTCAGAGATGGGATGTACTCAAGATCACCCAGCTGATCTATAGCAAAGCCAAGAGTAAGCAGGTCTGTCTACCTTCAAGCACAGTGCTCTTGCTATGATTCTTCAGCTACAAGTAACTACCCTAACTCCACCCCATCCTTATTCTCCTTCCCACTGCACCACAGACACCCCATAGATACCCTCTGACTGATTTCTCTTTGTACTTCCCTATCTTAGATAAGCACCTCAAGTGTGGTCATCTTAAGTCAAACACCTCTAGTGTGGTCTAACTTCACACTGGTCTTTAGTTAAAAATCAACCTGAAAAACCAAGTCATGTTAACCTATCTGGAAAAACAGAATTTAACACTAGATTTGAGTGAAGAAATAATATTTTAAAGCAAAAACCTTAAGCAAGTGCCAGGCCAGCAGAACAGATTGGTCAAGTTCTTCTAAAAACCTCTATCACCATATCACATGCCTGGTTGACCACAAGGTAAAACTGTTCTCTCCTCTCTCTAGCAGGTGCTTAGCTTCAGGAGGCTATCAATTATAGATTGATAAGGAGATCAGTCTATAGCTTCAAGAGATCAATCAATTATAGATTGATCTCAGTCCATTCCTCCTTTATCTTCAATCCAAAGAGGAAGTGGCAGGCAGGCCTTAACCCAGGTATCATAAAACAGTAGAAATTTTTCTTCCCTGTCCCATAGCTCTTCATAAAGAGAGTGGAACAGCTGAACTAGATGGAGATAGCACCTTAGACTGAGACAATAAAGGCCATAAGTGCCAAATTACTCCTTAAAATGGAGAGAATACATAGACCCTAGAAGAGAAGTCTGAGAACTCAACATCGTAAGTCTCCATTTAAACCACAATCATGATGAAATCAGCAAGGGAGAAAGAAAGAATGGAAAAAAATCATTCATCCAGTCATTAATATAACTGTATGCCTATAGATTAAATTTGCAAAAGTTATATACTCCTATAGTGGTCATCATATAGCAAGTATTTTAACTAGATACATCTTTTGGCAAAAGGGACTAAATACTACTTTTTTGTATCTCACACAGTGCCTGGCAAATAGGAGAAATACTCAAGAAAGTATTTGTTGATATCAAATCATTGATTCATTGAAGCATTGATTCAATACTTACATTGATTCTAAACTTGCCAAGTTAAACCTCTCTTTTATTGTCATTCACTAATTTGCAAATATTTGCAAATGCTACTCTATGCCAGATACTAGGATGCACATTTTTAAAATATACACAGTTACTGATCCTTAGGATCATACAGTCCAGAGGGAAGACTGTGAAGAAATAATTACAGACAGGATGGGATATATAAAGGGAAATCAGGACACTAATGATGTATAGACAAGTCACACTGACCTTGCTTGGGGTTTTCAGGACATCTTCTCTAAGCAAAGGAGGTTTCATCTCAGACCTAAGTGAAATTTACTGAGTCAGAGAGAGAGGGAAGCTGGAATCCAGGAATGTGAGAAAGTTTAGATGTTAGAGAAGAAATGCTACTTTAGAAGTAAAGAAAGGAAATGTGACAAAAGTAAAACAAAACAAAGTGAGAGAGAGAGAGATCAAGGATTGGACCTTAGATGACTTCTAAGCCATGGTAAAGATTTCAAGTGTTATCCTAAGGGGATTTTAAAAGATCTCTTGCTGCCAAAGGAGGACGGATAACCAAGAATGGATAACAGGAAAAGCCACCATACTGCATAGGAGCAATAGTATAACAGGTGACTTCATTCACCAGCAAACAGAAATTGCTCAGATGGGTAATACCTAAATTTGTACAACCTCCAAGCCACATTTATGGGATTCTTCCCAACAATCTTCAGAATTTGAAAAAGGAAATAATAAAAGCCTGGTGAATAGACAGAAAGGTCACATGCTGAAGGATAAGTGGGAGAAATTAAACTATTAGTGTATGAGTGCCAAGTGCCTTCTAAGTGACCGTGGATATTCAGGTAAATGTGTCTGGTTGGACAATTACTGAAACAGCAGGCACCCAGAGGACAAAATGTACTCAAGTAAGTCTCTAATTAACAGGCAATGTGGTGTTGACTGATGCCCTGTTAGGTTCTAAGCCTGGGTATACAGATGGCAGCCAACATCCAGACGAAAGATTAAATATTCAGTGACCATCTGGATAGGCCTTGCCACCACACCAGACATCGGGATCATTGGAAACATCTGGAATATTGATCTGACTTTCTGCTTTTCCTAGGAAAATTTGCAGCACTGCAAGTCTAGCCACAGGGACTCAAAGAGATTACAATTATCCACTGGCCACTGTAGGAGTTCAGAGAAATGAGTGTCCAGGTAATTCGAATGGATTTCTATGTTTAGGCTAGCTGCTTCATCACCCAGGAATCTAGTTTTTCTTATCAGAAAAAAAACTTGATCCTAGAGTGCTATGCTAAAATACAAATGCCTAAAAGTCAGCTGTCATTCCAAAACAGATTTAAATTCCCAATTCCTGAAACATGATCAGCAAACACACTGTTTTACAAGGTGAAATATTAATGATTCCTGAAATGAACCCTCTTCAGATTGAAGTATCTAAGACAGTAACACCTATCTCAGCTGAATGCAGGGATGTCCAGTGTCCTGAAGAGTTAGCTTTGCTTGGTTAATTCCATTTAGATGCCATAAACTATTACTTCCCTACTTGGTGTCCTCCAATGCAAAACAGAATTAGAACTAGAAGTTTAAGGGCAGTATCTGAGTCCTGATCAAGAATCTTCCTGCTGCTGCTGCTAAGTCGCTTCAGTTGTGTCCGACTCTGTGCGACCACATAGACGGCAGCCCATCAGGCTGGAGTGGGTTGCCATTTCCTTCTCCAATGCATGAAAGTGACAAATGAAAGTGAAGTCGATCAGTTGTGTCCGACTCTTAGCGACCCCCTGGACTGCAGCCTACCAGGCTCCTCCGCCCATGGGATTTTCCAGGCAAGAGTACCGGAGTGAGTTGCCATTGCCTTCTCCAAAGAATCTTCCTAAGGACACTGAAAGCCAACTGAGGGGTGAGCTGTAAAAACTACAAAAATCTCAGGAAACTCAGAATTGTACCATCAGTTAATATACTCATAACAAGACTGAAAAAGCTCATCGTGTAAAGATAAAATGCTATAATTTTTCCTGATTAGGAAACTACCATGGGATTATAGTAAAAATAAATTGAGAAGGATAAAGAATGATAGTAATAAAAAGTCACAAATAATAAATTTACACATAATCACCCTACTGAAAGAGAAATGTCATTAAAATCAGGTAAATTTCCTTTCTGTCTTTTTCCTTCTTGTGTGAATATTATGTTTGTGGGTGTGTACATGTGTGCCCATGTGATTAACATTTAACAAAATTGTGATCATCACATATTGTTTTGCATCCCAGTTTTCAAAATGAAGAATATTTTTTCCCTTTATTATTTTAAGTAAACTTGATTTTTAAAGGCTACCTAAGAATTCATCCATAAGGTACTTTGTTGCTGTTGTTTAGTAGCTAAGTCATGTCCGACTCTTTTTGTGATCCCATGGGCAGTAGCCCACCAGGTTCCTCGGTCCTTGGGACTTCCCAGGCAAGAATACTAGAGTCAGTTGTCATTTCTGTCTCTGGGGCATCTTCTTGACCCAGATCAAACCCACATCTCATGCACTGGAAGGCGGATTCTTTACCACTGAGCCAAGGCCTGAATTTATTTAAGCACCGAGACACATACATAAATAGGAATTGGGTAGCACTTTGGTATTTCCAGTACCTATGCCAAGGACTTCCACTTTGTTATTAAAGAAGAAAAAAATGACAATTTGTTAAAAGGCCTTTTTCTAAGCAATAATAAATACAAGTCAGAATGGTTTCTATAAGATTCTAAACATTGCAAACCTTGAAGTTTATCTTTTCAAAGAGAAAATACTCGCATTTGCAGTCTCTGCCTTCATTTATAGAAATTCTAAGACAAATCGAAGGAGGAAGAAATTCAGTGTCTCAAGAAGAAACACTTTTCATATCTCTAGAATTTGGGGAAAAAGTTCATGGAAGAGAACCTGAATTCACATAGTGAACTGATTAAGCTTGATTCTTTTATCTGCAGACATAGGGAAAAAAAACAGATCTTAAGAAATCAAAAGGAAATATTGATGGGATTGCTTTAAACAAATAGAAATGATTTATGAACACCTACAAGTCCTAGAAATAGAATGTCCACAAGCCCTTCCCATCCATCCTCCCATCTACTTCCTCTGCTGTAATCTTAGTTCATACTCTGTCCCTCCAGGCACACCCCCCACAACCTCTCCCCCTTGTCCCCTGTGTCCCAGAATAGCTAAGCACAACAAGGTAGAAGGGAAAACAGAGTAGAATGTGGGCAGGTCTTGTATTTTCATTTTCATCACATCTGTGGAAGTTCTGAACATGTATGTCAGATGAGATACATGTTTGAAACATAGGTTCTTAGTTCCTTATACCCAGAAATCCTGACTTAGTAAGTTTGGCAGAGATCTTGGCCAGATTCAGAGATCTGAATTTTAGCAGCTCCCTAGGTTACTTGAGATTAAAAAATCACATAAGTAGAATATGAGATAGCAAAACCAGAGAAATAGAATTAAGTGACATTATTATTTTTTAAAATTCTCCATTTCCTAAAAATCTTGGAAATGAAAACCTAAACACAGTTCTTAATTGCTGATTCCACTGCCCCATTCCTTTAATTAAGTTTTCTAGTCTTTAAGGTGGGGAACGGGTGGGGCAATTTTAAGAAAACACAAATAAGACTTTGGGACCACTGACTTACAGCCTGTTTCTCATATTTAGAGCAAAGCTTCTAAGAAAGTTTTTCTGGAACCTCCATGTTTCCTAAATGGATAACATCACCCTCTGTACCCAAAGATCTAACCACACTGGATAATTCCCAATTTCCTCTCTCATGATAGATATCTTTCCCCACAACTGTTTTTTTCTTCTTTCTCCACTTGGTGATTCCCTCCTCATCCTACAAACCAGTTTCAAATGCTGACCTGGGACACCTTCCATAATACTCTGCAGAATTCATGACTCATTCATTCATTCAATTATTAATTGACTTGAGTGATATACTGAGAACTTACTATGTGTTTGGCATTTGGGAGAGCTTGAAAAACACAATTTTGTTTCTGCCATCAGCTTACATTACTCTTCCTCATAGCATTTTGTTTGTAGATAGCTGTTGGAGCTAAATTTGCTGAGCACTTTGTTTGCTCCAGGCTCCATACTAAACATTCTACAGGCACTGAAACCTATGAGATTCATTAATCCCATTATATGTATGAATGAACTAAGGCAAAGAGAGGCTAAATACTTAGCCCAAATCTCACCACAAGGTGAAATCACAAAACTGGGGTTTGAATGCAGTTAGACTGAGTTCAGAGGCTTTGCCTCAATCATTCCATGACATTCCTTCTGTATCTTTACCTCACTTTCACTGTACAGTATTACAATTAGCTGTTTATCTCGCTGTTTCTCTCATTATACATCGAATAGTTCCAGAGAAAGCGCAAAGGGAAAATCTATTTTATATCACTTAGCACCTGGCATATAAAATGTACATTAAAATATGATTGGATCCTAGACTGAGGTGTTTATTTCCAATCATAAGTGTGCCTTGGTAAGTAAAGCAGAACAAGACTGACTTGTTGTGTATATTTGGAGCTGGAGGTATAATTTAGAATTTGGATGGTGTTCAGTTTTAATCTTGTACTCCTTGGCTGGATTCATGTAGTCTGGTTAAAATAGTTTCTTTTATTTTAGGGTTTTTAAAAATAAATGTATCATAGTAAAATACTTTGCTTTTGTTGTATGTTAACAGGAATAAAATTGTAAACCTTCTCTGAGATGATAATAGAAGCTAAAATTTATTAAACATTTACTCTGTGCTTGAAACTGTGCCAAGCACTTCACAAGTACTATCCCACTGGATCTTCCCCCAAAGAGCTCTGACCCACAAACTATTTTTATTCCCAACTTGGACCTCTGGTTCAGCCAAGGTGCAAAGAGCTTATAAGTTATCACTCCTGTCCTTACAACAACCACAACAAAAATTTGGGCAATCTAAAGATCAACCATTTTCTTGGAAATGTCAGAGAATTGAGGTTGAAGGACAAATAGCTACCACAACATATAGAGACACAAGCAAACAGAGACAGTCACTGCCAGACCACTTACCTGGAGCAGAAGCCACTAGAACAATAAATTGGAAGGAACACTTAGTGGTGATTTTGATGGACAGATGAAGATGGCATGTTTATTAGCATGAAAGAAACAGTCTTGTTGGGGGCTATAGTCTTAGAGTCACAACAACACTTTCATGACTTTTACCTCCAGGAAGCACACTAGGTTCTCATGGTAGAGATTCAAGAAACGTCCTCTCCTGGCTTTGGCAGAGGGAAGGGAAGAGTAATCATGGTGAAATAATCACAGAGCCGTCTCCATAACAAAGGCTCACTTTCCAAGGAAGACTTTGCCAGCATCAGCTCAGCAGGAGGAAAGGCCTTCCTCCTAGGACAGGCCCCTCCAGCCTTTTCATCTCACTTAATGGGAGGGAAGAGGGAGAAACCACAGTCACTGGCAGCATTTCCCAGGTGGCTCAGTGGTAAAGAACCCTCCTGCAATGCAGAAGATGCGGGTTCCATCCCTGGGTCAATATGATCCCCTGGAGAAGAAAATGGCAAACCACTTCAGTATTCTTGCCTGGGAAATCTCATGGAAAGAGGAAGCTGGCAGGCTACAGTCCACAGGGTCACAAAGAATCGGACACAACTGAGCATGCAGAGCAGTGAATAGCACGGTCACTGAGGTCAGCCCTTTAAAAAAGCAGACTGAAAACACACAGCCAAGGAAGAATGTAGGGGCAGTGTGAAAATACCAATATGTGAAGGTCACAGCCCAGATGGATAAGCCTATCAAAAGGCTAATTTAATTGTAAGATTGTAGAATGTTCACCCTCTCCAACAACTTGCCATGACAACAGGGCTCTGGTATGGTGGATTAAAGCTCAAAGAGCTTTAATAGGAGTACTTAGGGGAGCCCAAAATCAAGAGAAGAGACAAAAACAAGGACACTAGAAGAATTTGAAGCCTCCTGCACCTGTAACAACAGCAAACATTAAACACAGCCTAACTCCTGGGTAGATTATTAAAAATCCCCATCTAAAGTTTCTACTATCTGATACAACATATCTGAATTTCAACAGAAATTAAAAGGCATGCTAAAAGGCAAGAAAAAATACAGTACAAAAAAGAAAGCAATAATCAGAATCAGACTCAAGTATGACACAGATGTTGGCATTACTTAAAATAACTATGATTAATATGTTAAGGGATCTAATGGGAAAAGGAATCAACATGCAAACATAGATAGGTAATACAGGCAGAGAGATAAAAATTCTAAGGAACAGTTGAAAGGAAATGTAGAACTCAAAACCACTGCAACATAAATGAATACCTTTCATGGACTCCTCAGTAGATGTAACACAGCTGAGGAAACAATCAGTGGGCTTTAAGCTAGGTCAGCAGACACTTTCCAAATATAAATGCAAACAGAAAAAAAAAAAGGAAAGAAAAAGCAAAACAAATGAGAACACCCAAGAACTAACAGATAATTTTAACATATAAATTATTGGAATTCAAGAAGGAGAATAGAGGACAAGAACTATTTGAAGCAATAATATCTGATAGCTTTGAAAATTAATGGCAGACACCAAACAACATAAATAAAAAGCTCAGAGATTACCAAGTAAGAAAAATAAAAAAACAAAAAGTACTTTGGCATACCATTTTCAAACTGAAAAAAACTACGGACAAACAGAAAACCTTGGGAAAAGCTGGAGGTGGAATGGGAAAACCACCTTATCTATAGAGAAGAAAGGATAAGAATTATAGCAAACTTCTCATTAACAACTATATAACAAAGAAGATAGAGGAGTGAAATTTTTTAAGTGGTGAAAGCAAAAAGAAAAAAACAAACAAAAACAAAACAGCCTAGAATTCTATTTTCCCAGCAAAATTATCTTTCAAAAGTGAAGAGTTGGTGGTGGGGTATACTATGCAGAAACAGTAGAGACCTAGTAGAAGCTGAAGAGATCAAGAAGAGATGGAAAGAATACACTGAAGAACTGTACAAAAATGACTGTAATGAATTGGATAACCACGATGGTGTGGTCAGTCACCCAGAGCTAGACATTCTGGAGTGTGAAGTCAGGTAGGCCTTAGGAAGCACTGCTGTCAATAAAACTAATGGATGTGATGGAATTCCAGTAGTTATTCAAAACCCTAAAAGATGATGCTATCAAAGTGTTTCACTCAATATGTCAGCAAATCTGGAAGACCCAGCAGTTGCCACAGGACTGGAAAATGTCAGTCTTCATCCTAATTCCCAAGAAGGGCAGTACTAAAAAATGTTCAAGCCATCGGACAACTGCACTCATCTCCCATGCTAGCAAGATCATGCTTAAAATCTTGCAAGCTAGGCTTCAGCATTACACGAACCAAGAACTTCTGGACGTCCAAGCTGGGTTTAGAAACAGCAGAGGAAATAGAGATTAAATTGCTGACATTCGCCAGATCACAGAGAAAGCAAGCGAATTCCAGAAAAAACATCTACCTCTGCTTCACTGACTACACTAAAGCCTTTGACTGTGTGGATCATAACAAACTGTGGAAAGCTCTTAAAGAGATGGGAATACCAGACAATCTTACCTGTCTCCCGAAAAACCTAAACGTGGGTAAAGAAGCAACAGTTAGAACCTTGTATGGAACAACTGATGGGTTCAGGATTGAGAAAGTATGACAGAGCTGCCTGTTGTCACCCCATTTGCTTAACTTATACACTGAGCACATCACAAGAAATGCCAGGCTGGAGGAGTTACAAGATGGAATCAAGATAGGAAGGAGAAACATCAACAACCTCAGATACATGGATGATACCACTCTAATGGAAGAATGTGAATGGGAACTAAAGAGCTTCTTGATGAGGGTGAAGGAGCAGAGTGAAAAAGCCAGCTTAAAACTAAATATTAAAAAACTAAGATCATGGCATCTGGCCCCACTGTTGCTGCTCCTGCTGCTAAGTTGCTTCAGTCATGTCTGACTCTGTGCGACCCCAGAGATGGCAACCCACCAGGCTCCCCGGTCCCTGGGATTCTCCAGGCAAGAACACTGGAGTGGGTTGCCATTTCCTTCTCCAATGCATGAAAGTGAAAAGTCAAAGTGAAGTTGCTCAGTCATGTCTGACTCTTCGCGACCCCATGGACTGTAGCCTACCAGGCTCTTCTGTCCATGGGATTTTCCAGGCAAGAGTACTGGAGTTGGGTGCCATTGCCTTCTCCATCTGGCCCCACCACTTTATGGCAAATAGAAGAGGAAAAGGTGGAAGCAGAGACAGATTTCCTCTTCTTGGGCTCTAAAATCACCGCAGATGGTAACTACAGCCATGAAATCAGAAGACGGTTGCTTCTTGATAGGAAAGCTATGACAAACCCAGACAGTGTTTTGAAAAGCAGAGACATTATTCTGCCAATGAAGGTCCGTCTAGTCAAGGCTATGGTTTTCCCAAGTGGTCACATATGGTTGTGAGAGCTGGACTGTAAAGAAGGCAAAGCACCAAAGAATTGATGCCTTTGAACTATGGTGCTGGAGAAGATTCCTGAGTGCCTTGGGCAGTGAGGAGATCAAACCAGGCAATCTTAAAGGAAATCAACCCTGAATACTCATTGGAAGGACTAATGTTGAAGCTGAAGCTACAGTATTTTGGTCATCTGATGCAAACAGCCGATTCATTGGAAATATCTGAGAATATAAGCAACCCCAATGAAAGCCTATCAATTCTTTGGCTGAACCACTAGTAGTTAAGGCCAATGAATTACTAAGTTTGGATTATGCTATTTAGCTGACAGTCTTAGTACAGGTAAGACAGCCCAGAAAGTTCCATAAATGCCCACTGGAAGAAGGAAATAGACCAAGATCTGACTCTTTGTCTAGGCTCTCACACTTCTAAACCACTCCCTACTCATATACACCCTCAAGCTCAAGGTTAGTGCCAAGCTGATGTAATTTGCCCAAACACAGTAGGAGTCTTTTATCTTTAGATAGGAGCGCCATTGCTTGAAAAATGTTTTTTCCTCCCCGAATTATTCTTCTTTCAATAGCCAGATCACGTCTCTCCTTTGTGAAAACTTTCCGAATCTCTACTTCTATACATCCTCAAGACTCTCATGATAGTGTATTTTTCCCTCTGTAACTACTTTGTACATATCTGTTTCCTTCACTGGACTGAGAGTTTCTTGAGAAAAGGATGACTATTCTTATTCATCTTCCCTCCCTAGTATCCAGGAATGCTTGGTGCATGCATGAGAAGTGCTCCTAGGATGCTATTGTGAGACATAATAATGATATAATAATGGAAACTATTTATTGTACAATTGACCCTATGGGCTTCCCTGGTGGCTCAGATGGTAAAGAATCTGACTGCAATGTGGGCGACCTGAGTTCAATCCCTGGGTGGGGAAGATCCCCTGGAGAAGAGAATGGCTACCCACTCTAGTATTTTTGCCTGGAGAATTCCATGGACAGAAGAGGCTGGTGGGCTACAGTCCATGGGCTTGCAAAGAGTTGGACACAACTGAGCAACTAACACACACACACACTTACTCTATGCTAGGTTCTCTGCTAAGAATATGCATTATGTCATGGAATCCTCATAATAATCTTTATAAGACAAATATTGCTATAATTTGTATGAGTGAGGAAATTGAGGCTTAGAGAGGAAAAGTAAATGCCCATGGTCCCCAGGAGGGTATAGACTGAACCAGGTTGGCTTTTTTCCAAAGCCCAAGTTCTTAGGGCACTAAGAAATATTGCCTTATTGTGAATATCCCACTATGAAAAGGCAGACATAACTTCTGAAATGTCAGAATGGTTTTATCCTTTATTTAGTATGGACTGATGCCCTGCCAGAGTTCTGTTTTTCTACCCACAAGATACATCTCAGAAAGTTTCTTTGGAAGCACTTATTGCCTTTAGGAGAGTAAGTTTCCTTTGAGTCATTGAGGGCAGAACTCAAAAGTGTGGGTGTACCAGGAGGATGAGCAAATGGCTCCACTGACAAGGAAAGGCAGCAACATCACAGCTTTTGTGTCTGAGGGTGGAAAAAGAGACTCTACTCAGTCCCCTGGGAAGGGATTGGGGGAAAGGAAAATTGATGGGGCTCTTGATCCATGAGATTGCAGGAATCCTGAGCTAATTTGTCTGAGTCCAGCATCTAGGAACTGGCTGGTGGCTTGGCTAACAAGGGCTATTCAGAATGCTAGAAATGAGCCAGCACTACCATCTATGACAGAAGCCAGAATAGAAGATACACACTGTCTTTTCAGTTCTGCTACTGCCACCCAGCTGCCAGCACCTCCCTCATAGTCACAGTTGAAGATTACATGTCCTTATTCTGTTTCCAGCTTCCTAAACTAAGGGTATGTTCTGATGACAACAGGAATGAAAATACTGCTGATGCAATCATATTAAAATGGTTTGTTACGTAATCAGCTATTTGTGTCTATATTTGGCCACCTCATGCGAAAAGACTCTGATGCTAGGAGGGATTGGGGGCAGGAGGAGAAGGGGACGACAGAGGATGAGATGGCTGGATGGCATCACTGACTCGATGGACATGAGTTTGGGTGAACTCCAGGAGTTGGTGATGGACACGGAGGCCTGGTGTCCTGTGATTCATGAGGTCGCAAAGAGTCGGACACGACTGAGCGACTGAACTGAACTGAACTGAACTGATATTTGGTTTTCTTTCAACTGATCTGACTGATTTCATCTAAAAACAGATATGCATAACCTGGGGCATAATTTAGACATACTAGAGTCATCTGTGAGGAAC
Source organism: Bison bison bison (assembly GCF_000754665.1). Taxonomy (NCBI): domain Eukaryota; kingdom Metazoa; phylum Chordata; class Mammalia; order Artiodactyla; family Bovidae; genus Bison; species Bison bison. Next base: position 5,019,119 of record NW_011494863.1, read on the forward strand.
CACTGGAGTAAATCTAATAACTATTGGTGCATGCCATCTGTATGCCATCTATTTAAGGCAACAGGAGATCAAGGCAGAGTAGAAAGAGCTTTTTCTCCAAGTAAATTTAGGCAAAGATTTGGAAATTCCCATTTTCCATCCTAATGCTGAAAAGATGTGACCTCTAAAATTCTGACATTAGCTCAATTAAAGCTTGAAATATAGTGGAGTCCTACACACAGATACACATACATGACCATAACTGAACTGAGAAGAAATCAGAAAAGCTTCAAAGAATAGAGTCAACCAGTCTTTAAGCTCTTCAAGGAGCTTCTTACCCCATCCTGCCACTGGCTGATGGTCCATTTCTGGTCCGATTGGACTTGAGAGTTATTTTAATGCACTACCTTGAATCTTTACTCCTGCCATCAGATGATTTGCATCTTACAGACATAACCTCTGCCTCTGAATGTACACTCTTCAAATTCCACCAAAATTAAAATGCTATTAAAGAGAATCTCTATTTTTGAGCTGGACTGGGGAGCAAATGAGTCTTATTCATCATATTCTTCCTCTGACCAAGACTTTGTCTAAAACACTGTTATTCATCTTGCAAATGTATTTTAGTAATTTCAATAACACTGAAAAAGCTGAAAGGCCTCCAGTATACATTCAGATTCTGAATTTGAACTGTGAATACCAAAAAGACTACATTGAAAGTATGCAATTTGCACAGGAATGTGTCATTCCTTTGAAACTTTACCATGATAAACATCAGTCAGCATTGTTCCTAAGGTAGCCTAGACCTTAATGCAATATGGAAATAAATGAAAATGGACCACAGATTCTTATCTTTCTACTTCTGGGAGGTTTAACTTCACATAGGACAGGTTAATGGAAATTTCTAAAGGGAAGTTATAAGGGGACTAGATAACTCCTGGGGTTGTCAGCAATGGCTCCAGAGATGATATTGAGCTCAGGGTTTTTCACATCATCCACAGGCACTGATGGTTAATCCTGAAGGAGTCAGATTTGCCTCATTCATTTCAGACTCCACAGAGTCAACAGTAATATCAAAAATGTGGCTTTCAGTAGAGGTTAGTTTCCTAGCAACAAAGGCCACAGGAAGTTGAGACCCATTAAGAATAAGAAGGAAACACAATGCTGTCATTGCTCTGATACATTGAAATAGCTCTTTAGAACGCTGAACTTTCAATTCATCTATCTTACAAATTAATTACTGCTTTCACTGTGACTGTCTGTATATATGTATTAAAAAAAAGAAACAAGAAAGAAATCATAATGCTTTGTCAAAAAGCAGCAGCAGTGCAGTCTGAATTACACTCTTCATCTGGATTGAAGATTTTGAGAAAGATCTGCATGCATTTAAATATCTTTTTTAAATGGTAGCCCTCCTTTTGAGTTGAGAATTTAGAGGATTCTTTGCTCTAAAATGGGAAATCTTTTAGCATGTTTAATTTTCTCATGAATAGTGAATTAGCAAATAAGATATTTGGGTGTTTAATCTCTAATCTACATAATAATAACTGCTCTCAAAACAAAATCATCTATTTTAAATTCTTAGTGGGAAACCACTTCACACGAATTTTAGAGGAAATGTAATGCTTTGCATCTAGAAGACCAATATTTACTTTCCAGTTTTTATAGAGCTGTGAATAATAATGAGTCATTCTCCTCCAGATCTGAGCTTTTCCTCTAAGAGAATTTAGACAAAGATGGAGAAACTCTCATTTTTCATGCTCATGGTGAAAAGATGTGCATTCTAGAACTTTGATGTTAATTCAATTTAAATCATGTTGGAAGGAGAAGTAGAAGGAAGAGAGAAAAGGGCAGAAGAAGAAGGAGAAAGAGGAGGAGGAACAGGAGAGAATGGTTGCTGTCAAAGGTTAGACTCCTGGGTAGACTCATGGGTACAAGTAACTGCAGTGGTTAGGTTAGAGGAAGCACAACTGACTGAAACTGCCCACCCTGGCCAGGCACTATAGTAACCATTTGTGTGAGCTATTTTATGACAAGAGGTCCTGGTAAGGAACAAGAAACTAACAAGCCACCATCAATCAGAAGAGTTCAGGAAAGGTTAAAAGGAGACGCCACATGTCTGACCACCTCCCAGAATTCTTCTGGCTGGCATCCATCTTGGCTGAGCAATGTGGGCGCCACTGGGAAGGACTCTGAGTCAGAATGTTTGGCCAAAGACAACTCGGAAACTAATCCTATCACCATAAAACCCAAGACTGTAAATCACATGGCAGAGCAGTTCTCCTAGGTTCCCTTACCCTACTGCTTTCCCCCCGGGCGCCCCTTCCCATTAAAGTTTCTGGCTTTGTCAGTGCATGTGTCTCCTTGGACAATTCATTTCTGAGTGTTAGACAAGCGCCTACTCTCGGCCCTGAAAGAGATTCCCCTTCCTGCAACAGTTATAGAATAATACTTACTCAAATGGCAGCCATTTATTGGGTGCTTAGGCTAAAAGCTTACACCTATCATCTCATTTAATCCTCACATCAATCCATGAGGCATATTCTGATTCCTATTTTCCAGAAGATAAAACTGATACTCTGAAGTTAAATGACATGCCATAAGTTTCCCAGCTACTAAATGGAAGAGCCTAATTTTGTAATAAGGAATAATAGAATCTCACTGCATGTTGGATCTGTTTCTTTTACTTTAACCTTTGCTCTCCATTGCTGTTAGTATAATCACTGAAACGATGCTGTCTATAAGCTGTAAGTATACATACTGGCCTTCCTCCATGAACCTTGCCCCACTGCCTGAATGTTACACTAGAGTGCCTTTGTTTAGCTCACAGGGAGAAATTCTGACCTTGCCCACTTGTGAATGGCTGCAGAAAAGAAGAAATCAACACATTCCCTCCCTGAGGCTGGCCAAAAGGAAGGTATTCTGCAAGAATTATGGCCTTTTTACTTTACTTCCTCACCTCCTTCCCCTCTCTTTTCTATAAAAGAAACTGGCATCCAGACCCTGATAAGAGGTATTCTCAGACACTAGTCTACCATCTTTGTGAATGCCGGGCTTTCTGAATTAAGTCACTATTCCTGGCCTCAACACCTCATCTCTCTATTATTGGTCTGTCATGTGGCAAGCAGACTGAGCTTGGATTCGTTAACAATGAGAATTCCTGAGCTTGCAATCAGCATTCCTAAACAGTTTTTTAAAAATATATGGGTTGCCATCTGTTAGCACTTTGCTATTTACATTTAATGGTTTATCTAATTTATCTCTAAAAACAAAAAACAGAATTTGGATCTAGTCCATCCATTGCTGAGTTCATGCTAATTATCACTTGTCTACTGTCCTTCCATTAGGTCCTCCAAAAATAGTTTTCAGATTTGCTTAGGATGCCCTCAGAGGTTCAAAGAAGATACTTCATAGAATGCATAAACAATGGTTTATTTTTAGCCTCTGTCAAAATTTAAATTGCCTGAGGACCCCATTCATTTTTGTTCATTTAAAATATTGACGCTCCATCTTAAATTTCACTTAAAAAGAAAAAACAAAGAACAAGATACTACACCACAATTTAAGTGAATGTCTTTCATCCTTCTCTCATGCTGACTCTGCCTACAGGGCTCTTAATCCTCCAACTAGAGCTGAATGCTTCCTTTTATATATTTTCTGTTTATTTTGTATCCAGATATTTAAGGCATAATTAAGACGATTTCCTCAAGTCTGGCTTCCTTTCCTGAATGACTCAAAAGTCTTAAAGGAACCAGAAAACATACTTTTAAAGAATGACTAGACAAGAAAATATTTGTCAAGTAGAGAATTAAGTAATTCTGCCAGGAAATAGGGTATCCTTCTTATGCCTTTTAGTATACATATGTTTTGCATGTTCACTCTGCAAAGCTGGGCAAATCTCTTCTTTTTCTCTAAGACCTCATTGGTAAAACAGGTATAACACTAACCTTTCAGATGCTATGACGTTGAATAGGATAAAATATGTCACGATAAAAATTTGCAAGCCCAAATTTTGCTGTGCAAGAAAGGTATTTTTTTAGATCAACTTAAATCTTCTCCAGGAGTCCACCCAGCAGGCTGGTGTGGAATTCAAGTACAGCCACCTCTAGAGATCTTCCTCCTTTCCTTTCATCATCCTACACCTGTCAAAGCATCAAAGACTCCTCCAGAATTTCACCCACTCTGGGCGCCAAGAAGACATTCACTACAGGTCTGGTGGCTCTGCTTTATCTTGGCACTCCTGGGGCACAGATTCTCAAAAAACAAAATATTCTGACACTTGTTAACAATGCTAAGGCAGGAATGTTTTGATATATGTAGGAACTACTGCAATGGGGTTTTGCAGTAGGGGAGAGATTGAGCTCAGCTCCAAATATGACAAAGTGGGGATTATAGCCAAGGAACAGAGAAGGGGGAAGGAGTTGGTGGATGGAAAATTACTAGGACAGAGGCTGATGTGTGTGAAAGTGGCTTATTCATGTCTGACTCTTTCTGACCCCATGGACTGTGGCCCACCAGGCTCCTTTGTCCATGGGATTCTCCAGGGAAGAATACTGGACTGGATAACCATTACCTTCTCTGGGGGATCTTCCTGACCCAGGGATCAAACCTGGGTCTCCTGCATTGCAGGCAAATTCTTTACCATCTAAGCTACCAGGGAGGCCCAAGACAGAAGGTAATTCTTGCTAAATTGACCTAGCTGTATTCTTACTGAAGGCTGGCCAGGGTGCTTAGATATTACCAGAGGGATGATGATGATGGATAAATTGAGGCAGATATTTAAGGTTATCAGAATCTCAAAAGTGGGAGATTCTGGCTAAACTACCATAGCAATATTCTTGCTAAAACTGGACTCTATAAGGACAGAGACAGTAGCCCAAGTTTGGGACTAGTCAAGCAGAAGGTTCAGAGGAGCCTGACTAAAATGTGGTCTAGGAGAGAGTCTTTGACAGGATTGCCACAGAGAATTAAAATCCTGTAGATGGGGGTTTACCTTCCTATGTGTTTTTGGAAGCCAGCTCTTGAGACCACCTTCACAAAGTCGGGGGCAAGGCGGGGGGCGGTGTATGCGGTACACAGTACTGAGCTCAGGCCTAGACCCTCCCCCAATGTGGAGGTGGGGAGAGTGGAGGGCAGTCAGTATCATCTTTAAAGCTCAACTGTTATCAGAACCAGGGAGAGCCATTCTTGCTTCTGGCCCTGCCGCAAACTTCCGTGTGTAAAGAGAACATGAACTTGACTAGAACTAGAGGAAGAACGGTAAAATTATACACAGCAAAATGCACAACAGTACGGCAATAAAATCCTGTGTCCCATATGTACAGGATCTAGTTCTGGACTCATCCCACAGCAGGAGCTCAAGAAGGGGCCCTATTTTCACTCTGCTGTGGGTAGTCAATCTCCCTGGTAACTAATTTTCAAAAATTCTGTTTTGTGTGGTGTATTATAGCAACACAGACTCTCTTCTAAGGAGAGCTTGTAGAGAATTCTCATTGTTTGGCGAGAAAGAAAGAATAAAAGAACAGTTTCTGCCCTGGTGACCTGCCCTGCTCCCTCCTTTCAAGAAGCTCTAGAGCCACTAGGGCACATGTAGGAGCCGGTGCCCTCAGTCAGGACTGCTGCATTTCTCCAATGCATATTACCATATAGAATACCCAGAAAACAACACTTCATAGATGTCTGCCATCGTATTTCACTGGATTTAAGATGAATCAGTTTTAAATTGACAAATATACTAAAGCAAATAACTAAGTCACTGATTATGAAACACACAATGTATTTCAGCTCTGTTAAATGTGAAAAAGATACATGCTTTAGAATGGTGGAAATTCAGTCCTGAGATGACTTTTTAGGCAGTAAAGGAAAACACAATCCAAAGCAAGTATTTAAGGAACATTGCTTAAATTTTCCTATTTTAATCAACAATCCTCTCTATGCTCTGATGATCAAATGACACCTTTTTGTTTTTATAACTGAGTAGAAGAGGGATAAAGTATGGAGTGCAAAGAGTACATTAGACTGCAGAAAATCTGAAATATTAATTTGGTATAGGTAGGTGGTCCACTTAAACTTTTAACTCGTACACTTCAAGATAAAAACAATGGGATTATTTGACTAAATTCTTCATAATATATCTAATAATACCCAGATAACTACTTAAATACAACTCTAGAAAGTAACTACACGTTGTTCATTTAATACCTTAAGGGAAAGTAGGTACATTTGAGGAGCAAAATAGCTTCAGAACAAATATTATAAAAGCCTCCTTCTTGTGAATTAATTTTGAAAACTGAAACACTGCTGCATGCAAAGCCCCGATAAACACAGCCTTAAAATTATAAAATTAGTTTTCACTATGTTTTTATACTATTATGCTTTACATTATGTTTAATTTTTATGACCTGAAATCATAACATTTCTTTTTTCTTTAGAATCAGATTTAGGGACTATGAAAACAGCATAGGGAGAAGAATAAATGTTAGGGCCAACGGCTTCTCCCTGAGACTCCACTATAGGTAGGAATTGCCACAAATAAAGGATAGGTGTTCAAAGGGCATGGAGAAATCACAAAAAAATAATAAATGCCCACTACTGAGCAAGACCCAACATTCTGACTCTATAGCTACACCGTGGGAACCTACAGGCTGATAAAGGCACTGCATAGGTCCTTCTGAAGCTCTTAGAAGCTTGAAGGGGTCATTGGCCCATCCTTTAAAGAAGCATGTAATTATCCTTCTGTAGAAGGCTTTGACATAAGCAAGCCACACATAGTCTCATGAGTTGAGGGAAAAGACTCAAAACCTTTGGTGCCCTTCTCTCTCTGTTCCAGATTACATTTCTCTGGGTTCAAGGACAACTGAAATACATCAGATACCAGATGGTTAAGACTCTATTACAATTTTTTACCTCTGTCGTGCACTGTGTATTTCAATTTTCTTACCTTAATTTTCCTCTTGAAATTTATTTTCCGCATCTAATTTTATATCTTGTTTCATGATATATATTTTCTTTGGGATGTCTCAAATCCTTTTCAGAGTAAAAAGTTGCTATGGAATAAACAAACAAATTATGTAACTAATTCAGCTCAAAACTCCCTTTCTTGAACATAGCTTGAAACTTCCATGCATACTAATAAAGTGCAGAAGTTTCTAGTATCTCAGATGTCTACCAATGGATGATCTGATCATTCTCACCATACTTCAGGGGTGATGTGTTTATCAAACTCTTAAAAATTTAACCTTCCTCAGTTGGGAAGGTGGTGACACTGCCTGCCAATTATGGAACAATCACACCAGGCACCGTGTTAAGTACTTCAGGGAAATTACGTTGTTTAAACTTCACAGCAATCCTAAGAAGTAGGTACTAAGAATACACCTACTTTATTAATAAGGATGCTGACCAAGGCTCAAAGCAGTGAAGTAACTTCATAGATTCAGATATATTAAGTGGCAGCATGGTGCTTAATCAATTTCCATAACTGACACACCAGAACCACCATGATGAGATGGCCAATGTGATGCGGAGGAGGAGGAAAAATCAGGGCCTGTGGCCTTTCTGTACATCTGAGCAACTCTCCTCAGCTACATGGGAACTTTGCACAGAGCGCTGAGACAGTCTGTGACACAGAGCTCTCCTGGTTGTTCTTTGTGGTGATAACACTGCTTTAAGCAGTAAAGGGATAGATATACTTTGATGCTTCAACAGGAATGTGAAAGGAAATCAGAAATCCTCATCCAGGGACTTCCCTGGTAGTCCAATGGTCAAAAATTAGCCTGCCAATGCAGTAGACACAGGTTTGATCCTTGGTCTGGGAAGATCCCACATACCCCAGGGCAACTAAGCCCATGCACCACAACTACTGAGCCCACACACCTGAGAGGTGTACTCCACAGTGAGAAACCACTGCAACAAGAAGCCTGTGCACTGCAACCAGAGATAAATCCCACTTACTGTAACTACAGAAAGTCTGCGCATAGCAATGAAGACCCAACACAGCCAAAAATAAAACAAGTAAATAATCTTTTAAAGGATTCTTACAAAAAAAGAAGTGGAAGAAATCCTCATTTAGAAGGCACCATGCCTAACACTGTCCCAAATATGAGCAGGATGACCATACACCACACCTCTGCCCATGTAGGCAAGGAACCTAGAAAACATCAAGGCTGAGTCAGCAACTCTGTGCCTTCTTCCTTACAACCTAAACTTTGACCTCTCACATGGCTATGTATTTCCAACAAGTATTTTTCCATTCCACAATTGAGTGTTTTACGTGTCTGAACTGTGGAGATCAAAGGGACCCCAAGATCATCAAGCCCAGGCTCTTTATTTTGAAAATTCACTTAGCAAACAGTACTTTTAGAGTACTCAATACTCTACTGTGCTTCTGGCTTAAGACGGTGTACCTAGATTTTACCATGCATTCCAATGTTTTGTATATGTGCCAATGTGCATTTAAGTTTTTGGAATTTTATCTGTGGGAAATAGTTGAGACCAAGGTTGAGGTTAATTTCTCTAGATATAACTTCTATCTGCTTCTTCCTGCTGCTAAGTCACTTCAGTTGTGTCCGACTCTGTGTGACCCCATAGACAGAAGCCCACCAGGCTCCCCCATCCCTGGGATTCTCCAGGCAAGAACACTGGAGTGGGTTGCCATTTCCTTCTCCAATGCATGAAAGTGGAAAGTGAAAGTGAAGTCGTTCAGTCGTGTCCGACTCTTAGCGACTCCATGGACTGCAGCCCACCAGGCTCCTCCGTCCATGGGATTTTCCAGCAAGAGTACTGGAGTGGGGTGCCATTGCCTTCTCTGCTGCTTCTTCCTAGCAACTGAGTATTCTTCCTACCTAGGACCATTTTAAATAAACTTCTTGGCCTGAGATTTTGGAGGGATACAAATACACTATGAATTCTAGCCCCATATTTGTTTGAGGTCAGGGTTATTATTATAAATTTTCAAAAGAGATTATCAACAATTTACCCTCCCCAATCCAAAGCCAAGACTATCTTGGTTTGTGGGTTTTTGTCTTTTCTAATTCATTCACCAAGGTCAACACTTTTCAGGGGAGGGGGTGTCTCTGTTTTATGAGAGTGACTCCCCACCTTGTGCAAGGTGTAGGCCTTGCCTTCTACTTCCTATGTAAAGTCAACTAAAACTGAAGCTCTAGTCACTAGAAATTAGTGAATACCCTTAGGAGGTATTCCAACCAACTGCCTGGTTATATGTCCAGAACTGTACTTTTCATCAATTTGGCTTTTCCTTATTTTCTAATGAACAAGCTTTGAATTTTAAAAATGTTTTTATGTTTCATTTAGCATTCTTATGAATTGTACCTGGATGCTCATTTGGAGGAAATCTAGTTCATCATAACATCAGTTCCTTTCAGTTCAGTTGCTCAGTCCTGTCCGACTCTTTGCGACCCCATGAATTGCAGCATGCCAGGCCTCCCTGTCCATCACCAACTCCCAGATTTCACTCAGACTCACGTCCATCAAGTCAGTGATGCCATCCAGCTATCTCATCCTCTGTCGTCCCCTTCTCCTCCTGCCCCCAATCCCTTCCAGCATCAGAGTCTTTTCCAAGGAGTCAACTCTGCACATGAGGGGGCCAAAGTACTGGAGTTTCAGCTTTAGCATCATTCCTTCCAAAGAACACCCAGGGCTGATCTCCTTCAGAATGGACTGGTTGGATCTCCTTGCAGTCCAAGGGACTCTCAAGAGTCTTCTCCAACACCACAGTTCAAAAGCATCAATTCTTCGGCACTCAGCCTTCTTCACAGTCCAACTCTCACATCCATACATGACTACTGGAAAAACCATAGCCTTGACTAGACGGACCTTTGTTGGCATAGGAAACATTTATACACCATACTGTGTTTTAAAATTCAAGTTTTCTTACTGTCATTGAAAAGACAGTTTGTTACACTCACAGATCCCAAGAGGAAGGGGCATCACACTACAGTGGGGGAAGTGACAGGGCTGTTCAGGAAGCAGAGTCCTGTGTCAAGAGCCTTTATTGTGTTTTCTTCAGTAAGTAATTGGTGAGACTAGAAGAGGCTAGTTTGAATAATTCAGCATGATCTGGGGTGGAAGGAGTATGCCGAGTTGTTTGGGAGTCAGACCCTGGGATGATTAAATTAGGGAAATAGGGGCTTGGAGTTCAGTTCAGTTCAGTTCAGTTCAGTAACTCAGTCATGTCCGACTCTCTGCGACCCCATGAACTGCAGCATGCCGGGCCTCCCTGCCCATCACCAACTCCCACAGTTCACTCAAATTCATGTCCATCGAGTTGGTGATGCCATCCAGCCATCTCATCCTCTGTCATCCCCTTCTCCTCCTGTCTCT
>NW_011494863.1:5029715-5047800 GCF_000754665.1 Bison bison bison
TTCCTTTCAAGGAGTAAGTGTCTTTTAATTTCATGGCTGCAATCACCATCTGCAGTGATTTTGGAGCCCCCAAAAATAAAGTCTGACACTGTTTCCACTGTTTCCCCATCTATTTCCCATGAAGTGATGGGACCAGATGCCTTGATCTTAGTTTTCTGAATGTTGAGCTTTAAGCCAACTTTTTCACTCTCCTCATTCACTTTCATCAAGAGGCTTTTTACTGTCGGAATCTTGAGCTACAATTTTAAGAAACTATTAGCATTGGGACTGTAAAACATTTATGAATCAAATTCATTGCATAATTTCAAATATCTTAGTTAATTGCTTTCTTAGATGTTCATTTTTTCCTCATTAATCTCTCCTGTTCCCTCTCACTATTCTTAAAAGATTCAAATTTAAAATTAAAAAATAAAGTCACAATTAAGACTAATAACATATGGTCTTTGCTGGGAATTTAGCTGTAGGTATAGGTGATTGTAACTTCAAAAGATTCAAGTAGTGGAAAAATCAACTTCCTCCTTGGTTTTCCACTTCAATCAAATGGCAACTGCTTTTGATTATGAAATTGAGGAAGTTACCTAACATATTCCAATCACATGTCAGATTTCCCTTCAGTTGTGTTTCTGCCCAGCAATGTTTCAGAAATGCATGTTTAGATTTGATCCATGCTGAGGATAAAAGCAATCTCTCCTACAGTTCCAATGATTTAGAAAAGCACTGTGCCAAATTCTCTGACAACACTTAAGCAATCCAAATTTATATGTGGTCTAAGTGTGAGTCCTATTTGAGGAAGGATTCCACAGAAAGGATGGAGACAATGTTTGTGAATAATAAATATATATATATATAGAGAGAGGTGTACCTTTAGAAGTGACAAATCAAGACCATCATTCCCATGTTTGCCCAAGGGCTCATTTCCATTAGGATGGGATTCAGCACAAATGCTAGGACTGCTGATATAATAGGTGAAGTATTCTCTTTTCCTGCAGTGACCCAGCATCTCTTTGAAGTTACAAACATTAATGTGGGTAAGGGTGGCGCTGAATTTCATGTATGTGATAAAGTCTTAGTACTCGAGGCTTTAAATCATTTGTACCTGATAAGAGAAATCAGCCCCTTTTCCATCTGCTAATGAGTATTTCCCAACGAGAACAAATAAGATTTCATATTTTGTTTAGGATTTTCTTTGCTGTGCAAATGAAATGACAATCTATAAACAAAAATATCTGTGGACAATGTGATCAATGTGGTAACCCAAGGACTAAAGAGCAGATGAAACCAAGGAGAGTCTTGGAATGCAGGAAAATAAAAACCAGACCCTTACCGCCCTTCTCTCCCTCATGTTGTAATTATTAATAGATTTCAGCTCCTCTTGAGTGGTATAACCTGTCTCCCCTCCTACCCCACACAGGGAGAGGTATTTGCCTTACTCTTCCCCCACCCAGTATATGTGCCTCATCCAATCAGTAAACGACCCAGAAGACCCCTATCCCACTCCTTGTACCCTGGGTATAAAAGTGGACTAAGGACCCTTGTTCAATGTTGGTTCTCCCTTGAGCTGGCCCACTGTTCTAATAGCGTCTCCCATTCTAATAAACTTTATCTCTCTCTCATTTTGCCTCTTGTCTGGAAATTATTTTCCAACCTGCACCCGGACCATGATAATCAACAAAGGTTTAATTTCCAAAATAAACAAACAGCTCAATAATGAAAAACAAACAATACAGTTAAAAAATGGGCAGAAGACTTAAATAGACATTTCTCCAAAGAAGACACACAGATGGCCAATAGGCACATGAAAAGATGCTCAACATCAGTAATTATTAGGGAAATGCAAATTAAAACCACAGTGAAGTATCTTCTCACACCAGTCAGGATGGCCATCATCAAAAATTCTACTAACAATAAATGCTAAAGAGGGTGTGTAGAAAAGGGAACTCTTCCATAATGTTGGTGGAAAAGTGAATTGGTACAGCCACTATAGAAGGGCTTCCCAGAGTACTTGATGGTGAAGCGTCTACCTGCCAATGCATTTTTGATCCTTAGGTCGGGAAGATCCCCTGGAGTAGGAAATGGCAACCCACTCCAGTATTCTTGCCTGGAAAAACCCATGGACAGAGGAGCCTGGAGAGCTACTGTCCATGGGGTCGAAAGGAGTTGGACACGACTTAGTGGCTAAACATACACACACATAGCCACTACAGAAAACAATATGAATGTTTTTTTAAAAACTAAAAATAGAATATATACATGATCCAGCAATCCTACTCCCAGACATGTATCCAGAAAAGATGAAAAGATACATCCCCCTCAATATTCATAGCAGCACTATTTACAGTAGCTAAGGCATAGAAGCAACCTAAGTGTCCACTGATGAAGAAGATGTGGTGTTTGTGTGTGTGTGTGTATGTGTGTGTGTGTGTTTGTATATATTTCTATATATATATGTATATATATTTCAATATTACTCAACCACAAAAAAGAATGAAATAAGGCCCTTTTCTGCAGAAAGGGCAGAAATATATTATAGATTATCATATAGATTATCATACTAAGTGAAGTAAGTCACAGAAAGACAAATTCCACAGGATACCACTTACATGTGGAATCTAAAAAATGATACAAACGAACTTATTATAAAACAGAAACAGACTCACAGGCATAGAAAACAAATTTATGGTAACCAAAGGAGTAAGGGACGTTTGAGATTAGCAGATACATACTACTATATAGAAAATCAACAACAAGGACCTCCTGTATAGCACAGAGAACTATATTTGATATTTTCTTTTAAAAAATGGAAAAAGAATCTATCTCTATATCTTTATATAACTGGATCTCTTTTCTGTACACCAGAAATTAACACAACATTGTAAACCAACTATACTTCAATTAAAAAGATGCTTTACAAAATAATCCTCTATTCTTTAGGAATACAGTCTTCTCCTCTTTCTATGTATAAGGCAAAACAGAAAAATGCCTGTTTGGAATAGCTCTATCTGCTCTCTGATAGTTTTATTGCTTCCACCCTGTGACAAAGGAAAGCCTTCAGCTAAATGACCTCATAGACCAGATACTCACGGAAGGCTATTCAGATACATACAGTTGAAACATTTCCTGAACTAAAGTCAAGGAATATTTTCTTATTTTCTCCATCAGGTAATGACAAGCAAGCTCCCTGATCCAGGAACATTCCACATGCCAGGGATCAACTAAGCCAGTGAGCCACAACTACTGAGTGTGCTCCCTAGAGCCTATGCTCTGCAACAAGAGAAGCCACACAATGTGTAGACTCTGATCTCTAAAACTAAAGTAAGTCCTCACACAGCCAAAAATAAATAAATAAAAAAAATTTAAGAATACCTCCCTAATTGTGATGGTTTCACGCTTTTATTAACAACCCCTCAAAGCATGCAGCTGCTGCTGCTGCTAAGTCGCTTCAGTTGTGTCCGACTCTGTGCGACCCCATAGATGGCAGCCCACCAGGCTCCCCCGTCCCTGGGATTCTCCAGGCAAGAACACTGGAGTGGGTTGCCATTTCCTTCTCCAATGCATGAAAGTGAAAAGTGAAAGTGAAGTCTCTCAGACGTGTCCGACTCTTAGTGACCCCATGGACTGCAGTCTACCAGGCTCCTCTGTCCATGGGATTTTCCAGGCAAGAGTACTGGAGTGGGGTGCCATCGCCTTCTCTGCCTCAAAGTATAAAAATATCAAAATGACAGGAGAGCATTTTGGTACATACTCTGTATATTGTAAACACATCGATATTCACTCAGATAGTAAAGGTAAATATTCACCATATTGCAAACATAGAAAAAATAAATACACTAAAAAACAATAAGTTAAAGCAAATCTGTATAAAGTTAAATAAAAACATATATTATTCAAAAAATTACAAGGAAAATAAAGCATTATTCAAAAATAACCCAAATAATAAACATAAACTAACACAGTATAAACCAATGAGCACTGAGAATGGAATATATCTGATTTTTTAGAAAGCAATCTTAAAGTATTATAATTGTTAACACAAATTTGTTCCAGTTTCTGGAAAAGTTTTAGAATTCTAGTTGACAGAAGCTGAGAGGAAAGATAAAACTCTAAATGTTTTCCTTTGACTCTTTTCCCTTTAACTACTCCCTCTATTGTTTTATTATTTTGAGAACATATTAATCTTTTTCTCAAGAACTGTAATTTAAATCATGGTAAACAATACTTGTTTTAAAGAAAGCATTACTGATTTCTTTTCATCTGGTTTCATCATATATAGATTGAGATTCCAATGTAGATTAAGTTCCCTGTCTCAGTTTTAGTATTTTCAATTTATTTGCACTTGTTCAGGAACTCTTTGAACTAGAAAAAGGACTATTCTTTCAACAGAAACTTTGCTTTTATTCCTCTTCTCGAGGATTTTGAAGATAGTGAAGAACATTTCCTAAACAGTTGCATCTTTATTTGATTTGAAATTTTAATGCAGTTTGTTACTCTCCAGGAATAATTTAAGACAAATAATTTAGATTTTAGTTTTAAAATAATTACACCGGATCCCCCCTCCAAATACTGATATTTCAATACTTGAGAGAAACACTGCTTACCAGAATATCAGAACACCAAATATTTGTGCGACAATGTACTTAAAGAAAAACTGACCACTAATTTCAGTGAAATATATATTTATATATGGTTACTTTATCAACAGCATTCAGTCATCACATATGTGGCTATAAAATTTCTACTCTTGATTCAGATCAAGAGTAGAAGTTAAGAGATGTAGATTTCTTACTTTTGTTTAGACTTTTTATAATAACTTTAATTAAGGGATTCTTTTTTCTTCCAGTTTTATTGAGATATTAATTGACATACACCACTGTACAAGTTTAAGGTATACAGCATAATGATTTGATTTATATAAATCATGAAATATTATCAAAATAACTTCAGTGGACATCTATAATCTCATGTACACATAAACTTAAATAGAAAAAAAATGTTTCTTTGTGATGAGAATCAGAAGGATTTACTCTCTTAACAACTTTTATATATAACACATATCATTGTCAATTATATTTGTCATGCTGAACACTATAACCCTAGTACTTGTTAATCTTATTACTGGAAGTTTGCACCTTTTCTCTGCCTTCATCCAATTTACCCCCCCCCAATTCTTACCTCTGGTAACCATAAATCTAATACCTTTTTTTTTATGAGTTGTATATTTTTGAAGTATTACTGACCTACAACACTATTACATAGTTAGTTCCTGCTATACAACATAGTGATTTGATATTTCTATACATTTCAAATGATTGATCATAAGTTTAGTTATGATATGTCACCATACTAAGGTTTCCCTAATGGCTCAGATGGTAAAGCGTTTGTCTGCAATGCAGGAGACCCGGGTTCAATCCCTGGGTTGGAAAGATCCCCTGGAGAATGAAATGGCAGCCCACTCCAGTATTCTTGCCTGGAAAATCCCATGGACCACGGAACCTGGTAGGCTACCATCCATGGGGTCGCAAAGAGTTGGACATGACTAAGCGACTTCACTTCACCATACTAAGATATTATATAGCTATTGACTTTATTTCCCACACTGTACATTTCGTATCTACAACTCATTTATTTTGCAACAAAGTCTTTATCTGTTAATCTCTCTCATCTCTTTCTTTCCTCCCCTCACCCACTTTTCCTATGACAACCACCTGTATGTTCTCTGTATCCATAACTCTCTTTCTGTTTTGTTATGTTTATTCATTTGTTTTCTCAGATTCCACATATAAGTGAAATCATACAGTATTTGTCTTACTTTGATTTATTTCATTTACTATAATATCCTCTAAGTCCATTCATTTTATCACAAATTGCAAGATTTCATTCTTTTAATGGCTGAGTAATATTCTACTGTGTACTCATATATGTGTAAATACACCACATCTTCTTTATCCATTCACCTATCTATGAACTCTTATGGATACATAGGCTGTTTCCATATCTTGGCTGTGGTAAACAATGCTGCAATGAACATAGGGGTGCATATATCTTTTCTAATTAGTGTTTTCATTTTCTTCAGATAAATACCCAGGAGAGGAATTGTTGATAGGTTTTTTTTTTTTTTTTGCTTGACCATACTGCATGGCATGTGGGATCTTAGTTCCTTGACCAAAGATGGAACCCATGCCCCCCGCAGTGGAAGCACAGAGTTTTAACCAATGGACTGCCAGGGATGACCCATGGTAGCTTTACTTTTATTTCTTTGATGAATCTCCATACTATTTTCCATAGTGACTGCATCAAATAATATTTCCAAAAGAGCATGAATGTTCCTTTTTCTTTACATCCTTGCTGATACTTGATATTTGTTGCCTTTTTGAGGACAGTTATTTTAACAGGTGTAAGGTGATATCTTATTGTGGTTCTGATTTGCAATTCCATGATGATTAATGATGCTGAGCATCTTTTCATGTGCTCGCTGACCATATGTAATGTCTTATTGCAAAATATATCTATTCAGTTCCACTGTCCATTTTTTATTTGCATATTTGCTCTTTAGATGTTGAGTTATATGAGTTCTTTTTATATTTTGGGTATTACTTCATCAGATATATTATAATATCATCCTCTAGTCAGTAGGCAGCCTTTATGTTTTGTTGGTAGATTGCTTCACTGTACAAAAATTTTTTAGTTTGACACAGCTTCACTTGCTTATTTTTGTTTTTGTTTCCCTTATTGGAGGATATATAAGTATATACATGTAAATATTACTAGGTTCATGTCAAAGAGCTTATTGCCTATGTTTTCTAGAACTTTCATGGTTTCAGCTCTTTACATTTAAGTCTTTAACCCATTTCCGATTCATTTTTGTACATGGTACGAGAAATTAGTCCAGTCTGATTCTTTTGCATATAGCTGTCCAGTTTTTTCCAACACTATTTATTGAAGAGGCTGTGTTTTCCCCATTGTATATTCTTGCCTTCTATATTATAGATGGCTTGCCCATTTAAGTGTGGGTTCATTTCTGGGCTATTCTCTTCCATTGATCTATGTGTCTGTTTTTGTGCCAGTATCATACAGCTTTGATTAGTGTAGCTTTGCAACATAGTTTGAAATCAGGGATCATGATACTTCAAGCTCTGTGATGATTTTTTTAAGACTGTTTTGGCTATTTGGGATCTTTTGTGTCTCCATAAAAAAATTAGAATTATTTGCTCCAGTTCTATGGAAATATGTCATTAATATTCTGGTAGGGATTGCACAAAATATTGCCTTGGGCAGTATGATCATATTAAAAATATTAATTGTTTCAACCATGAACACAGTATATCTTTCCATTCATTTGTATTGACTTCAATGTCTTTCCTCAGCTTCTTGTAGTTTTCCAAGTATGAGTTGCTAACCTCCTTGATTAGATTTATATATAGGCATTTTATTTTTTGATGCAATTATAAATGGAATTTTCTTAATTTCTTTTATCTGATAATTTTTGTTGTGTATAGTGTATAGAAGCACTATAGATTTCTGTATATTAATTTTGCAACTTTGCCAAATTCATTGATGAGTTCTAGTAGTTTTTTTTTTTTTTTTCTTTTTTTGGTAGCATTTTGAGGATTTTTAAATGTATAGTATTA
Source organism: Bison bison bison (assembly GCF_000754665.1). Classification (NCBI taxonomy): domain Eukaryota; kingdom Metazoa; phylum Chordata; class Mammalia; order Artiodactyla; family Bovidae; genus Bison; species Bison bison. Next base: position 5,037,341 of record NW_011494863.1, read on the forward strand.
TGTAATGTGCTAACAGTGACAGTTCTACTTCTTCCTTTCCAATTTGGATTTATTTTATTTTTCTTCTCTGATTGCTGTGGCTAGGTCTTACACTACTATTCTGAATAAGTGATGAGAATAAGCATCCTTATCATGTTTCTGATCTTAGAGCAAATGCTTTTAGCTCTTGGCCATTGAGCATGACATTGGCTGTGAGTTTGTCATATATGGCCTGCATATGTTGAGGTATGTTTCCTCTATACCCATTCTGTTGAGAGTTTTTATCATAAATGGATATTGACTTTTGTCCAAAGCCTTTTATGGGTCTACAGAGATGCTTATAATCTTTGTACAAGAGATCCTTTATATTGATAATCTTTCTGAGTTGTATTCTATTTTGTGAGAGATATTCTAGATAAAGCCAGACATTATAACCTCAAGATAATCAAATTAAACTGTGAAAACTGAAAGCTAATGCACTGAGGGTGTTGTATATGTGTTTCTAAATTTTGTATGTTGAAGCTCTAACAACCAATGTACTAATTTTTAAAGGTAGAAATTTGAGAGCTCATTAGGTTTAGATTAGGTCATGGGCCCATGATGGAATTAGAGTCCCTTTAAGAAGGGAGAGAGATACCAGAGCTCTCTCTCTTTCCATCATGTGAGGATATAGTGAGAAGACAGCTATCTGGAAGCCAGTAAGAGGACCTTCACTAGAATTTAACCATGCTGGCACTCTGACATCAGAATTCCAATCTACAGAACTATAAGAAATCAATTCCTGTTGTGTAAGCCCCCTACTCTAAGGTATTCAGTTACAGAAGCCTATGTTGACTAATCCAGAGGCTATCAGTCAACTTCTTCATGGGTCAAAAATCAGCCTCTTCCTTTAAGATTCCTTGAACATAGTAAGTAATAACCCCTGTAAAAGAGACAGAATGAACCTACTGAAAAGGATAGGTGATAGAGCATAGGGACCTAGATCTGGAGAGAGGTAAGGAATCATGTAGATGGGGGTGGGGTGGCATGGGAGCTGGGAACACTAAGGTGGGTTAAATGAGGAAGGTGGGCTCATACTTTAAAGCATTTCAGGCCCTCCTACTAGGGCCATTAACTATACTTTGTATATACAAAGGGCTAGGGCCCAGCATAGCACTTGGACATTTAATCAAATGTTATTAAATTTAATTAAATGAAAAGAGTTGGAATCATTACATGACTAATTTAAGGCCTCAGGCACTTTCCACAGACAGCCAACATTTGGTGGGGGCTCAATCAGTGCCTGCAGAGGTGATTGTGCTGCCCCAGTTCAGAGGATTGAAAGCTCCTCATTATTTGAGGGGCAGTGGAGGAGAAAGAAAAGCTAGAAATGTCTCCACTGAGGAGTCAGACTGTAAAATGGAATTTAACAGTTAGAGATTTTCTTGTGTCTTTTTCTTTGAAAAAGATCTCAATTTTTTAATTATAAAGACAAAACAAATGAATTACAGTAAATTTAGAAAGTGAAAATTTATAAAACTGCTTTCCAAAAAAGAAAAATGAAGAAAAGTAACAACAAAAAATTGTTCATAATCTCACCAACCAGAGACAACCATAGAGCAGAGTTAACATCTTGGTGTCTATATACTCAGTCTTTTCTGTGTGTGTGTGTGTGTGTGTGTGAAAAAAAGAATTAGAGATACAATAAACACCCTCAAAAATTCATTCTTCACTACCTCTACTCCAAGAAGAGGGTAAATTCTAATTTCAGTCTTTTGATAGATAAGTACCATCATGTTTAGTATTGTTGTTCAATTGTTATGTCCAACTCTTTGCAACCACATGGACTGGAGCACACCAGGCTCTTCTATCCTCCACTATCTCCCAGAGTTTGCTCAAATACATGTTCACTGAGTCAGTGATGCTGTATAACCATCTCATTCTCTGCCACTCCCTTCTCCTTTTGCCTTCAACCTTTCGCAGCATCAGGGTCTTTTCCAATAAGTCAGCTCTTTGCATCAGGTAACAAAAGTATTGGAGTTTCAGCTTCAGCATCAGTCCTTCTAATGAACATTTAGGGTTCATTTCCTTAGGATTGACCAGTTTGGTCTCCCTGCAGTCCAAGGGACTCTCAAGTCTTCTCTAGCACCACAATTCAATACCATTAATTCTTTGGAGCTCAGTCTTCTTTATGGTACAACTTTTACATCTGTACATGAGTACTAGAAAGACAATAGCTTTGACTATATGGACCTTTGCTGGCAAAGTGATGTTTCTGCTTTTTATTATTAATGTGCTGCCTACGTTTGTCATAGCTTTCCTTCCAAGGAGCAAGCATCTTTTAATTTCATGGATGCAGTCACTCTCCACAGTGATTTTGGAGGTCAGGAAAATAAAATTTGTCTGCTTCCACTTTTCCCCCTTCTATTTCACATGATGTCATGGGACCGGATGCCATGATCTTAGTTTTATAATGTTGAGTTTCAAGCAAGCTTTTTCATTCTCTTTCACTCCCATCAGCAGACTCTTTAGTTTCTTTTCTTTCTTTCTTTTTTTTTTTTGTTAGCTCGTATCTTTAGTTTCTTTCCATTTTCTGCCTTTAGAGTGGTATCTTCTGCATATATGAAGTTGTTGATATTTCTCCTGGCAATCTTGATTCCAGCTTGTGATTCATCCAGTCTGGCATTTCCCAAGATGTACTCTGCATAGAAGTTAGAGAAGTATGGAGACAATATACAGCCTTTTCATATTTCTTTCCCAATTGTGAAGCAGTCAGTTGTTCCATGTTCGGTTCTAACTGTTGTTTCTTGACCTACATACAGGTTTCTCAGGAACAGGTAAGGTGGTCTGGTATTCTCATCTCTTTTAAGAATTTTCCAGTTTGTTGTCATCCATATAGTCAAAGGCTTTAACACAGTCAATGAAGCAGAGGTAGATGTTTTTCTGGAACTTCCTTGCTTCTCCATGATCCAATGAATGCTGACAATTTGATCTCTGGTTTCTCTGCCTCTTCAAAACCCAGCTTGGACATCTGGAAGTTCTCAGTTCACGTACTGCTGAAGCTAGCTTGAAGGATTTTGAGCATCACCTTGCTGGCAGGAGAAATGAGCACAATTGTACTGTAGTTTTTTGAACATTCTTTGGCATTGCCCTTCTTTGGGATTGGAAATAAAACTGACCATTTCCAGGTTTGTGGCCACTGTTAAGTTTTTCAAATTTACTGATATATTGAGTGCAGCACTTTAACATCATCTTTTAGGATTTGAAGTAGCTGGGAAACAACTGAGAGACTTGAACAACAGTGGGAATTTTGTCACTTCCACTAGCTTTGTTCACAGCAATGCTTCCTAAGGTTCACTTAACTCTTCACACTCCAGGATATCCAGCTCTGGGTAAGTGAACATACAATCATGGTTACATGGATAATTAAGACCTTTTTTGTATAGTTCTTCTGTATATTCTTACCACATCTTAATCTCTTCTGCTTCCCTGAGGTCCTTACTATTTCATGCCCATCCTTGTATTAAATGCTCCTTGATATCTCCAATTTTTTGGAAGCAGTCACTAGTTTTAGTCTTTCTATTGTCTTCCTCTATTTCCTTGCATTCTTCATTTAATAAGGCCTTCTTATCTCTCCTTGCTGTCCTCTGGAATTCTACATGCAGTTGGGTATATCTTTCCCTTTCTCCCCTGCTTTTCACTTCTCTTCTTTCTTTAGCTATTTGTAAAGCCTCATCAGACAACCACTTTGCCTTCTTGAATTTTTTTCTTGGGGATAGTTTTAGTCACTGCCTACTATAGAATGTTATGAACCTCTGTCCATCATTCATCAGACACTTTGTCTACCAGATCTAGTCCCTAAACCTATTCATCACCTTCTCTATATAATCATAAGTGATTTGATTTAGGTCATACCTGAATGGCCTACTGGTTTTTCTTACTTTTTTCCACTTAAGCCTGAATTTTACAGTAAGGAGCCAATTATCTGAGCCACAATCAGCTACAGTTCTTGTTTTTATTGACTGTTTATAGCTTCTCCTTCTTTGTCTGCAAATAACATAAACTGATTTCAGTATCGAACATCTGGGATGTTTATGTGTAGAGTCATCTCTTGGGTTGGTCTCTTGACCAAATTCTGCTAGCCTTTACTATGCTTCATTTTGTGTTCTGAGACCAAACTTGGCTGTTATCCTGGCTATCTCCTGACTTCCTATTTTTGTATTCCAATCTCTGTGATGAAAAGGACATGTTTTTGGTGTTAGTTCTAGAAAGTGTTGTAGGTATTTACAGAACTGGTCAACTTCAGCTTCTTTGGCATCAGTGGTTGGGGCATAAACTTGGATTACCGAGATGTTGAATGGTCTGTCTTGGAAAGGAACCAAGATCATTCTGTTGTTTTTGAGACTGCCCCAAAGTACTGCATTTTGAAATCTTTTGTTGACTATGAGGGCTACTCCATTTCTTCTAAGGGATTCTTGCCCACAGATATAATGGTCATCTGAATTAAATTGACCCATTGCTGTCCATTGTCTTTAGTTTACTGATTTCTAAGGTATCCATGTTCAATGTTGCCATCTCCTGCTTGACCATGTTCAATTTACCTTGATTCATGGACCTAACATTCGAAGTTCTTATGCAATATTGTTCTTTACAGCATCAGACTTTATTTTTACCACCAGACACATCTACACTGAGTGCCATTTCCACTTTGGCCCAGCCACTTCATTTTTCTGGAGCTGTTAGTAATTGTCCTCTGCTATTCTTGCCCCCTATCCCCAGTAGCATACTGGACACCTTCCGACCTGGGGGGCTCACCTTCCAGTGTCATATCTGTCTGCCTTTTTGTACTGTCCCTGGGGTTCTCCAGGCAAGAATACTGGAGTGGGTTGCCATTTCCCCCTGTTTTGTCAAAACTCTTCACTATGACCTGTCTGTTTGGGTGGCCCTGCATGGCATAGATCATATAGTGTCACGGAGTTACCCAAGCTCCTTCGCCATGATAAGGCTGTGATCCATGAAGGCTCCTGGCACATGTCTCAGGCTTAGCCAATCAGGGTACTGCAACCTCTGACACACAATGATGAGTTCAGGAAAGGGCATGTGACTCAAGCACCATCAATCAAAGTTCAGAGACCTAAAGAGAGATTTTCATCTCCTGTTCTGAATTGAAAGCTGGAAGACTGTTGTGAGTATGGAGCTATTTATTAATAATCTTTTCCTCACTACAAAGACAGAGTCTTCAGAAAATAAAGCCAAGCAGGGTCTAACTGAGCTGAGAGAGGCAGAGAGAGTGACAGAACTCTGATGATATTATTTGAGCTCCTGGGAGCAACCATGCTTGGCTTCCCAGTTCATCAGTAAATAAATTGCTTTTTTTCTTCTCTTGTACTTAAGCCAGTTTAGGATGGTACCTGGTAAACATACTTCATAATACAAAATAAATTCGGAGGGAAAAAATCAAAATTGATAAACTGATTCAAAAAGTAGTGAAGGAAGATTTGATCTAAACAAGAAGGAAGCACTGTTATTCTGTCCTATAATGGGTACCAGAATTCAATCAAAAGGAACCTAATATTTTTACAATTTAATCCTCTATGAATGAGAACTTTAGGACTCAGAAGCTTGCTAACTTGGCTGAGGGAACATAGCAAATAAGAGGAGAGGACAAAGTGTGGCATTTTTCATCAGATAAGGAGAAATTACCTACTCTGCCAGCATATCTCACTAAGCAAATATGGGGAAACAAGAAAAGAATAAAATGAGGATGTATGTTATAGGATTAATAATTCACTAGTAATTACAGGATTCATTTTCATTCAATATTGGGAAATTAAGTCTCACAACCCTTTCCCACCACACCCCAGATTCTATTCAGGTTAGAATCTGTTTTATTTTTTCCTCTAAGCCAGGAAAATGCCTGATCTATACCAGATATATTTGACGCCCACTACAAAGTAGCAGAGCTCCTATCCTGCTAGGAAGAATGGACTTCCTTCAGTTCTTGCCATAAGCATCTTCAAATATCTCCATTCACCTCTAGTCTATATCCTTTTCCCTCTGTTCAATTTTGATCAAACTTAACTCACTCTAGGAGAAGGCAATGGCACCCTACTCCAGTACTTTTGCCTAGAAAATCCCATGGACGGAGGAGCCTGGTAGGCTGCAGTCCATGGGGTTGCTAGAGTCAGACACGACTGAGTGACTTCACTTTCACTTTTCACTTTCATGCATTGGAGAAGGAAATGGCAACCCACTCCAGTGTTCTTGCCTGGAGAATCCCAGGGATGGGGGAGCCTGGTGGGCTGCTGTCTATGGGATCGCACAGAGTCAGACACGACTGAAATGACTTAGCACCAGCAGCAGCAGCAACTCACTCTAATCCCACAAATATTGAGAATCTGTTGTGTGTTAGATGCTGTGCTGAGCAGATAGCCTGGTTGAGAAATGGATTTGTGGCTTCTTGTTTCAAAAGAATGAGTGGTTTGCCTTCCTCTTGATCCATTCTCCACCTTCCCATATCTAGTAACCAATCTTTGGTGTGCTGAAGATTGCGTCTTCTGTTGATAAAGAGAAGTGACTTGTTTTTAAAAGTCTGATTTGAAGTCACTGTTATAGGTTGAATTATAATCCCCCCAAATCCATATGTTGAAGTCCTAATCCCCAGTACCTCAGAATGTAACTTTATTTGGAATTTAGCAGTAAAGTTCAGATGAGGTCTTTAAGGGTAGGCTATAATCCAATATGACTGATGTCCTTATGAAAAGGAGAAATTTGGACATAGACACACAAGAGAGTAGAAACGATATAAAGGTACAGGGAGAACACTATGCAAATATGAGAATGACTACCTGCAAGCCAAGGAGAGTGGCCTGGGAGAGATCCTTCCCTCTCAGCCATTGGAAATATCCAACCTTACAAATATCTTGATTTCAGACTTGAAACCTCAAAAACTGAGATGATAAATTCCTATTGTTTAAGCCACCCAATATGTGGTACTTTGTTATGGCAGCCCTGGAAAACTAACATAATCACAAACTGAGCTATCATCATATGTGGTCTATTTGGTGTTCATGATATTTTTAAATTTTAATTGCACCAAAATTTTAAAGTCAGAACACTGCATCTGAAAAGTATGATCTCTGCTTTTCCTGAAATATTGAAACAGCTACAGTTCTGAATTTTTATTCCCATGTGGCATAAATCAACTGGAACTGAGTAGTAACTCCCTCTTTCAGATAGGTGTGTGCTCAGTGGCTCATCACAGTCCTTGCCAATTCATCTTGCCTTTCCCCAACACCAACTGGTAGCTGCCATTTGTCATCATGTTCCAGTCCATTGTGGTCCCTGGCCTAGGATTACTGAAATATGCAGCTGACTTGACCCAAGATGGAAAGTCTTTAAGCTTGGAGGAGGGAGAAATACTATGGCCAGAGGGGAATGGCCGGAATCTCAGAGATCTAAAGAGAGAATGATGATGAAGAATGACAGAAATCTGCAATCACACATGACAAAAGGTAGGGTGGGAATACAGGACAACCAACTGGGTCCTGAGTTCATGCTCCGTGGTGTCAGGAACCATGTAAAAGGTTCCAGGAGCCAGGATAAGTACTGAAGGCATGCATGCCATGAGTACAGTAGCTTCTCACTTTGGAATGAATGATCCATATGAACAATGAAAATCTCAGGGGCACCACAACAGACTTAAGAACAGAGCCCCTTCCCCATAATGCTTCAGAACTGCACTAAACTAGCTTGACTGCTGAATGCTGCCCATGCCACCATCCAGTAATAACTGATACTGGATTTCTTATCAATCCTGACAAATGGTATTCATTTAGATTTAGAAAAAGTAATATAGGCAAATTGCCTTACACTCCAATAATGTGGAGGAAATTTTTTAAAGGAATTATTAGTGGAAGAGCCCACTCTTTTACTTCATGCTCACTTTACAGGAAGAAGCCCAGAGAGGTCAAGTACCTTGCCCAAGGGCACATAGCCAATAGCTGTTTTGAAAACAAAACCATATTCTCTGTAGGGTCTTCATTAATAATCTCCCCAGGAGGTAAGTCACATCCAAAATATAATTAAGGTCACTGATGACCTCTTTTTTGCCCCTCTTTTTGTTCCAGAGAGCAGACTGGCTTGTCTTCCCTATCCAGGGATCACATGCCCTTTCAAATAGGTCTCCAGGAGCTTTGCTGAATAAACATGAACACCAGTAATCATTCAGAATTAGAAAGCAGCATAAGTGGTCCCAAATGCCAATGTTTTCACCTATGAAGCTTTTCCCCAGTGCTAGAGTTGGCATTTTTCATCCCTGTGCTTTAGCTGAAATGATACCTGGTGAGGCTTCCGGAGGAATGAAAATTGCAAAAAGATTTCATAATGTATTAAGGAGTGTACCAAGGAACAAGATGCAAATGTTAATATTAATCTTGCCTTAAATCTTTTCTAATTCTAAAGTCAGAAGTCATTATTACTGTGTACAGATTAAGAAGCTAGCTTGATGAATATTTGGCACATCCTGCAAGAGCACTCCTTTTGATAGATGGATTACTCTGCCATCCACAAAGATTCTCTTCAACTCTCCAAGCCCATAGGAAATATGAGAAAATGGGAAGGAAACAATCACCAAGGAAAACAGAGGAGACTCCATCCCCACTTCTGTACTCTGGACCTTCTCCCCCACAAGCTTTCAAATGCATACACACAGTTGTTTCCCTAAAGCAGGCAGTGCCTTTTTTCTATCTTTCATTTATAACTTTTTCAAAGAAGAGAGTAAGGAGGCTCTGGGGGACCTTACAAAGCCTGCATTAAGTGTACAGATAAGAAAAGTGAAGCCCAGAAAAATGGAAGATATTCCCAAGATTCCCTGGCTATTTACAAGACTGAAAACACAAACCCAAGTTTTCTCCCTTCCTCAAGTATAGGTTTTCACTCTACAGTAAATTGGCAGTGTAGGGTTTTAGGGTCTTTGTGGCCAAAAAGATCCCATACTAGGCAAACAGTGACAAAGTATTTGAATCAATAGGTTTGGTCTTTGCGACAACAGGTGAGCACTTTACTCTTTTCTCCATGTGGATTATTTGTTTTTTAAGACTTTTCAAAAATTTTGTTTTTACTAAAGATTCCAGAAAATGGAAATGTTTATTGGGAGCTAATATTTATTGGACACCTACTATGTGTCAGGCTAGTTGTTCTGCAGAGTGTTATCTTACTTAATCCTCACAACAACTTTATGAGGTGGGTTATATTCATATCCCCAATTTACTGATAAGGAAAGAAATATAAGGAACTTCCCTTGGATCATGCAGACAGCAAGTGGTAGGGCCAGATTACAAATTGCATTTATCTGATTCTTAAGTCCATACATTCATTTTCTATTTCTGTTTAACATTATCACAAATTTAGTGGTATAAACAAATTCACTTTTAGATTTCAGATCTTACAGTTCTATAGGCCAAGAATCTGGGTGAGTTTGGCTGGATTCTGCTTGAGGAATTTATCACAAGGCCAAAATCAAGATGTAGGTTGGCTGGGCTCTTATCTAAAGGCTCCAGGGAAGCATCCACTTCTAAGACCATTCAGATTGTTGGCAGAAACAAGCTCCTTATGATTGTAGGACTGGGGTGCCTATTTCCCCACTGGCTGCCAGCCAGAGTCTGATCTTTGCTCCTAGGGACCACCTACATTCCCTTTCACCTGTCCTCTCCATCCCCAGAGCAGCAAGGGCACACCCTGTCCTTCTCATGCTCACGCAATTAGATCAGGCAGCCTAGGTAACCTCTGTATTTTAGATCAAGAGACATGGAACTTTTCTTATACCTGAAAAATCTATTCATAGCAATGGCTAAATCAGTGTTTTACTGAAAATAATCAGGAGGACAGGAATCTTAAGGAGTGAGGGATGACACAGGATCACGATTAGATAATAAATAGGGGGAGAGACCAGGATGTAGTGAGGCCTAGGGAGAACAAGTTCCAATGATGCTCCAAACACAGGGAACCCTCACGATAGAGCTTACCCAGACTGCTACCACCTGGAGAAATAGAAGGAGTATTAATAGACCTTTTAACCTATCAAGGTAAAAAATCCAACCAGAAGGGAAAGAGACACGTGTACCCAATGCTCATCGCAGCACTGTTTATAATAGCCAGGACATGGAAGCAACCTAGATGTCCATCAGCAGATGAATAGATAAGAAAGCTATGGTACATATACACAATGGAGTATTACTCAGCCATTAAAAAGAATACATTTGAATCAGTTCTAATGAGGTGGATGAAACTGGAGCCTATTATACAGAGTGAAGTAAGCCAGAAGGAAAAACACCAATACAGTATAATAATGCATATATATGGAATTTAGAAAGATGGTAACAGTAACCCTGTGTACGAGACAGCAAAAGAGACACTGATGTATAGAACAGTCTTATGGACTCTATGGGAGAGGGAGAGGGTGGGAAGATTTGGGATAATGGCATTGAAACATGTAAAATATC
>NW_011494863.1:5047900-5056469 GCF_000754665.1 Bison bison bison
AACATGTAAAATATCATGTATGAAACGAGATGCCAGTCCAGGTGCATGCACGATACTGGATGCTTGGGGCTGGTGCACTGGGACGACCCAGAGGGATGGTATGGGGAGGGAGGAGGGAGGTGGGTTCAGGATGGGAACACATGTATACCTGTGGTGGATTCATTTTGATATTTAGCAAAACTAATACAATTATGTAAAGTTTAAAAATAAAATAAAATTTAAAAAAATTAAAAAAAAATCCGGATTTTTATAAGTGTGTGCATGCTAAGTCACTTCAGTCATGTCTGACTCTCTGTGACCCTTGGACTGTAGCACACCAGACTCCTCTGTCTGTGGGATTCTCCAGGTAAGAATATTGGAGTGGGTTGCCATGCCTACCTCCAGGGGATCTTCCCAACCCAGGGATGAAATCTAAGTCTCTTACATGTCCTGCATTGGCAAGTGAGTTCTTTACCATTCAGTTCAGTTCAGTTCAGTCACTCAGTCATCTCCCACTCTTTGTGATCCCATGGACTGCAGCACGCCAGACCTCCCTGACCATTACCAACTCCTGGAGTTTACTTAAACTCATGTCCATTGAGTTGGTGATGCTATCCAACCATCTCATCCTCTGTCGTCTCCTTCTCCTCCTGCCTTCAATCTTTCCCAGCATCAGGGTCTTTTCAAATGAGTCAGCTCTTTGCATCAGGTGGCCAAAGTATTGGAGTTTCAGCATCAACATCAGTCCTTCCAATGAACACTCAGGACTGATATCTTTTAGGATGGACTGGTTGGATCTCCTTGCAGTCCAAGGGACTCTCAAGAGTATTCTTGAACACCACAGTTCAAAAGCATCAGTTCTTTGGCACTCAGCTTTCTTTATAGTCTAACTCTCATATACATATATGACTACTGGAAAAACCATAGCTTTGACTAGACAGACATTTGTTGGCAAAGTAATGTCTTTGCTTTTTAATATGCTGTCTAGGACGGTCATACCTTTCCTTCCAAGAAGTAAGTGTCTTTGATTTACATAGCTGCAATCACCATCTGCAGTGATTTTGGAACCCAAAATAATAAAATCAGCCACTGTTTACACTGTTTCCCCATCTATCTGCCATGAAGTGACAGGACCGGATGCCATGATTTTAGATTTCTGCATGTTGAGCTTTAAGCCAACTTTTTCACTCTCCTCTTTCACTTTCATCAAGAGGCTCTTTAGTTCCTCTTCACTTTCTGTCATAAGGGTGGTGTCATCTGCATATCTGAGGTGATTGATATTTCTCCTGGCAAACTTGATTTCAGCTTGCACTTCCTCCAGCCCAGAGTTTCTCATGATATACTCTGCATATAATTTATATAAGCAGGGTGACAATATACAGCCTTGATGTACTCCTTTTCCTATTTGGGACCAGTTTGTTGATCCATGTCCAGTTCTAACTGTTGCTTCCTGACCTGCATACAGGTTTCTCAAGAGGCAGGTCAGGTGGTCTGGTATCCCCATTTCTTTCAGAATTTTCCACAGTTTATTGTGATGCACACAGTCAAAGGCTTTGGCATAGTCAATAAAGTAGAAATAGATGTTTTTCTGGAACTCTCTTGCTTTTTCCATGATCCAACAGATGTTGACAATTTGATCTCTGGTTCCTCTGCCTTCTCTAAAACCAGCTTGAACATCTGGAAGTTCACAGTTCACATCCTGTTGAAAACTGGCTTGGAGAATTTTGAGCATTACTTTGCTAGTGTGTGAGATGAGTGCAATTATGCAGTAGTTTGAGCATTATTTGGCATTGCCTATCTTTGGGATTGGAATGAAAACTGACTTTTTCCAATCCTGTGGCCACTGCTGAGTTTTCCAAATTTGCTGGCACATTGACAGCAACACTTTCACAGCATCATCTTTTAGGGTTTGAAATAGCTCAACTGGAATTCCATCACCTCCACTAGCTTTGTTAGTAGGAATGCTTCCTAAGGCCCACTTGACTTCACATTCTAGGATGTCTGCCTCTATTTGAGTTATCACACCATCATGATTATCTGTGTTGTGAAGATCTTTTTTGTACAGTTCTTCTGTGTATTCTTGCCACCTCTTCTTAATATCTTCTGCTTCTGTTAGGTCCATACCATTTCTGTCTTTTATTGAGCCCATCTTTGCATGAAATGTTCCCTTGGTATCTCTAATTTTCTTGAAGAGATCTCTAGTCTTTCCCATTCTATTGTTTTCTTCTTTTTCTTTACACTGATCACTGAGGAAGGCTTTCTTATCTCTCTTTGCTATTCTTTGGAACTCTGCATTCAAATAGGTATAGTTTTCCTTTTCTCCTTTGCTTTTCACTTCTCTTCTTTTCACAACTATTTGTAAGGCCTCTTCAGACAGCCATTTTGGTTTTTTTTTGCATTTCTTTTTCTTGGGGAGGGTCTTGATCCCTGTCTCCTGTGAAATGTCATGAACCTCTGTCCATAGTTCATCAGGCATTTTGTCTATCAGATCTAATCCTTTGAATCTATTCGTCACTTCCACTGTATAATTGTGACTTCCCTGGTGGCTCAGACGGTAAAGCGTCTGTCTACAATGTGGGAGACCTGGGTTCGATCCCTGGGTCGGAAAGTTCCCTGGAGAAGGAAAAGGCAACCCACTCCAGTACTCTTGCCTAGAAAATCCCATGGACAGAGGAGCCTGGTGTCCATGGGGTCGCAAAGAGTCGGACACGACTGAGTGACTTCACATTCACATTCATTTTGTATAATTGTAAGGGACTTGATTTAGGTCATACCTGAATGGTCTAGTGGTTTTCCCTACTTTTTTCAATTTAAGTCTGAATTTGACAATAAGGAGTTCATGGCCTGAGCCACAGTCAGCTCTCAGTCTTGTTTTTGCTGACTGTATAGAGCTTCTCCATCTTAGGCTGCAAAGAATATAATCTATCTGATTTCGGTGTTGGCCATCTGGTGATGTCCATGTGTAGAGTTTTCTCTTGTGTTGTTGGAAGAGGGTGTTTGTTATGACCAGTGCATTCTCTTGGCAAATCTATATTCGCCTTTGTCTTGCTTCATTCTGTAATCCAAGGCCAAATTTGCCTGTTACTCCAGGTATTTCTTGGCTTCCTACTTTTGCATTCCAGTCCCTTATAATGAAAAGGACATCTTTTTTGGGTGTTAGTTCTAAAAGGTAGAACGATTCAACTTCAGCTTCCTCAGCATTACTGGTCAGGCCATAGACTTGGATTACCATGATATTGAATGGTTTGCCTTCGAAACAAACAGAGATCATTCTGTCATTTTTGAGATGCATCCAAAGTACTGCATTTCAGACTCTCTTGTTGACTCCGATGGCTACTCCATTTCTTCTAAGGGATTCTTGCTTACAGTAGTAGATATAATGATCATCTGAGTTAAATTCACCCATTCCAGTCCATTTTTGTTCACTGATTCCTAAAATGTCAACGTTCACTCTTGCCATCTACTATTTGACCACTTCCAATTTGTCTTGATTCATGGATCTAACATTCTAGGTTCTTATGCAATATTGCTCTTTACAGCATCAGACCTTGCTTCTGTCACCAGTCACATCCACAACTGGATGTTGTTTTTGCTTTGCTCCATCTCTTCATTCTTTCTGGAGTTATTTTTCCACTGATCTCCAGTAGCATATTGGGCACTTACAAACCTGGGGAGTTCATTTTTCAGTGTCCTATCTTTTTGCCTTTTCATACTGTTCATGGGGTTCTCAAGGCAAGAATACTGAAGTGGTTTGCCATTCCCTTTTCCAGTGGACCACATTTTGTCTTTACCATTAGTGCCAACTGAGAAGCAGATTTTTACATGAAATCATTCAATTAGAAATATGGCTATTGATTATAGTTCCCTGTGCTATACAGTAAGTCCTTAGATGGGTTTCATTTTTAAAGTAGTTATAAACTATTGGATTTTTATGTGAAATCATTCAATTAGCAAAAGTTTATAACTATTTTAAAAACAAAACACATCTAAGGACTTACTGTATAGTACAGGGAAGTATAATCTATATTTCACAAAAACCTACAAGGGAAAAGAATCTAAAAAGAATGTATGTGTGTGTATAAAGCTTTATTACTTTGCTTTACACCTGAAACTAACACAACACTGTACGTCAAATATACCTCAATAAAAAGTAAACATGTATATATATAACTGAACCACTTTGCTATACACCTGAATTAACACAGAAGTGTAAATAAACTATACTCCAATAAAACTCATCAATTAAAAAAAAAACCCCATCTATTCTCAACTAAGCAGGACCTTCAAGCCAACAGCTGGAAACTACAAATTCTGTGGCCATGACTATTTTCTCCCTGATTCCCTAATCCAGTCACTTGAAGTGTTCCCATATCTATAGCCCTGTTTTTGCCCACCAAACCTGGGCTCTCTGTTCTGAGTACCATCCACACATCTGCTTACCTCATTCAGAAGGGTTTTCCAAAGACAGATGATCTTCAGAGCTTAACAAAGTCTTTCTTAAGCAACTAGTGCAGGGTTTCTCCAGATGGTCCCAATGACAAATTCTCTCTTCTCTTACAAAACACCTGCACAGATTGCCCCTGAATAAACCTTTTCAGGTTGTTGCTTGTCTGCCTGCCCCATTAAACTGTAAGCTCAAACAAATTGGGATCCAATCATGCCTTATTTGAATTTACATCCCCTTACTTGAACTGTCTTGACATGCTTAGTAACTATTTCTTGATAAACAAAAAGGCATTCTGCAACACTGAGCACTCTCTATCTTCTCCTGAAAGTTCACTGGATATCCTGGGTCTACATGCAGAACTGAAATTACAGGGCAAAAGTGTTTTCCTGAAAGTCTAAATATGGAAATTAATCAAACAATGGAACTACTGTTTAAATACCTTTTGAATAGACATTCATTTAAAAAACTTATTATTGATATAATAATTGAAACAGAATCTCTGGTGGGTAGGTCAGGGTAGAGGTGTGGTTTATTGAGCTGCAAAGGAGCAGCTACAGTTGTCACCCAGCCTAGAGTGTGGTATAGCCAGGGTGGACAGAGTACAGTAGATTGTAAAAGAGGATTGCTAGAAATGTGGTAATTCCAAAAGTCCCTGGTTATTTTATATCTCGATAGATAAAAACAGTTTAAAGACATTGATTTATAAAATGTATTTAATATATAGACATTCTATACCCTATTCCTTAATCCTCATGTTAGAAGAAAACCCTAAGGGGATGTCTAGAATGTAGTGAGGTACAGACCATCTGTGTTCTATCACCTTCTTCCTTTGGCATTAACTCTAGTAATATTGTTAATCTAAAACATATCAGATGCTGGACGTTCCAGGGAAGTAAAATGCTACAGTTCCTTGCCCATATTTCTGGGATGTTATCTTGTGCCATGTACATGAACGAGCTTCTCTCTGCTCATTTTCACTGCTAAGGAAACTCCTCAAGTACAACAAGATGGCAGTTGACAACTGCCCCAAGCTTGGCCCTGCCTGAGATATGCCACTTCACTCTAATTAAATACCTGTTTATGCTTCCATGCAACCCTCAAATATAGTAGATAGCTATACTTTCCTGTGGAGAAGGCGATGGCACCCCACTCCAGTACCCTTGCCTGGAAAATCCCATGGGTGGAGGAGCCTGGTAGGCTGCAGTCCATGGGGTCACTAAGAGTCGGGCACGACTGAGCGACTTCACTTCCACTTTTCACTTTCATGCACTGGAGAAGGAAATGGCAACCCACTCCAGTGTTCTTGCCTGGAGAATCCCAGGGATGGGGGAGCCTGGTAGGCTGCCATCTCTGGGGTCGCACAGAGTTGGACATGACTGAAGCGACTTAGCAGCAGCAGCAGCATACTTTCCTGTATAAACACTTGTAGAACATCCTAGTAGAAAGCTCACTGACCTGAGTTAAGAAACCTTGTCCAGTTCCATCTCCTATTAGCAAACTCTGTGATCCTGAGGAAATTATCTAATCCCTCTGGGTCTCATTTTATTCATCTGTAAGATATGGTTCCTTTCAATTATTAATATGTATAAGTCACCTATTTTTGTACTGATAAGAAATGGTCTTAGTTATACCAGTACCAGGACTTCCTTACTTAGACTGTAGGCATGGACCCTTTTTATGTGAAGTAATTTTCTTTGTGAAGAATCCAGGACAGTACACATAGAGTCCCCACATCTCTGAAGACCAAATAAACCATAGGTGAAACATTAAACTACATTGTTGCTCTACGATTCTACACTGCAAAGGATAGTTTCTTTGGTTATATGAGAACTGTCTTCCATGTTTCTCCTTATTTAAGAGCTACATAATTATGTAAAGAAGAAACTGACTGCTTCTAAACCCTTCAGTCAGAAAGAGTGGTTTGTTTTTTCTTTTGTTTTTGCTTTACAAACAAGCAAAAACCTTTTAATGCTTAAGTCCGGAAAATAAGACATAATTTCCCTGGGAAAATACTAGATAAATTCATCAAAACACACACACAATCTATCCATCCACATCCATCCATTCATCTGCCAAACTCCATCAATTTTATTTATTCTTCTAATCTCTCCTGGACATATTGGAATGCAACTCTCTCCTTTGCTGAACTTCTCATGTGATACTGTCTTGATGACTATAGCTCTGTAGTATAGTCTGAAGTCAGGCCAGAAACTATAAACCCTTAGAGGAAAACAGGCAGAACATTCTATGACATAAATAACAGCAAGATCTTCTACCCATCTCCCAGAGTAATAGAAATAGAAACAAAAATAAACAGATGGAACGTAATTAAACTTAAAAGCGTTTGCACAGCAAAGGAAACAATAAACAAGATTAAAAGACAAATCTTAGAATGGGACACAAAATTGCAAATGAAACAACTGACAAAGGATTAATCTCCAAAATATATAAGCAGCCCATAGAGCTCAATATCAGAAAAACAAACAGCCCGATCAAAGTGGGTAGAAGACCTAAACAGACATTTTTCCAAAGAAGACATACAGATGGCCAATAAATACACAGAAAGGTACTCAACACTTCTGATTATTAGAAAAATAAATCAAATACCAATCAAAATGGCCATCATCAAAAAAAAAAAAAAAGAACTACAAACAATAAATGGTAGAGAGGATGTGGAGAAAAGGGAACCCTTTTGAACTGTTGGTGAGAATGAAAATTGGTACAGCCACTATGGAGAAAAGTATGGAGATTCCTTAACACACTAGGAATAAAACTACCATATGATGCAGCAATCTCACTACTGGGATATACCCTGGGAAAACCACCATTCAAAAAGGAACATATAGGCCAATATTCATTGCAACACTATTTACAATAACCAGCACATGGTAACAACCTAGATGTCCATCAACAGATGCATGGATAAAGTAGTTATAATACACATGTACAATGGAATATTACTCAGACATACAGAGGAAAGAATTTGAGTCAGTTGTAGTAAGGTGGATGAACCTAGAGCCTATTATACAGAGTGAACTCAGAAAGAGAAAAACAAATAACATATACTAATGCATATATGTGTAATCTAGAAAAATAGTACTGATGAACCTACTGACAGAGAAGAAATGGAGACACAGACACAGAGAATGGACTTGTGGACACAACAGAAAAAAATAGAAGAAAAGAATAGAGTGGAAAAGACTAGAGATCTCTTCAAGAAAATTAGAGATACCAAGGGAACACTGCATGCAAAGATGGGCACAATAAAAGATATAAATGGAATAGACCTAACAGAAGCAGAAGATATTAAGAAGAGGTGGCAAGAATATATAGAAGAACTATATGGACGTGAGTCTGAGTGAACTCCGGGAGTTGGTGATGGACAGGGAGGCCTGGTGTGCTGTGATTTACGGGGTCGAAAAGAGTCGGACATGACTGAGCAACTGAACTGAACTGAACTGACATAAAAAACATCTTCATGACCCAGATAACAACGATGGTGTGATCATTCACCTAGAGCCAGATATCCTGGAATGTGAAGTCACGTGGGCCTTAGGAAGCAACACTATGAACAAAGCTAGTGGAGGTGATGGAATTCCAGTTGAGCTATTTCAAATCCTAAAAGATGATGCTGTGAAAGTGCTGTACTCAATGTGCCAGCAAATTTGGAAAACTCAGCAGTGCCTACAGGATCGGAAACAGTCAGTTTTCATTTCAATCCCAAAGATAGGCAATGCCAAATAATGCTCAAACTACTGCATAATGGCACTCATCTTTACTTTGCTACACGCTAGCCAAGTAATGCTCAAAATTCTCCAAGCCAGGCTTAAACAGGACATGCACTGTGAACTTCCATATGTTCAAGCTGGTTTTAGAGAAGGCAGAGGAAGCAGAGATCAAATTGCCAACATCTGCTGGATCACCAAAAAAGCAAGAGAGTTTCAGAAAAACATCTATTTCTGCTTTACTGACTATGCCAAAGCCTTTGACTGTGTGGATCACAACAAACTGTGGAAAATTCTTGAAGAGATGGGAATACCAGACCATCTTACCTGTCTCCTGAGAAACCTGTATGTAGGTCAAGAAGCAACAGTTAGAACTGGACATGGAACAACAGACTGGTTCCAAATTGGGAAAGGATTA
>NW_011494863.1:5056569-5064060 GCF_000754665.1 Bison bison bison
CCTCTTGATGAAAGTAAAAGAGGAGAGTGAAAAAGTTGGCTTAAAACTCAACATTCAGAAAACTAAGATTATGGTATCCAGTCCCATCAGTTCATGGCAAATAGATGGGGAGACAATGGAAACAGTGAGAGACTTTATTTTTTTGGCTCCAAAATCACTGCAGATGGTGACTGCAGCCATGAAATTAAAGATGCTTGCTCTTTGGAAGAAAAGGTATGACCAAGCTAGACAGCATATAAAAAGCAAAGACTTTACTTTGCCACAAAGGTCTGTCTAGTCAAAGCTATGGTTTTTCCAGTAGTCATGTATGGATGTGAGAGTTGGACTATAAAGAAAGCTGACCACCAAGAAACTGATGTCTTTGAACTGTGTTGTTGGAGAAGACTCTTGAGAGTTCCTTGGACTTCAAAGAGATCAAACCAATCAATCCTAAAGGAAATCAGTCCTGAATATTCATTGGAAGGACTGATGTTGAAGCTGAAACTCTAATACTTAGGCCACCTGATGTGAGGAGCTGACTCATTGGAAAAGACCCTGATGCTAGGAAAGATTGAAGGTGGTAGGAGAGGGGGACAACAGGGAATGAGATGGTTGGAAGACATCACCGACTCAATGGACATGAGGTTGAGTAAGCTCTGGGAATTGGTGACGGACAGGGAAGCCTGGCGTGCTGCAGTCCATGGGGTCTCAAAGAGTCAGAGGTGACTGAACTGAACTGATGTGGATGCTAGAAAAATAGTACTGATGAACCTACTGATTTTGAAGAAATGGAGAACAGGCACAGAGAATGAACTTGTGGACACAGAAGGGGTAGGAGAGGCTAGGAGAAATTTAGAAAGTAGTATTGACATATATACACTATCATGGGTAAAATAGATAACTAGTGGGAAACTGCTATATAACACAGGGAGCCCAGCCTGGCATTCTGTGATCACCTAGAGGGTTGAAATAGAGAGAGGGAAGGGAGGCTCAAGAAGGAGGGCACACACACACACATATATATAAATATAATTATGACTGATTTATGTTGATGTACAGCAGAGACCACCACAACATTGTAAATCTATTATCTTCCAATTAAAAAAAAAAAAGAAAGAAATGATGGGGATTTTCAGTATTTCTGATTTCTTTCTATTTTCTACTATTTCAGCGCTACCTCCTTCCTTGTTCATCTCTGGATTGTAACCAACTTTCACCTTTTTTCTTTTAAATGTCAGGTTTCTAAGCTTTCTGTTCCTTTTGCTTTATGTAAGGTTTTTAGTGTGTGTGGTGTGCTGTGAGATGTAGTTTCACAGTATTTAGGCCCCAAATGCCATCATTCTTGAAACCTTGAGGAATCTCTCTCTAAATTGCTCAGCTTTATAATCTTATATCTCTTCTTCCTACTAGTTTATGTAGGTACAATCTATTGGCTGCTTTTGAATTTCCCTCCTTTCCAGACTTTTTTCTAAAATGGAATGCATATAAATATAAGGCATATCATTTCACAAGTAATATTCTTTTCAATTTTTTCTAAAGAGACTTATCTATAGGATAATGGGAAGGAAAGAAAGAAAGAACTAGAGCAAGAGACTGCTGCTGCTGCTGCTAAGTCACTTCAGTCGTGTCTGACTCTGTGCGATCCTAGAGACGGCCTTCTACCAGGCTCCGCCATCCCTGGGATTCTCCAGGCAAGAACACTGGAGTGGGTTGCCATTTCCTTCTCCAAAGCATGAAAGTGAAAAGTGAAAGGGAAGTCGCTCGGTCGTGTCCGACTCTTAGCGACCTCATGGACTACAGCCCACCAGGCTCCTCTGTCCATGGGATTTTCCAGGCAAGACTACCGGAGTGGGGTGCAAGAGACAGAGGCACACATTTTTGGGGAGCATTAAAGTGGCTTACGAGAACAGTCTCTATGTAACAGTTAAGGAGGAAAGTCGCTATGTGACACTAGGAAAGCAACAAACTAGTACATGTATTTGTCTAGGCAATAGTAGTATGCCTCACTCCCTCTTGACAAAAATCACCCAGTCAACCAGCAAACCATGTATTAACAGACTAAGATGTCCCAATTAACACTCTTGGATTTAAGTGGGTACTTATTCAATAAAGCACAAAGACTGTTAATGGTGGTTATCAGAGGCTCAAAGAGTTTATTAAGCTAATTTTGTCACCAACTCTGTCATCTCTCCTTAGATATCTTGTGCTTTCTATTTCTATTCTTTCTTGCTCTTTCACAAGCCAAGGATACAAATGCTAGGATGCAAGGTGAACATCTTTAACTACAGTTCTTCAACTCATATAGGGACTGAGTAATAACCATAATGGGTTTCCATAAGCATTTATAGATAGGAATTATAACTTGGAAAAGAAATTCAGTTAACCTAGTTTGTTCTGCTGTTTGCTTTTAATAAATTATACTTGGAGAACTGTTGTTATGGGCATCTTTGCTGGTCTTTAAAGGTGTCACCTTTAAAGTGCAACCTTTCAAGGTGTCACCTTGAGATATGTAGCTAAAATCACTGTCTTTCAACAGAAATAAAATTGGAAAATCCTGTTATCACCAGAAAACTAGAAATAATTGAAAACATGAATCAAATAGAAAACAAAAGGCAGGGGCTTCCCTGGTTGCTCAGTGGTAAAGAATCTGCCTTCCAATGCAGGAGACACAGGTTTGATCCCTGATGAGGGAAGATCCCATGTGCTGCAGAGCAACTGAGCCCATGTACCAAAACTACTGAGCCTGTGCCCTAGAGTCTGGGAGCTACAACTACGGAGCCCATATGCTCCAACTACTGAAGCCCGCGTGTCCTAGAGCTTGCGCTTTGCAGCAACAGAAGCCACCACAAAGAGGAACCTGCGTACCACAACTAGAGAGTAGCCCCTGCTTGCCACAACTAGAGAAAAGCCCATGCAGCAACGAAGACTCAGTATGGCATGGCCAAAAATAAG
Source organism: Bison bison bison (assembly GCF_000754665.1). Taxonomy (NCBI): domain Eukaryota; kingdom Metazoa; phylum Chordata; class Mammalia; order Artiodactyla; family Bovidae; genus Bison; species Bison bison. The sequence continues at coordinate 5,059,501 of NW_011494863.1, forward strand.
TAAATATAACTATTTTTAAAACCAAATGCAAATACAAAAAATTAATTCATTAGTAAATAAATTTATGAGTATGACCTATTTTTTAATTGATAGATGTGTTATCAAAAGAATTTGGAAATTAAAGATCTAGATGACAAGAGTCAGATACATTCTCTCAGCCTCTTTCATGTAATTTAAAGCAGAAAAATGCCTAACAGCTGACCCTGGAACAACACAGGTTTGGACTACAAGGTCTACTTATAAGTGGATTTCTTTCAGTAAATACAAACTACATGATCCCTGGTTGGTTGAATCCACAGGATACAGAACTTCTGGTACAAAGGGAAGACTATACAGTCACCCATTCACTGTTTAAGGGTCAACCGTGTATTACAGGCCAAGTTCCAAGCAATGATACCTTCTATGAAGAAGATAGGGAAAGGGAAAGGGAAGTCACTTATTCATGTCCGACTCTTTGTGACCCCATGGACTGCAGCCTACCAGACTCCTCCATCCATGGGATTTTACAGGCAAGAGTACTGGAGTGGGGTGCCATTGCCTTTTCCAATGAAGAAGATACTTCTTCATGAAGAAGATATGTATCTATTTTAAGACAAGTTCAAAAATACAGTGTATTTATGACCTTTGAAATATTAGATATTAATAGAAGTTCAGGTAAAAATGGTTAGTAAAGACAGTTCCTTAGAGGTTCTCACAATGAATTTCAAAATACTTTTTGCTCATGTGTTTAAGTTTGAGCAGAGCAGATAGTGCTGGGAAAGTTCAAAACTAGGCTCCCACACAAAATGCTCTTTCTGTAGGTTCAAAAATAAACTGTTAACAAAGAAAAACTCTTTCTTTTGTAGGCTTCAGCAGCATCACTGCTTTCCCTGTTCCAAAAATTTTATTTGAAATAGCATTTGATGTATGCAGCTGAGTGTCCCATACCATAGCAATGCTTTATCTATCCCTAAGAGCTGTCCCAAGATCCTCCCCTCCTAAAATTTGCTTTTCTCCTTGTTGATAGTTTGCATGATGACTATTAAATTAAGGCCAACTACTTTTATTCCTTTGGGACACTTTCTACTTTCAAAATGTCAATGTAAAAAAACCCAAAACTATAGATAATTTTCATGTTCTTATCAACAAACTTTCTATACAAAAAGGATAATTAAAAATCAATTTCTACTGATAATCTGAAAGACATTATTTCTTTCAAAAAGGAGTTATGAATCTGAACAGGCAACCTACTATATGATTCCAACTATATGATACTCTGGAAAAGGCAAAAATAAGGAGATAGTAAAAGATTAGTGGTTATCGTAGTTTTGGGAGGAGAAAGGAAAGAACAGGTGAAACATAGGGAATTTTTGGAGGAGTGAAACTATTCTGTATAACACTATAATAATGGATATATGCTATTAAACATTTATCACAACTCCTTGCACATATAAGACAAAGAATGAACTCTAATGTAAACTGTGTACTTTGGTTAATTAAAAATAAAGTTAAGATATTTGTGCTCCCCAAGCACTTTTTGAGAAAATAAATAGGGAAATCATATACTAGAAGAAAATATTCATAATAAGCATATCTGGCAAAGGTCTTCGATCTAGAATACATGAAGAACTTTCACAACCTAATAGTAGGACAAACAAGGTGATTTAAAAATGGACAAAAGATTCAAAGAGACAATTCACATTTTCCACACTTTTGCCCAAAGGAGATATCCAAAATGGCCAATAGGCATATGAAAAAGTTTTCATATCATTCATCCAGGAAAAGCAAATTCAAACCATAATGAAATATCATTACACACCTACTAGAATGGCTAAAATAAAATACTGACAACATCAAATACTGGAGTAACTCAAATTCTCATATATTACTAGTGGGAGTGTAAAACAGAACAAACATTTCAGAAAACTTAGTTCTCCAAAAGTTGAATGCACATATACTCTATGAGCTGGCAATTCTACTCCAAGATATTTATTCAAGAGAAACAAAAACATAGTTACACCAAAAAGGAAAATAAAATTGTTCATAGAATCTTCTTTTCATAACAATTCCAACCTATAAGCATCCCAGATGTCCATCAATAGAAGAATGGATTATTAAACTGTGTATTTTCTTATAATGGAATCTTACTTTGCAATAAAAAGGGATCAGCTACTGGTACTTGAAATAATATGAGTCATTCTCAGAAAATACTATGCTAAATAAAAAAGCAAGATGCAAAAGATGACAAACTACAGGATTCAATTTATATGAAACTTTGGAATATAGTGACAAATAACAGGATTAGTTGTTGTTTCTGAGAGGGGCATTGCCTGGGTAGGGACACAGGTAACTTTCTGGGTTTGAAGGAAATGCTCTGTGTCTTGATAGGGGCATAGTCTGCAAAAGTATATGCATTTATCAAAACTGACTGGACAGCACACCTAAGATATAAACATTTCACTTGTGTACATTATACTTCAACAAATAAAATTATGAAGCCATTATACATGGGGATAGTTATAGTGGTGTCGTTAGGAGATGCTTTACAAATTATGAGTGTGTTAATAACTCTTTGATGTATCCTTTTCATTGACTTCTCAGTGAGGGAGTGGTAATTGCCTCCAGGACCTGTGAATTAGACCAGAATATAAAGACTAGTGAGGCTCAGCCTGTGCCAACAAGACATCAGCAGTTAACTTAACATGGTTTTCAATTTCATTTCCTGCCTTGATTCAATGCTGCATGCTGTAATTTCATAGAGTTTAACAAACATCAGCATAATAAGTAGATAGACCATCAAGGCACAAGCCTGGAAATATAAATGGTGGTCATAAAAAATAAATTAAAAGTAAATTAATGCCTAAATGAAGTTTCCAAGTACCAGGCTTCTGAGGAATTCATGGATATAGTTACATCATGAGAATACTTGGAAGATAATGTATCTGTGGCCTTGGTCAAGGGAGAAAACCAAACAAGAGAAGTATTATTAATTTATTCTTCAGATATAAGAACTGCCCTGTAAAGAGAGACCAAGTCTGTTTTACACCGTGTAACCAACTGAAAAATAAAATCAATTATACTAAATACAAATGAGATTTTTTTTGTATTTAATAGCATCAAATAAAAGGGTGGAAATGAAAGTATTATATTGATGAAATAATGAGTGAATAGAATTTATTGAAACTGTGCCTTTGCTCAGGTATTAACACAATAAGTAAAACAAACCATTTATTCTTAAACTAGGAACAATCCAATGATGATCAGTATGAGGAAACTATTATACCTCTATGAATTAACCTTATTAAATATGAATTTGTGACTGGCTATGTTTTTCTACAAATTTGACCTTATAATATCAGTGTCCCAAACTAAAAGTACTACACTATTTATATGGACAGAATTCAAAAAAAAAACTATTATAAATATTATAATGATAGAAGCTAATTTTATTGAATATTGAATAAAATTTTATTGAATACTTCCAAACTTGCTTGATTCTGAGAGCCATCAACTTAACATCTTTCAAAAAAATGAAAAAAGAATGTACACTATTAGGTACATCAGTTGTAAGAACACATTCCAGTTTCAGAATGTGAAAATGTCTTAGAATCCAGGAACTATAGTCCTAGTTGTGCACTGAATGATTTCCAAAGTAATCACAATGAGTTCTTGCCATAATCCTATGAAGGAAAGATTGTCTTTCCTATTTTATAACTATCCTATAAGAATAATTGATTTGCCCAAGATCACATAGCTTGTAAGTACAGGGCCTAGACTGGCGTCCAGATCCACAGTCTCCAAAGGCTCTGCATTATGGAAACTAGAATCATTAATTATCTAGTTGTCATGTTATTGCTGGTTTCTGGTATATAAGAAGGCAAGATCTTATTTTGCTTGGTGTCTTCAATTATTTCTGAAGTTCCTCCATGACTTAGTGTCAATTTTTCCAAATCTGTCTGACTTGGAACAAGATTAAAGTTAAAGACAAAATGCATGAATAAACATTAATAGTAGACCATGAAAAAGCCAGCAGACTCTTACAGAATATTTCAGGTCTTCACAGGCCAATTTGAACAGTGCAAAAAATCTTCCTGCTCTGCAGAGACCACAGTTGAATAACAATGCTCCTATTCACAATCTAGTTCCACTTCAATGAGGGGCAGAGGGGCTTTTACCCAAATTATTTTAGAAGCCTTGGACCTTCAAAAGCACTTATGGATAACCTAGCCCCTAATTATACTGAAGAAGAATCCCAGTGAGAGAACTGATACTCACCCATGGTCACATTGGTTCAGTTCAGTTCAGTTCAGTCGCTCAGTCGTGTCTGACTCTGCAACCCCATGAATTGCACCACGCCAGGCCTCCCTGTCCATCACCAACTCCCAGAGTTCAATCAAACTCATGTCCATCGAGTCAGTGATGCCATCCAGCCATCTCATCCTCTGTCGTCCCCTTCTCCTCTTGCCCCCAATCCCTCCCAGCATCAGAGTCTTTTCCAATGAGTCAACTCTTCACATGAGGTGGCCAAAGTATTGGAGTTTCGGCTTTAGCATCATTCCTTCCAAAGAAATCCCAGGGCTG
>NW_011494863.1:5064496-5064727 GCF_000754665.1 Bison bison bison
CCCATCTATTTCCCATGAAGTGATGGGACCAGATGCCATGATCTTCGTTTTCTGAATGTTGAGCTTTAAGCCAACTTTTTCACTCTCCTCTTCCACTTTCATCAAGAAGCTTTTTAGTTCCTCTTCACTTTCTGCCATAAGGGTGGTGTCATCTGCATATCTGAGGTTATTGATATATCTCCCAGCAATCTTGATTCCAGCTTGTGCTTCTTCCAGCCCAATGTTTCTCAT
>NW_011494863.1:5064827-5068978 GCF_000754665.1 Bison bison bison
AAGTTAAATAAGCAGGGTGACGATATACAGCCTTGACGTACTCCTTTTCCTATTTGGAACCAGTCTGTTGTTCCATGTCCAGTTCTAACTGTTGCTTGCTGACCTGCATATAGGTTTCTCAAGAGGCAGGTCAGGTGGTCTGGTATTCCCATCTCTTTCAGAATTTTCCACAGTTTATTGTGATCCACACAGTCAAAGGCTTTGGCATAGTCAATAAAACAGAAATAGATGTTTTTCTGGAACTCTCTTGCTTTTACAGTGATCCAGTGGATGTTGGCAATTTGATCTCTGGTTCCTCTGCCTTTTCTAAAACCAGCTTGAACATCTGGATGTTCATGGTTCACGTATTGCTGAACCTGCCTTGGAGAATTTTGAGCATTATTTTACTAGCGTGTGAGGTGAGTGCAATTGTGCAGTAGTTTAAGCATTCTTTGGCATTGCCTTTCTTTGGGATTGGAACAAAAACTGATCTTTTCCAGTCCTGTGGCCACTGCTGAGTTTTCCAAATTTGCTGGCATATTGAGTGCAGCACTTTTACAGTATCATCTTTTAGGATTTGAAATAGCTTAACTGGAATTCCATTACCTCCACTATCTCTGTTTGTAGTGATACATTGGTTAACCACTGTTAACTCTAGCATCACTATTCACACTTTCTTATCAGGAATCATAATTACTACTAGTCGTTGAGTATTTACCATGCACCAAGCCCTGTACTAACAATTTTAAATTTCCTTCCTAATTGGCAATAATCTCTGTTCCTGTATTTCTCTATATGATTACAAATTGCATCATTTCCAACAGGAGACCTGCTCTAACATCTTTCTTTGAAGAATGTTGCTATGATGAAGCATCTGAAAGGATCTCCAAAGAAGAGTCTAATGTGTTACAGCCTAATGCAGAGGTCAGCGAGTTATGGCCCCCAGGCCCAATTCTGCCTATTACTTGTTGCTGTGAATGAAGTTTTACTGGGACACAGCCATACCCGTTGGTTTACATATAATCCACAGCTAAGTTAAGTGGTTGTAACAGATACTATATGCCCCCAAAAGATGAAAATTCTATCTTACCCCTTTTAGACCCTTGACCAAATGGATCAGCAGTCACTTGAAGGATTTCACAATAAAGTGTGAGCAGAACTACGTGTCTTCTTTGCTACCTCAAATATCCTCATTCAGTACCAGCATGTACTGAATGGCTAATATACACAAAACCTGAACTTCTAGGGAAATAAAGCAGTATAGGATTTGTTCCCTATCCTCAAGCTAATACTCAATGGTGGATCCCTGACCTAAAGGGATACAGAATTTCTTATATCCCTCACCCTCTATATTATTTTCCCCAAGAAAAGCTACCATCTAGTTTCAGTAGTTAGAACTCATGACCTTCAAATGGCACAATGCAGCATACATAGAGTGACTACACATAACTTTTTTGAATCCAAAGATGAAAATCCTTGTTTTCTTTTTCCACTTGGAGTGGGATGGAGAGGACAAAGTGAGTCAAATGCTTGAAATGAGCAAAAGTTTCCCTAACTATGAAACAGAGTAGAATAGTTATCCTACAATGGCCTTGTGGATAAAGATATGGCATAAATGATGTCAATCCCTAAAAAACATTACCATGACCATGATTCATAGCTGTAAATTTAAAAAGTATACAAAAATCCCTTTACCCGGTAGTCAAATCTGTCAAGTTTATGACTCACTCATCATCCTTTTCATCATCTATAACTAAATCAAATATGTGCTGCAGTCCATGCAGTTGCAAAGAGTTGGACACGAAAGAGCTACTGAAAAACAATACTGTTTGGGGTACCTCAGGTCTTAATTTATCATCTCCCTTTCTCAAGAAGGCCTTAAGGGAGAAGGTGACATTTTGATAGATTATACACGTCAATCTTTCACAAGCAGTGTGGGATCCTACTGCCTTGTGTTAGAGGTAAAGACGGTTTCCTCTCTACAAGTAAGACGTTAAGTCTTATTTATTAACATTTTAGATTACTTAATGGCCTTATATATGATGTAGTTTGTAATGATATTACCACCAAAAATTTATAGTTCCATCACATAAAACTAGAGAAAGAAAAACCCTATCAAGAGAGAATTAAAAAAATATACCACTATTAAGGTGAACTTACTTTAATCTTTTAAAAATGTAAAGCATGTTATAGACAAATAGATATGATTCACTGTAACAGTTTCCCAGTCTGGCCACATTCGCATGTTAAAAGATTAATTCTATAGTTTTTTAGTCACTGAGTCATGTCCAACTCTTCTGTGACCCCATGGACTATAGCACTACCAGACTCCCCTGTCCATGGGGTTTCCCAGGCAAGAATACTGGAGAGGATTGCCATTTCCTTCTCCAGGGGATGTTCCCACCCAGGGATTGAACCTGAATCTCCTGCTTGGCAGGCCAGTTCTTTACCACTGAGCTACCCCAGTAGCCATTAATTCTGGCAAGGGAGGATAATTTTGACATCTAAAGGAGTGACTTGATTTTTGAAATCCAAAAAGGCAATGTGCCTTATTTCTTAAATGAACATGTTTAAATACTTGGAAAGCATAAACTTTCCTAAAGATAGCTTTGCTTATCACCTACACTTAAAATTAAAGCAGGTTTATGTAACACATTTCAGTGCAGATTATATAATTTATATAAATCATGTTAATATATAAATATATAATATTCATTAGAATATCACTACAGTTTAATTCATTTTTCACTATTAACAGGGCATTATTATCTACATTTTTGTAGGCATGATCAGTTGCCTACATGATATTTCTTCCCTTTCTTCAATTTTTCCCTTCCTACTGCATTCCTAATTTTGTCTGGATATCCATCCTCTTTAGTAGTGTTACTTGCTTCAAGGGAGAATGGATGCTGATTGGTCAAGTTATTCATGCAATTGATTTACATCAGCATGTGAGGCAGGCCAGTGAACCAAGAGCAAAAGTCATCTAGGGACTTTCTGGGAAATGGTCTTCCTTATCAGAAAATTTCATAAGGATGAGATAATTATTATTAGACATTTTCAGTGTCTACGTGGAACAGCCAAAACTGTGGCAGTCATACTGAGGCCAGAGGCAAGAAACTAGCTGACGACAAAGTAGACAAGGCCAAGGAAGTAGAGCCGGAGAAGAAGGGGTTGTTCATGACATCATGAGCCACATGACTAATGAACTCTGGAATTAAACTACCTTGAAAATTCTTGTTAGAAGAAATGCTATGTCTTCCTTAGCATATAAGCCAATTTAAATTGAGATTTTCTGTCTTGTAGCCTAAAGCAGCCTGACTGATATGTACCTGATAGTCAAACTTCTATTTAACTCTTTTAGGAGTTGCCCCCGAAACAGTAACATCAACGCAAATGGAAAAAGAAGATGCTATGCTCCTTGTAGTATGTTATCACCAACCATATACTGAGGATCTATTAATTTCCATTTTCTTGACATCTTAGGAGCACTTCTTGTTTTCTGAGTGCCACACTCTTAAAGCTGATTGTCCAAGGAGAAGATATTCTTCCACTGTGACAAGATCTCCTGTCTCTTAATTAAATAAAAGGCATTTAAGGAAAGACTAGCAAGTCTTTTAACAAGTGTTCTAACTTGATTAAAAGAAAAAAAAAAAAAAAAAAGAACTGGAGAATGTTGACAATTATTTACCAGATAATGAAGGAAAGGTCAGAGAAGTTCACTATTTTGTTAAATCTCAAACTTCTCTGACCTTTCCTTCATTATCTGATAAATAATTGTCAACATTCTCTAGTTTTTTTTTCTTAAATCAAGTTAGAACACTTGTTAAAAGACTTGCTAATCTTTCCTTAAATGCCTTTTATTTAATTAAGAGACAGGAGATACTGCACAATTGCACTCATCTCACACGCTAGTAAAGTAATGCTCAAAATTCTCCAGGCCAGGCTTCAACAGTGCGTGAACCATAAACTTCCTGATGTTCAAGCTGGTTTTAGAAAAGGCAGAGGAACCAGAGATCAAATTGCCAACATCCGCTGGATCATGGAAAAAGCAAGAGAGTTCCAGAAAAACATCTATTTCTGCTTTATTGACTATGCCAAAGCCTTTGACTGTGTGGATCACAATAAACTGTGGAAAATTCTTAAAGAGATAGGAATACCAGACCACCTGA
>NW_011494863.1:5069497-5075710 GCF_000754665.1 Bison bison bison
CCAGTCCATTCTGAAGAAGATCAGCCCTGGGATTTCTTTGGAAGGAATGATGCTAAAGCTGAAACTCCAGTACTTTGGCCACCTCATGTGAAGAGTTGACTCATTGGAAAAGACTCTGATGCTGGGAGGGATTGGGGACAGGAGGAGAAGGGGATGACAGAGGATGAGATGGCTGGATGGCATCACTGACTCGATGGACGTGAGTCTGAGTGAACTCCGGGAGTTGGTGATGGACAGGGAGGCCTGGTGTGCAGTGATTTATGGGGTCACAAAGAGTCGGACACTACTGAGCGACTGATCTTATCTGATCTGATTTCTCATTATTAGAACAATGATAACCGGGCAATGTGAAAGTTTCTTACTTGAACTAGTACATATTTTTCTTAAACTTTAAAAATAAGCATACATGTGTACATATTATACACACATACAACCTCCAAATTAAAAAATTGTGAATGCTTAGTATATATTATGCACTTATTATGCATGTATTCTCTCTTGAAAGTGAAAAAAAGTGAAAGTGTTAGTTGCTCAGTCATGTCTGACTCTGTAACCCCATGGATTGAAATCCTCCAGGCTCCTCTGTCCATGGAATTCTCCAGGCAAGAATACTGGAGTGGGTAGCCATTCCCTTCTCCAGGGGATCTTCCTGACCCAGGGATCGAACCTGCATCTCCTGCATTGCAGACAGATTCTTCACCATCTGAGCTGCTATATAGCAACATTAAACAGACATGTAGATATATGTATGTAAATACATGTAGAAAGGTCTAGAAGCATATACATACTCACTTCTTTGATTGTTTAAGCAGTGGAAGCAGATTGAGGAAAATAGAGATAGATAATCTACAGTGATTTGACTGTATACTTCATACAAAAAGCAGACATTTGTTTTGCATATATGCAAAATGCTTACAAGCATAAAAACCTTAAAAATCTTCATACTTTTTGACTTAATAGTTTCTTCTTTATTACGAACTCCTATGAAAATAATCTTAAATGTGGAAAAGAGTTATGTACAAAGATATTTTCTACAGAATTATTCATAGTAAAATATGCAAAACACCTTTATAATTATAGCAGATTCTTATTATGCAATATTTAGCTATTAAAATGGTAGTTATGAATTATTTGAAATGCAGATATATGGAAAAAAATGAAAATTCAGGATTCAACTGTATATGTATAGCATTATCTTTACCATGTAAGAAGGCTAAAAGTTTTGAAAATATATGCCAAAATTGTATTAATATTTATCTCTAGGTTCATAGGGCTTAATTTTTCCCTTCCTTTTTATAATTTTCTGCATTTTCTAGAATGGGTATAATTTTAAATTTTAAAAAGGTATTATAAGAAGTAAAAGAACTTGTATTTTAATTAAACACTAAGAAGCTTAAACTAAGTAAAAACACATATGTTAAAATCTGGTTATTCAAAATGAATGTACAAGCATTTTAAAATATAGATAAAACACATTTCAAAAACATTATATATGAAACCTCATTATATATGAGACTTTACTTTGGGAGGCTCCAAAATCACTGCAGATGGTGATTGCAGCCATGAAATTAAAAGACGCTTGCTCCTTGAAAGAAAAGCTATGACGAACCTAGACAGCATATTAAAACGCAGAGACATTACTTTGCTGACAAAAGTCCATCTAGTCAAAGCTATAGTAGTCATGTATGTGACTAGTAGTCATAGATGTGAGGTTGGACTATTAAAGAGAGCTGAGCACTGAAGAACTGAACTTTTGAACTGTGGTGTTGGAGAAGACTCTTGGGAGTCCTTTGGACTACAAGGAGATCAAACCAGTCAATCCTAAAGGAAATCAGTCCTGAATATTCACTGGAAGAACTGATGTTAAAGCTGAAACTTCAATACTTTGGCCACCTGATGGGAAGAACTGACTCATTTGAAAAGACCCTGTTGCTGCGAAAGATTGAAGGCAGGAGAAGGGGAGAATAAAGATGAGATGGTTGGATGGCATCACTGACTCGATGGACATGAGTTTGAGCAAGCTCTGGAAATTGGTGACAGACAGGGAAGCCTAGCATGCTGCAGTCCATGGGGTTGCAAAGAGTCGGGCACGGCTGAGTGACTGACCTGAACTGATATATGAAACCACGATGACAACCTCAAATATTTTTAAATGCTGAAATACATGTTTCCTGGATATAATACAATAAAATTAGAAATTAATAACAAAGGATGACAAAAATAATAATCACTTGAAAATTAAAACCAACTTTCAAAATAAGTCTTTCTTTTTGTAAATTTATTTTTGCTGTGCTGGGTCTTTGTTGCTGTGTGTGGGCTTTCTCTAGTTGCAGCAAGCCAGGGAAACTCTCTACTTGCAGTGCACAAGCTTCTCATTATAGTGGCTTCTCTTGTTGTAGAGCACGGGCTCTAGGAGCGTGGGCTTCACTAGCTGAGGCTCTTGGGCTTAGCTGCTTCACAGCATGTTGGATCTTCCCACAGGGATTGAACCTGTGTCCTCTATACTGGCAGGTGGATTCTCAAGCACTAGACCACCAGTTCAGTTCAGTTCAGTCGCTCAGTCGTGTCCGACTCTTTGCGACCCCACAAATCGCAGCATGCCAGGCCTCTCTGTCCATCACCAACTCCCAGAGTTCACTCAGACTCATTCATGTCCATTGAGTCAGTGATGCCATCCAGCCATCTCATCCTCTGGCGTCCCCTTCTCCTCCTGCCCCCAATCCCTCCCAGCATCAGAGTCTTTTCAATGAGTCAACTCTTTGCATGAGGTGGCCAAATTCAAAGAAATCCCAGGGCTGACCTCCTTCTGAATGGACTGGTTGGATCTCCTTGCAGTCCAAGGGACTCTCAAGAGTCCTCTCCAACACCACAGTTCAAAAGCATCAATTCCTCGGCACTCAGCTTTCTTCACAGTCCAACTTTCACATTCATACATGACCACTGGAAAACCATAGCCTTGCCTAGATGGACCTTTGTTGGCAAAGTAATGTCTCTGCTTTTCAATATGCTGTCTAGGTTAGTCATAACCTTCCTTCCAAGGAGTAAGCATCTTTTAATTTCATGGCTGCAGTCACCATCTGCAGTGATTTTGGAGCCCCCCAAAATAAAGTCTGACACTGTTTCCACTGTTTCCCCATCTATTTCCCATGAAGTGATGGGACCACCAGGGAAGCCCCCAAATAAGTCTAAAAGTGAAAATCACTGTCATGTCGGACTCTTTGCGACCCAATGGACTATACAGTCCATGGAATTCTTCAGGCCAGAATACTGAAGTGGGTAGCCTTTCCCTTCTCCAGGGGATCTTCCCAACCCAGGGATCGAACCCAGGTCTCCTGCATTGCAGGTGGATTCTTTACCAGCTGAGCTACCAGGGAAGTCTTAAAGAGGTAACCTAAATAAAAATTACAAGCTCTTTAGAAAAAATTTAAAATAAGAACACTACATGTTAAGACTTGTGGGCTACAGTCCAAGTGGTATTCAGTGGAAAATGTATAGCTTTTTATGCATCCATTAGAAAGTGAGGAAGAATGAAAATAAATCAACTAGATTTAGTGTAAGGAGGTAGCTAAAGAGCATAACAAACAAATAAAAGAGTAGCTGCAAAGGCAGAAGTAAATAATTTTTTTTTAAACCTTGAATTTACAAAGTTAGAATTATAAAATAAAAGTGCATTTGATGCCAAAATTTGACAAATCTAATTAAGGAAAATTTAAAGACAAATAAACCCCTTTGTTAATAAGATAAGGGTCATAATTTCAGATATAGCAATGTTTTAAAGAATTATATCATAAAAATAAAGACTTGCATCATCATATATAAAACTTTTAAAAACATATTTTAAAATGGTGACCAAAAAATATTTTTCAGGAAAAGAAAATTATCCAAATTGGCCACAAAAAATGTAAAAATATTTGAGTAGACTAATAATCATAGAAGAAACTAAAGATGTACTCTGGTAGCTTCCTTTTAAAACAAATTCACCAGACTCACATGGTTTTAAAAGAGATTTCTTCATAACAGATAATTTTCCTTCTTTGAGAAATTTGTTCTGGAGCTTAGAAAAATACGGAAAACTTTCTAAATCAGTTTATGGAACTAGCGTATCCATGAAACCAACTTATTTATAATAGCACATATATAAAAATATGTCTATGAAATGTTTTCCATTTTTACTTATGAATATATACTTTTAAAAAAGCTAAATAAGGTATTAGCAACTTAAATTGAGAAGTGCATTAAAAACAAAGACATTACCATCATGTCAAGTTTATACTAAGATACACCATCACAAGTATGATTCAATCTAGGAAATGTAAATGTAATTAAATATAAAAATGTAAATGCAAAAATGTAAATATTTGCTCTACCATAATTATAGAAACCTACAAGCATAAATATTTTATTTAGTAGTCAAATGGTACAATTGTTTTCTTTAAAGCAAATGAACTGTAAGTATGCTTATTATCATCAGTGCATTTTATACTGGACTAGAGTCAGTAACCAATGTAATAAAATATTTATTTGTAAAAGAAAAGTCAACCTTATAACTATTTCCATATATTCTGATCATTTCCTTAGATGTGTTTATGATCAATTCTATCATCAATGATCAATTGATCTGAATCTCCTTTGTAGATTCAGAGAAAAATGTCTCCATTTCCCAATAATATCTATAAACTTATCTGTAGAAGTACTCATATTTTTCATTTTCTCTTGAGTTCTGATAGAAGGTGTGCCTCTCCTACTATCAAACATCACCCCTTCACTCAAGGAATGATCACTGCTTCAGTCTGGGTCTCTTCCCTTTTCTTCTCTCAAGGACTCTGCTCATGCATTTTTTTCCTTCTAGCCCTTCTGAATCTTTGACTTCTTTCTTCCTTCTGGATTATTTACTCATTTTGGCACGTAAAGAAGCTCTGATGTTCAGTCTTTTGAACAAGCAAATCATTCTTTGTCCCTCTAATGCCCTTTCTGCTACAACTACATTTATTCACTCCTGCAGGAAAATTTTTTTAAAGAGTTAACTGTCTACTCCAGATGCCTCTACTCTTTATCTTCCATTATCATTTGAATCATTCCAACCTGGATTTCACCCCAACATGGCTTTCACCTAAGTTGTTTTTAAGGTCATCAGTTATGTTCCTTCTGTCCCAACTTCTTAGCAGTGCTTGGTGGAATTCTTGGAGCTCTCATCTCAAAACGCCATCCACTTTTGACATCACTCTTTCCTGCAGTTCCTACTTCCTCATTTTCTCGGGTTCCTTTGTTATCTCTTCCTCCTACAGTTTTCTGTGGTTTGCTATCTCTTCCTCCCTTCAGTCAGTTGAGTTCAGTTACATTGCTCAGTCGTGTCCGACTCTTTGTGACCCCGTGAATCGCAGCACACCATGCCTCTCTGTCCATCACCAACTCCCAGAGTTCACTCAGACTCACATCCATCGAGTCAGTGATGCCATTCAGCCATCTCATCTTCTGTCGTCCCCTTCTCCTCCTGCCCCCAATCCTTCCCAGCATCAGAGTCTTTTCCAATGAGTCAACTCTTCACATGAGGTGGCCAAAGTACTGGAGTTTCAGCTTTAGCATCATTCCTTCCAAAGAAATCCCAGGGCTGATCTCCTTCAGAATGGACTGGTTGGATCTCCTTGCAGTCCAAGGGACTCTCAAGAGTCTTCTCCAACACCACAGTTCAAAAGCATCAATTCCTTGGCGCTCAGCCTTCTTCACAGTCCAACTCTCACATCCATACATGACCACTGGAAAAACCATAGCCTTGAATAGACGAATCTTTGTTGGCAAAGTAATGTCTCTGCTTTTGAATATGCTATCTAGGTTGGTCATAACTTTCCTTCCAAGGAGTAAGTCTTTTAATTTCATGGCTGCAGTCACCATCTGCAGTGATTTTGGAGCCCAGAAAAATAAAGTCTGACACTGTTTCCATTGTTTCCCCATCTATTTCCCATGTAGTGATGGGACCAGATGCCATGATCTTCGTTTTCTGAACGTTGAGCTTTAAGCCAACTTTTTCACTCTCCACTTTCACTTTCATCAAGAGGCTTTTGAGTTCCTCTTCACTCTCTGCCATAAGGGTGGTGTCATTTGCATATCTGAGGTTATTGATATGTCTCCCAGCAATCTTGATTCCAGCTTGTGTTTCTTCCAGTCCAGCGTTTCTCATGATGTACTCTGCATATAAGTTAAATAAGCAGGGTGATA
>NW_011494863.1:5075991-5089628 GCF_000754665.1 Bison bison bison
AACTGACCTTTTCCAGTCCTGTGGCCACTGCTGAGTTTTCCAAATTTGCTGGCATATTGAGTGCAGCACTTTCACAGTATCATCTTTCAGGATTTGAAATAGCTCAACTGGAATTCTATCACCTCCACTAGCTTTGTTCGTAGTGATGCTTTCTAAGGCCCACTTGACTTCACATTCCAGGATGTCTGGCTCTAGGTCAGTGATCACACCATCGTGATTATCTGGGTCGTGAAGATCTTTTTTGTACAGTTCTTCTGTGTATTCTTGCCACCTCTTCTTAATATCTTCTGCTTCTGTTAGGTCCATACCATTTCTGTCCTTTATTGAGCCCATCTTTGCATGAAATGTTCCCTTGGTATCTCTAATTTTCTTGAAGAGATCTCTAGTCTTTCCCATTGTGTTGTTTTCCTCTACTGACTGAGAGCTTGGTACTGTGTTCTCCTTCTCTCTTTTCCCTACATTATCTTATCTTGTCCTATGTCTTTCAATTCTATCTGTTGCTGCTGCTGCTGCTAAGTCGCTTCAGTCATGTCCAACTCTGTGCGACCCCACAGACGGCAGCCCACCAGGCTCCCCGTCCCAATTCTATCTGTATGTTTTCAAATTCTAAGTTTATGTCTCTAGGACTGACTGTTCCCCTGATCTCCAGATTCATCCATGCAATCTATTTGATATATTCATTTGAATGTCAGCTACGTTTCAAAGTAAACTTTTCCCAAACAGAATCCTTGATCCTCTCTATCCCTTGACAAAACATTACTCCCCAGCGTTTATTATCTCAGAAAACAGCACCACAATCTATCCAGTTACTCAAGCCTAATAATCCTCTCCATTAAATGTATCGGTGAGTCTGATTCATTCTACTTCATAATGTATCTTGAAAATAACCATTTCTTTCTATTCACTGGTGGCAATCTAGTCAAGCCACTAATCTTCTCAATTCCTACAATGCACCCTCCTCCTCCTCTTACTCCTGTTCACGGGAAGCTTTTCTTCTACATAGTCTGAGCAACTGTTTTAAAACAAAAATCACTATCTGACCTTTCAGTACAGCCCAACAGTACTTACATTTGGACTCTCTGGTCCAGCCTAAAAACTCTCATACTATCTTGGTTCCTGCCTATCTACTACCACCTTGTCCACTCCCACTCCAGCCTCTTGGATTCACTTGCTGTTCCTTAGACGCCAAGCTCCTTAAAGCTACAGGGCTTTTGCATTTGCTGTTTACTCTGCCTGGAGCGCTCTTGACATGACTGAGTCTCTGGTCTCCAGCACCACGTAGGGGAAGCTCCTTGGTGATACTTGGAGAGTCCTACTCTCTCTATGTTACATCATTCCCTTTTGTTTCTGTCATAGCACTATAGTTCATATGGAGTGGGTTGCCATTTCCTTCTCCAACGCATGAAAGTAAAAAGTGAAAGTAAAGTCGCTCAGTCGTGTCCGACTCTTAGCGACCCCATGGACTGCAGCCTACCAGGCTCCCCTGTCCATGGATTTTCCAGGCAAGAGTACTGGAGTGGGGTGCCATTGCCTTCTCTGATATATATACATTACATATTTATAAATATTATATATTTGTTTCCTTGTTTGTGACTCATCATCCTCCACTAGAATGCAGTCTCTCTGGGCTCAGGCCAGCCATTTCTCCAACATCCCACATATAGTAAGTAATCAATAAATATTTTTTAATAAAACTTAATATGCTAACTGGTCAATTATTAGAACAAATAAATGAGTTCAAAAAGATTACTATAGCAATAGGTAAACTTTAGTAGTCCTTTTCTCAAGTAATAGCAATTAGAAAACACAATCAGTTTTTTTTCAAACTCTCATCCACAGTGGCAACAAAACCTTATTAAATGCATATCAATAAACCTAATAAAAATACACAAGAATCTACTTGAAGAAAACTATAAAATCTAACTGAAGTATATAAAAGAAAATGTGATTAGGTAGACTAACATATTTTATTCTTGGGCAGTACTAAAGAAACCAACTTCTCAAAATAAATTTACAAATTCAACTCAGTCTCAATAATGGTCTTAAAAGGGTTTAAAAAAACTTTAAGTCATTTCTGAAATTTATCTGAAGCAGAAAATAAACTAGAATGTCTAAGAAAACTCTTTTCAAGGAAAGAATATTAAGGGGGAAGGTTCACCTTTCCTGGCATTTTTAAAAACTTGAATTCACTTAAAAATTAAAAGTGTTGAAATAGTGTAGAACTAGCATAAGAATAGACAAAACCAATAAAACAGAAACCATGTATGTAAGAAAATTCATATTAAAATAAATGTAATATTTCAAATCATGGGTAAGGAAATTTTGTTTAATAAATGGTGCTGAGAAAATTAGATATTGATTTTTTAAGTAAAATAAAATTAAATCTCAACTAAGCATTATATACAAATACAAATTCTTTATGAATTCAAGAACTAAGCATAAAATTTAAAACTAGAGAAACATTAGAAAAATGTACAGTAATCAAAATTTAGGAGTAGAGTATAAAACCCCAGAAACTATTGAATGGCCTAATAATTTAAATTATCCTAATAAAAGATAACAAGATGGTGGAGTAGAAGGACATATGCTCATATTCTCCTGTGAGAACCCCAAAATTGCAACTAGTTGCTTAACAACAATTGACAGGAGGATGTTGGAACCCACCAAAAAATAAAAAATAAAATAAAAGATAAGTCATAAGAAAAATTTAAAAAGAAGTGAAAGACCCAAAGAAATTATTTGCAACATATACAATATACAAAGTATTAATATACAGAATACATAAGGAATATCTATAAATCAACAAAAGACAACATAGTAGACAAATGGATAGAGATTAGGAAGAGACAAGTCTCAGGAAAAAAATACGTTAGGCCAATAAAAATAGTAACAGATGCTGAATCTCACAAAAAACTATAGAAATGCGAATTTAACACATTTATTTTTTTCACCCATCATCATTCTGGCAAGAGGCTGAAAAAATGAGCTCATACAGCAACAAAACAATACAATTTAAAAACCGACAGAGGAACTAAATAGACATTTTTCCAAAGAAAACAAACAGATGGCCATCAGGTGCATGAAAAGGTGCTTAGCATTATTAATCAGCAGGGAAATGCAAATCAAAACCACAATGAGATATCACCTCACAACTGTTAGACTATCACAAAAGGACAAGAGATAACAAACGTTGATGAGGATGTGGAAAAAAGGCAATCCTTGTGCACTGCTGGCAAAAATATAAATTTGTAAAACCATTATGGAAAAAGTGTGATGCTTCCTCAAAAATTTAAAACTAGAACTATCATATGATTAGTAATCCCATACGATCCAGTAATCCCACTTCTGGTAGTTCTAGTCGTAACTTTTTACCACCATACTTTTTTCCACATCAATGCACCATTTCACATCCACACCAAAAGAGAAGTGACAGTTCTTCTCGGTCTCATCTGGGTGATGGGGGTCGGGCTACATAATCTCCATTTATTCATATGTAGAATGGGAAGAATAATCTCTTAAATTTATTTTGAGAATAAAATAAAGTAAAATAATTATGAGCTTACTGCCTTGCACAGAGCATGTTCTCAATAAAGGAACAAATTACTGCTGCTGATAATAATCATGGTGATGGAGTAGAAACAATGATATCAAAAATTCACATTTCTTAGGCCAAAGACTCTGCTAAGTTCTTTCCATGCATCATCTCAGCCTATCCTTGGAATCATCTGGAGTGGCATGTACTATAGTATATATTATAACATCCTGAATTTATAGATGAGCAGACTGAGGGTCAATGAGGTTGAGTAACTACTTGAGATCATCATTAGCAGATATCACACTCCAGGAGTGAAGCCGAAATTTGACTGACTCCCAGGCTCCCACTCATAAACCTTTATTTGGTTCTTTTTGTATCAGGAGTCAGGAAGATTGCCTTACCTGATGACTGGATGCAAACTACCCAGACACGTTCAAAATACTGTTTCTTGAAGTGTGCTTGGTGAACTGCTTGCACAATTTACCTTTAGAACTAGAACCTGAGAATGGAGCCCTGAATCATCGTTCTCTTTTCTTTTTTAAAACATATTTCTCAGGTGACCCTAATGGACTTTGCCTTTTGAGAACCACAGATTCATCAACCAGATTATATGGTAGGAATAGGAAACACGCCTTGGCCAAATCTCAGCTCACATGTTTTATCTATCAGAATTGCTAACTATCCATTTTCAGGTGTTCTTTTTTTTTTTTTTTCCTTTTCTACTGCCAAGCATTAGTCATAACTTTATATCATCCTTACCACCTACAAGGACATATTCCTATGATGACTTGGGGTTACTCTTGCTCCTGACCTTTATGTTCCACTGGAAATTTCATCAAGCTGAATTCAGTTTTTCCTTAGTCTAGATCATTAAAGTAGTCACAGAGAGCCAGGTCCTCTGGATGAGTTATATAATCCCATAGGCACATCAATTCTGAGGAGTATGCAAACTGGCTTTAGGCCAAGGAAAGGGCTTATGTCTCCATCTCCACCTCTCTGACTCCCTCTCTCTCCCTCTTTCCTTTATCTCCTCATCATCCTCCTTTTCTCAGGGAAAAGATGGAGAGTAAATTTCTTACCTGCTTCCCTTCTCTAGCCATATCCGTTCGATTCCTGGCATTTCATAGTTCCAACACCACTATACATGCTTTCCTAAAAATGTTCTCAACATGCTAGCCCAAGGAAATCAGGACTGAAGCCAATCTCACAGCCAGTACACATGAAGCTCATGCATCCTCTGGGGAAAACTTGTCAGGTGTATTCTTTTGCTTGCTTTCCTCTAGTTACAGCAATTCGGGATGATATGTATATTTGGATGCTCCATTGAAACAGATCATCTATAATTTATGACAGCATCCCTCTCCTGTAGCTGCACTTGCACATGAGGGTATTAACAGAAAGATAATTTTGGCAGCTGCCATTATCCTTGGAGAATTAGAGTTAGCAGAAACTAGACCTCTCTTTGGAGAAGGCAATGGCACCCCACTCCAGTACTCTTGCCTGGAAAATCCCATGGACGGAGGAGCCTGGTAGGCTGCAGTCCATGGGGTCGCTAAGAGTCGGACATGACTGAGCGACTTCACTTTCACTTTTCACTTTCATGCTTTGGGAAGGAAATGGCAACCCACTCCAGTGTTCTTGCCTGGAGAATCCTAGGGATTCTTCCAGGGGGAGCCTGGTGGGCTGCCATCTATGGGGTCTCACAGAGTCGGACACAACTGAAGTAACTTAGCAGCAGCAGCAGACCTCTCTTTAACGCAGCCAGCTTCAATAAAAAGGGAAACATAGGACAAAGACTATGAAGCTGAAACTCCAATACTTTGGCCACCTGATGCAAAGAACTGACTCATTGGAAAAGACCCTGATGATGGGAAAGATTGAAGGCGGGAGAAGAAGGGGACGACAGAGGATGAGATGGACGGATGGCATCACTGACTCGATGGATTTGAGTTTGAGTAAGCTCTGGGAGTTGGTGATGGACAGGGAAGACTGGCGTGCTGCAGTCCATGGGGTCGCAAAGAGTCGGACACAACTGAGCAACTGAACTGAACTGAACTGAGGACAAATCCTGCTCAGTGCCATTCAGTCCTTGTCACACTCTGGTCCTAGCTTGTACTTGAGGGTTATTGATTTAACTTACATTC
Source organism: Bison bison bison (assembly GCF_000754665.1). NCBI lineage: Eukaryota > Metazoa > Chordata > Mammalia > Artiodactyla > Bovidae > Bison > Bison bison. Next base: position 5,081,671 of record NW_011494863.1, read on the forward strand.
TTCCTTTTCAGACATGCAGGTTCAGCAGGCAATGTGAGTTTTTCCCCCTTTCCCTTCCAAAGTTTCCTGTTTGTGGGCTCTCCACAGATGTTTTCTGTTTGCAGCAGCAAGGCACCAATAACTTATTTCTAACAAAAAAGCAAACAGCTTGCCTCATGGCAAAGCAGCTCTGATGGAAACTCCCCAGCTAGTCAAGAAGGGAATGTGGTTATTGTAAACATTTATTCATCAGGCAGTAGGCCTCTTTAATCCCCTACCCTGCCAAAGCCCCATGCTGGCCTCTGACCAACCAGCCAGGACTTCAAAAGGAGCATGCTGGGGGAATCATGGGGGCTCTGGAGGGTGCAGCCCTGTTCTCTTGGCTGGACAGGATGCCTGTCACTGCGGTGTGGAGAAGCTTGGGTTCATGCTTAAAGGGTTTGGAGTGAGCCCCTGGACCAAAAACTGGGCTGAAGTTCAATTCAAGGGCAGATAGAAAGGGGGCACTCCTCCATGGGACAGGTGGCCTGAGGATAGGATTGCCAGATTTACCAAATAAACAGAACACCCCTTTAAATTTGAATTACAAATTACTGATTTTTTTTTTTTTTTTAGTGTAAGTATGTCCCATGCAACATTCGAGACATGCTGAAAAGTTACTTGTGCTTTATCAGAAATTCCTTTGATGGGGTGTCCTGCATTTTATCTGATTCATTCTCCTGGGGGAGTCTTCTCTTTGATGGGGGACTTCTCCAGCTTATTGCTTTTAGGGATCAAAATTTCTCCTCGCAGCCTGACCTGTTGGGATATGTTGTTGGAAACTCTAAAAATTAAATATTCCTTCCCTCTCTCCTTTCTCCCCAGGGTATCCAGGTGCACAGATCCAGTAAAGGCTTTCATTTCACTTTCTGGCAGTGAATCCTCAGCATGGAGCCAGATTCTCCCAGTGGGCAAGTTCTACTGTGGGAAAGGGAGAGGTAACTCTGAAGTTGTAACTCCTTCAAGCAGCCAGGATTCCCTTGAGGAAGAGAGATCCTCAAGACAGGAACTCTGCTTCATCCAAGGGCCTCATTTCAGCAATGTGGATATCTATATGGATAAACTCACGATTCAGCTCACCACTGATCAACTGTGAATTGCTGTTCCATGTACAGATCAGATCAGAACCAATGGGCAAACCTGCCATTGTTGTTGCTGTATTGCCAGAAATAACAGCCATGTGCCTGATTGTGTCCTAACAAGCTGGCCTGAGGATGGGGTGAAAACACTCTGTTCTCCAGGCTCAGACCTCTCATTTGTAGGATGATTTTAAGTTGTGTTGCATAAAGTCCTTGGTGAGGGCTAAGCAACCTGGCTCCTGAGCCTTTCCAGCCCATGCCAACTAGAATCGCTCCATTCTTAATGGTTTAATACTTAGGGTTTTATCTCAGACTGTGTTTGAAAGAAAGGTCCTACAAGGAAAAAGCAAGTTTGAAAATGACTGATCTGGGATATACTCTAATTTCCCTAGCAATACCTCTGCTGGAAAAGTGTCCACATTTTATCAGTGCCTCTCCAAAACTCTTCATGTGGCACTCCAGGCCTTGCAAGCACTGGCACCAAGCCTCTCCCCTCGGGGTCCCCGATACCCACCCCCATGTGCCTCCTTCCATTTATAACAGATCATTCCCTAAATAGCCCACATTCCTTCTCTCCTCTACTTATCAATTTTGAAAAACTATTCTCATCTTTCCAAGCTCGATTCAAAATGTTCCTCCATGGAGAAGTCCCCAGCTTCCCCCTCCTTCTCCAAGAAGTGGAAATATTGTTTGTTTGAATCTATGCTGTGAACACACTCTTCATTGATTATTTGTCAATGCAACTCCCACATTCTACTTCAGGAGAGCAGAAAATGGTCTGTGTCCTTCCCTAAAGCCAGTGGAGGACACTGCACACAGCAATGCATAACGAACCTTCTTCTTGTCTGGGTTATTAGTTTTCTCCATCTTCTGAGCCAAACTCCTTGTCACCTTCAGGACCTGGATGGAAGATGGCTTCCTCCAGGAACCCTTCCCTGACTCTGTGTCCTCACCAAACACATTATAAGCACTTTCATTATATTATTACATTTCACTTAAAATCACTTATTTCGATGCACAACTTCCTCCCACAAAGTGAGTTTCCTGAGGGCAAAACTGTCCTATTCATCTTTATGGCAGAGTTTAATGTCTCATAGTGAATTAGTCCTTAAATAATGCTTATTGAATAAATGAATGAGTAATTGAAAAAAGAGCAATTGAATAAAGTTCAATCCACCACCATTTCTCATATGCTAACAGTACAGTTAGTGAAGCTATATTGTATAGGAGATTAAGAACATAGGCTCTGGACTCTGCTTGAGTTTGATTCCCAACTTCTCCACTTACTAGATGTGTAATTTACTAGAAGTGAATTAACCATTATGTGCCTTACTTTTCTCCTGTGTAAAAGGAGGATAATTATTCCATTCTCATAGGATGGTTATGAGGCTCAAATTAGATCATCAGAATCAAGTACTTCTGATACCTAGCAAGTGCTAAATAAATGTCTACTATCATGATGATGATGATTACTGTAGTTCATCTAATTAACACAGGAAAAGTTACTGTTCTTCACCAAACAACAAAAAATAATATTTTTATTATTATTCCTCAATTATTACTCCTCAATAATATGTATGATATCTTAGCAACATGAATCCATTTCCAGCATTTCTACAATATAGACAATTATCATAGTGTGGCCTATTATTCAGTGTGTTAAGAAAGAAGCCCAGCTCCATCCTGGAACAAAAACAACCACCTTTACACAAAGGCTATGCCAATCCCCAAACCAGGATCAAGTTGAAAATATCTTTCCTCCCTGATTCCATCACATCCTTGTCCCTGTGGACATGCACTGATTGCCTGCAAGAAGGGGCCTGCAGATGGAGCTGTTTCATGCCCTGAGTTGCCTCAGTTATGCAGTAGGTACTTCATGTCTGTTCAGCAGGGTTCTTAGGGTCAGCACCTCACATGACTCACAAAGCGGCAGAGTTGTGAAGGTTCTGTCTTAGTAACAAGACATGGAATCAGTGACAGCTGAGGCAGCTGAATTTCAGGACCCCATCTTTCCCCACTGGGTTATCTTTCCTTTTTATAGCAATCCTTGACTGATTGCTGAAATGCCTTCACTCTGCTGATTTTTAAACAGTGGGCCAAACAGCGGGCCCTCTGTACGGATTCTGCATCCATGGAGTCAACCAAAGGAAGATTGAAAATATTTGGGGAAAAAAATCACAGAGTTGCAAAAAGCAAAGCAAAACTTGAATGTGCACAGGCCAGCAACTATTCATATAGCATTTGCAATATATTAGGTACTATAAGTAATCTAGAGCTGATTTAAGGTATATAAGAGGGTGTGTATAGATGATATGCAAATACTATATCATTTTATATAAGGGACTTCAGCATCCATGGATGTCTGGCACCTAAGGGGTCCTGGAATCAATCCCCCACTGATACCAAGGGACGATTGTTATTACCTGAACCTCAATAGTTCTTAGATCCTTTAAGCATAGGTTCTTTTCCTTGATAGCTTGGTTCCTGGCCAGTATCTATGTCTTTGAGGCATGGAAATGAGCTTGCAAAAGGAAATACATTAGTTATGGCTGCCATTTCCTCTCCAAGGCACATTCATGGGATTGTGAGTACGTGGTTTGGACTGGGGTAGACAGAAGCAAGCAAAGACAACTACAACCTACCAAGGAAGTTCTCACAATCCTAGAACATGTATAGATTTCACCAAGACCCAGCTAATCCATGGCCCTTTAATCACCCATAGCCAACAGCTGCCTATTGTGATTATAGCAGGGCCAGATCAGATCTCCCTCCAGGTTCCAGCATGGGACTGGTAGAGACCTGGAGCATAGGGTGGCCATTTGTGTGGGAAGGAAATATGTGGAATCTAAGTTTCACATGAGTTTCATCAGGGAAAAATATTTGGCATACACTAGGGAAAAGGGATCAAGTTCCTCTTATTCTTTATAATCACTGATTATTCTACCTCAGGACTCAGGATAGGAAAGGGATTTAAGGCAGAAGAGGAACTTGATTAGTTTTGCTTGGCATTTCATTGCCACATGACATAGCCCTTGTAAAGAGCACTAGGCTGGGATCCAGCCTCTGGTTCTGATGTAGCCTCTAAAGCTCACTTGCTGGGCCTTTAGAGCTCACATTAGCACTTCCATCCACAAAGTGAAGGTGAGCTAAAGAACTCCTGGGAGCACCTTAAAAATTCAAATTCTTGGGAATGAGTGCCTATACCTGCATCTCTAATAAGCCTTCCAGATGGTCAGAATGTAGGTGACCCCCAGATCACCCCTATGACCTTCAAGATACTTCCAACTGTAAAGTCCCATGACTCTGGGACTTTGCATGTCACCAGAACAGTAAAATGCTACTTCAAAGTTTGGTCACGAGGTCACTGATATTCATTTATCCTGAAGTTTGTTATCTCCATTGAGGATTATTTGTGAAAAACATCCCCATTCAAATCCCTTTCTTCCAGGTGGGTTTTTGATGACTGCCAATAAAAGGTGGACAGTGAGACTGAAAGAAGAACATCTGATAATGTAAAAAAAATATGGGAGAGCTGGACCATAAAGAAGGCTGAACTCCACAGAATTGTGCTGGAGAAGACTCTTGAGAGTCCTGTGGACTGAAAGGAGATCAAACTAATCGGTCCTAAAGGAAATCAACCCTGAGTATTCACTGGAAGCGCTGATGCCGAAGCTGAAGCTTCAATACTTTGGCCGCCTGATGCAAAGAGCTGACTCACTGGAAAAGATCCTGATGCTGGGAAAAACTGAAGGCAAAAGGAGCAGGGGGATGTAGAGGATGAGATGGTTAGATAGCATCACTCAAGGACATGAATCTGAGCAAACTGAAGGACAGGGGAGCCTGGCATGCTGCAGTCCATGGAGTCACAAAGAGTCAGACACAACTTAGCAACTGCACGACAACAACATATACCACTTCTCAAGCCAGCAAGTGTGAAACTGAGGTGGGGGTGAGAACTGAGGGAGACTTGGACTTCACGGTGAGTCAGATTAAAAGACATGTGTGGGAATAATCATAGACTTACTTCCTCCCAGTTTTAATAGGGTTACCCCAAAAGACCCAGCATATGGATCAATATAATAGGTGGGAATCCACATGATCTGGGAACTGGTCATCCATTTTTTGAATCATTGTTATGAATCAAATGTAAAGACAGATTATTACATTATTAAAACAAATATCCACTGGATTATAGGCTCCTTGAGGAAAAACAGGGACTTTGTCAGTATTTTCCATCTCATATTCACAATACCTGGCACTTAATAGATGCTCATTAAAAATTTATGAACAGGAAGAATTATGTGTGCAAGCGTGGGCTTCCCTGGTGGTTCATATGGTGAAGAATCTGCCCACAATGTGGGAGACCTGGGTTTGATCCTCGGTTGGGAAGATCCCCTGGAGAAGGGGATGGCTACCTACTCTAGTATTCTTGCCTGGAGAATTCCATGGACAGAGGAGCCTGGCGGGCTACAGTCCATGGGGTCACAAAGAGAGGGACACAACTGAGCAACTAACACTTTCACACACTTTCACAATGGATGCTCATTAAAAATTTATGAACAGAATGATATTATTCTTTAAATAACTCAGTATAAAAGTAAGAATAAAAATAGAATGTAAAGTTCCATTTTAAATCATCCTTTGGTTAGCAATTTCAGAAAGTGTACTTTGTCCTTTAATTGCCAAATTAATGGGCTCCCATCTGGTCCCATCACTTCATGGGAAATAGATGGGAAAACAGTGAAAACAGTGTCAGACTTTATTTTTTTGGGCTTCAAAATCACTGCAGATGGTGACTGCAGCCATGAAATTAAAAGACGCTTACTCCTTGGAAGGAAAGTTAGGACCAACATAGATAGCATATTCAAAAGCAGAGACATTACTTTGCCAGCAAAGTCCATCTAGTCAAGGCTATGGTTTTTCCAGTGGTCATGCATGGATGTGAGAGTTGGACTGTGAAGAAAGCTGAGCGCTGAAGAATTGATGCTTTTGAACTGTGGTGTTGGAGAAGACTCTTGAGAGTCCCTTGGACTGCAAGGAGATCCAACCAGTCCATTCTAATGGAGATCAGTCCTGGGTGTTCTTTGGAAGGAATGATGCTAAAGCTGCAACTCCAGTACTTTGGCCACCTCATGCAAAGAGTTGACTCATTGGAAAAGACTCTGATGCTGGGAGGGATTGGGGGCAGGAGGAAAAGGGGACGACAGAGGATGAGATGGCTGGATGACATCACCAACTCGATGGATGTGAGTTTGAGTGAATTCCGGGAGGTGGTGATGGACAGGGAGGCCTGGCGTGCTGCGATTCATGGGGTGGCAAAGAGTGGGACACGACTGAGCGACTGAACTGAACTGAACTGAGTCTTCGCAATGCCTGGAGGTAAATTTGTTCACTAGTTTCTGTATTCAACAAATTGTATTCAGCTAGTAAGGGGACTACAAAGATGAAACAGATATTGCACTCAGGGAGCTGACAATCTGGTATAGAGGTGCAACGTGCATAAGACGTGAGAGCTTTCAGAAAGCATTTGGTAAAGGTAACATTTAATTTTATTTAGAAATACATAACAGAATCTCTCAGACCTGAACTTCATTCTCTCCAAAGGAAAAAAGCAAAATTTCTTCAAAGCATTTATTATCCAACAGAGAAACCATGGATCTAAAAAATACACTATCTTATATGCTAGAAAACAACTGAATTCCCTTTTTTATCTGCATCCCTCCCCACCCTCCTCCACACCACCATCACCAAATGGCAAAACTTTCCAGGGCCTACTCTCCTTCAAATCAAGCATATTTCTAACTACTGTTTATCATAAGCAGAGGCAGCAAATTCCAACTCAAAGTGTCTGTGAATAAATAACAAACTTTCCAAATGATTACATAGTGATAGGCATTGATAACATTTCTTATGAGAAATGTTAAAAGTCCTACCTGGAAGTTGCCAGATCCATCTTGTTTCACCAGTCCCTTCCCCACCATAAGCCTCAAGAGTCCTGTAATGAGGCGGGACTGCCTGTCCACTGTAGATGGATGCTGGCTGGCTCCAAAAATAGCTGCCTCCAAAAAATAGTGAGAACCAACTAGATCTCTGACTAGAATGTCTGACCAGGCATTGAATGGTTGAGGATGGGACTGGGTGGGCTTGGTCGTTTCTCCTGGTTCTCCCAAACAATGATTCTAAATTTCCTGCCATTTAGTACCATCTTAGAATACACAGAAGAACTGTACAAAAAAGATCTTCACAACCCAGATAATCACAATGGTGTGATCACTGACCTAGAGCCAGACATCCTGGAATGTGAAGTCAAGTGGGCCTTAGAAAGCATCACTACGAACAAAGCTACTGGAGGCGATGGCATTACAGTTGAACTATTTCAAACCCTGAAAGATGATGCTGTGAAAGTGCTGCACTCAATATGCCAGCAAATTTGGAAAACTCAGCAGTGGCCACAGGACTGGAAAAGGTCAGTTGTTATTCCAATCCCAAAGAAAGGCAATGCCAAAGAATGCTCAAACTACCACACAATTGCACTCATCTCACACGCTAGTAAAGTAATGCTCAAAATTCTCCAAGCCAGGCTTCAACAGTGCGTGAACCATGAACTTCCTGATGTTCAAGCTGGTTTTAGAAAAGGCAGAGGAACCAGAGATCAAATTGCCAACATCTGCTGGATCATGGAAAAAGCAAGAGAGTTCCAGAAAAACATCTATTTCTGCTTTATTGACTATGCCAAAGCCTTTGACTGTGTGGATCACAATCAACTGTGGAAAATTCTGAAAGAGATGGGAATACCAGACCACCTGATCTGCCTCTTGAGAAATTTGTATGCTGGTCAGGAAGCAACAGTTAGAACTGGAC
>NW_011494863.1:5089728-5105064 GCF_000754665.1 Bison bison bison
AACTGGACATGGAACAACAGACTGGTTCCAAATAGGAAAAGGAGTTCATCAAGGCTGTATATTGTCACCCTGTTTATTTAACTTCTATGCAGAGTACATCATGAGAAACACTGGACTGGAAGAAACACAAGCTGGAATCAAGATTGCCAGGAGAAATATCAATAACCTCAGATATGCAGATGACACCACCCTTATGGCAGAAAGTGAAGAGGAACTCAAAAGCCTCTTGATGAAAGTGAAAGTGGAGAGTGAAAAAGTTGGCTTAAAGCTCAACATTCAGAAAACGAAGATCATGGCATCTGGTCCCATCACTTCATGGGAAATAGATGGGGAAACAGTGGAAACAGTGTCAGACTTTATTTTTCTGGGCTCCAAAATCACTACAGATGGTGACTGCAGCCATGAAATTAAAAGACGCTTACTCCTTGGAAGGAAGGTTATGACTAACCTAGATAGCATATTGAAAAGCAGAGACATTACTTTGCCAACAAAGGTCCATCTAGTCAAGGCTATGGTTTTTCCTGTAGTCATGTATGGATGTGAGAGTTGGACTGTGAAGAAGGCTGAGCACCGAAGAATTGATGCTTTTGAACTGTGGTGTTGGAGAAGACTCTTGAGAGTCCCTTGGACTGCAAGGAGATCCAACCAGTCCATTCTGAAGGAGATCAGCCCTGGGATTTCTTTCGAAGGAATGATGCTGAAGCTGAAACTCCAGTACTTTGGCCATCTCATGCAAAGAGTTGACTCATTGGAAAAGACTCTGATGCTGGGAGGGATTGGGGGCAGGAGGAGAAGGGGACGACAGAGGATGAGATGGCTGGATTGCATCACTGACTCGATGGACGTGAGTCTGAGTGAACTCTGGGAGTTGGTGATGGACAGGGAGGCCTGGCGTGCTGCAATTCATGGGGTCGCAAAGAGTCGGACACGACTGAGCGACTGATCTGATCTGATCTTGCCTACATTTCCCCTCTCTTTTGGGCATTACAGAAGTTGACATGGAAAGTGACAGCTGAATTTTCTATGTTAACTCTAAGACTACCAGATAAAACTCCAGATTGTCATCTTCTTAATAATAAATCTGCATGTATTTTGCTATTGTTTAATGAAATTTTTAAGAAATACAATAAAAGAAAATTATTTAGAAAAATGTAAGAGTCTAGTTCTATAGCAACTGTGCTTATTCTAACAGCTTCATAATGTCAAAGATTTAGACTAAGAGTTCTAAGCAGAGGTGGTACAGTTTTGAAAGTGTGTTTTGGAAATTTCTAGGGGTGTCTTGGTTATACAATGATTGGAGAGCACCACATGCATTTGGGAAAGCTGGAGGTTTCAAGCATCCTGCTGATTTTCATAACGGAGAACTGTCCCAAAATTTGAAAGATTTTTTTATCTTCTACAAGGACAATCCTGTAGCTGAGAAGCCTATTTATAATTATCTTAGCACAGTTTTTGTTTTCACATAAATTTCAAGTGTGTTTTTTTGGTACAGTTTTGATATAAAGCAATTTTCTAGCAATGTGAATGTTTTCTTTTTTACTTTCTCCAGAACATTACCAAGAACTGTTACCCTTTCAGAAAAGTATCAGCCTTTAGCCACTGCTTATGGTATTTAAATCACCACAATTTCTCTGTCACATTCACGGTGATTCAGTACACAGAGATAAGCATACAACTATTACTATTTCCTTATGCCTACAAGTGAAGATAGGACCAAACTTTTGGCAGATTAAAATGAATAATTTTTTCATAGTAAATTACATTTATCTTTATATTGTAGTTAAGACATTTTAATTTTTTGTTACTGTTAATAATGTGTGTATAAACAAGTTATACTGTCTGTGAATTTCATCTCAGGATAGACAAGGAAGAGAACTACAAAGTATTTATTACAAAAAAAAAAAAAAGTCTAGTTACAGAATGTATTATGTTCTTACTCCTTTTAAAAATCTACCTAAAATGAAATGTAACACAGAAAGCAAATACCCAAGTGACCACCAAACAGCTCAAACAATAGAATTTCACCAGAACTACAGAAATCCACTTCAGGCCCTTCTCAAAAATAGTCTCTTTCTTCTGTGAAAAGGTAACCACTATCTTGGCTTTCATGAAAATCTCTTTACAATTTACCACTTAAACATACCTTACTAAACACCAGTATAGTATGTCTTTCTCTCTCTCTCTTTCTTTGAATTGCCTACAAATGCAATTACAGCATGGATGATTGTGGTCTTCGGTTTCTTTCACTAGACATTAAGTTATTGAGTTACATTGTTGAGTCTAGCTAGTGTTCATCTTTTTCATTGTTGCAGAATGTTCCATTGTATGAACATACCACAATTTACTTTTCCATTCTACTACTGATGTTCACTGGGCTGCTTCCAGATTTTGGTGATTACAAATAATGCTATGAGCATTCCTCTTCTGCTTCCTGATGTGTCTATGCACACATTTCTGAGGAGTATATTTAGGATTAACAGATAAAATGAAGGACATCTAGCTAAATTTTAATTTCAGGTAAACACCAAACTTTATTTCACTATAAGTGCATTCAAAATGATGTATGGAGGGTACCAATACTAAAGATTTATTTGTTCTTTAACTAAAATACAAATTTAGCTGGCATCCTGTAGTTTCATTTGCTAAATCTGGCAACGTTAAATATAACCCTATAAGTGGGAAATGCTATATTATAGAATATGTATAACTTAAGCTTCACTGCTGCTGCTGCTGTTGCTAAGTCGCTTCAGTCGTATCCGACTCTGTGAGACCCCATAGATGGCAGCCCACCAGGCTCCCCTGTCCCTGGGATTCTCCAGGCAAGAACACTGGAGTGGGTTTCCATCTCCTTCTCCACTAGACAATGCTAAACTGTTTTACTAAGAAGTTGAATGAAATTACATCTTTAGGAGTGTATGAGAATTTTGTCATTACAAATTTCATGATCACAGTATGTGGGTCTTTTTCTGGACCTTATTCTATTCTATTGGATCATTAGTTCATTCTGGTGCCCACATCACATTGTAATAATTACATAACAAGTCTTGATTTCTTGATTTAAGTAAGTTCTCCCAGCTGTCTTTTTCTTTAAAAGTGTCTTAGATATTTTTAGTCTCTTGAATTTCTATACAAATTTCAAAATCAGACTGGAAAGTTTTAACAAAAACCTGCTGGTATTTTGATTTGTTACTGAATCTATAAACAATTATAAAGCACATCTTTATAATAATTTGTCATCTAATTCATGAATACTGGGTATAACTATTTAGTCCTCCTTTTTTAATCATTTTATCCTTTAACATATGTATCAGTTAAAGCCCCACTTGAAAATACCAAGAAAGTATCTATTTCTGAGCATGATTCTATTGTCTTTTTTCCCTTTTGATTATGAATTATATTTTATTGTTCCACTATGTGTGTCAAAATTTTTATGTTAAAATATAGTAGATACAAAAATAAATACTAGTAATTCCGAGAAAAGGCCATATCATTTCTGAGACACTGACAATAAGGGGGATTGAGGAAACTGACCTGTAGGTGAACTGAGTCTAGCCTGTTGCCACTTTAATTAGTTCAGCTCACCATTTATTCAAAAGTTTTATGGAAGGGATGAAAAGTTTCCATACAGCAAGGCTTAAGATCAGATCCTTGGCAGATACCAAAGGTTTCTTTATACTTTAAAGATGAGCCACCATTTTTCTGAACCATAGGGAATCTTACTTTGCTTTATAGTCTGGATGCCAGCTTTTGGGGTCACTCATGAGATTTTTTACTTTTTAGTCATAATTTTAACTTTCTACAAGCCTCAGAATCTTTCTCTACCTCTGTCCTGCTGCCAGTCTTTGAAGAAGAGTAGCAGTGGACTCAGTGAAGGCCTGATGTACCTCAACAGGATTTTTCTTAGCTACTCTGCTGTTCCCCACAGACTACAGAAGGCAGCTCCAGTGCACTCAATAACAGTATTTTTGTTTACTTTTATCTTCTGTTTGCTTGCTGCTGCTCAATAGAAATACAACTGATTATGTATATTGAGCTTATATCCAGTAACACTGTTCTATTTACTTATTATTCTAATGGTATTAGGATGGTACAAAAGTAAATGCAGCTTTTGTATTGTTGAAATTTTCCATTTGATATCAGAATATTAACACATTCTTAAATGTGGTTATGCTACACATCATTTTGGGCTTCCCTGATGGGCTTCCCAGTTGGTAAAGAATCTGACTACAATGCAGGAGACCCTGGTTCAGTTCCTGGGTTGGGAAGATCTTCTGGAGATGGGATAAGCTACCTATTTCAGTATTCTTGGGCTTCCCTGGTGCCTCAGCTGGTAAAGAATCTGTCTGCAATGTGGAAGACTTGGGTTCAATCTCTGGATTGGGAAGATCTCCTGGAGAAGGAAAAGGCTACCCACTCCAGTATTCTGGCCTGGAGAATTCCATGGGCCATATAAACCATAGGGTCATAAAGAATCAGACACAATTAAGCAATTTTCACTTTCACACATCATTTTAATGTGCATTTCTCACTTTTTTTTTTGCTGATGACATCACTTGTTGTTTATTTTATATCAATTTTAGACTATAGAAATTCAAGCCATTTTCTTTTTTTAAATTTTTTTAAATTGTTAAATTGAGGGATAATTGCTTTACAATATTGTGCTGGTTTCTGCTATATATCAACATGAATCAGCCATAGGTATACATATAACCCCTCCCTCTTGAACCTCCCTCCCACCTCCTGCTCCATCCCACCCTTCTAGGTTATACAGATCACCAGTTTGAGCTCTCAGAGTCATACAGCAATTTTCTTATTCAATTTCAAAGTGGGTCATAAAGCAGCAGAGACAACTCGTAACATCAGCAATGCATCTGGCCCAGGAAATGCTAATGAACGTACAGTGCAGTTGTGGTTCAAGAAGTTTTGCAGAGGAGACGAGCACCTTGAATAAGAACATAGTGGCTGGCCATCAGAAGTTAACGACCAGTTGAGAGTCATCATCAAGGCTATCCTCCTACAACTACATGAGAAGCTGCCAAAGAACTCAACACCGACCATTCTGTGGTCATTCAGCATTTGAAGCAAATTGGAAAAGTGGAAAAGCTCAATAAGTGGGTGTCTCATGAGCTGACCACAGATTAAAAAAAACAAAACAAAACTGTCCTTTTGAAATGTCATCTTCTCTTATTCTACACAACAACAATGAACATTTTCTCAATCAGATTGTGATGTGTGACAAAAAGTGGATTTTATATGACAACCTGTGATGGCCAGCTCAGTGGCTGGATCTAGAAGAAGCTCCAAAGTACTTCCCAAAGTCAAACTTGCACCAAAAAAGGTCATGGTCACTGGTGGTCTGCTGCCCATCTGATCCACTACAACTTTCTGAATCTGGGAGAAACTGTTACATATGAGAAGTATGCTCAGCAAATCAATGAAATGCACCAAAAACTGCAATGCCTGCAGCCCGCACTGGCCAACAGAAAGAGCCCAATTCTTCTCCACAGTAATGCTTGACCACATGTTATACAACCAATGCCTCAAAAGTTGAATGAATTGGGCTATGAAGTTTTGCCTTACCAGTCATATTCACCTGATCTCTCACCAACCAACTACCACTTCTTCAAGCATCTTGACAACTTTTTGCAGGGAAAACACTTCCGCAACCAGCAGGATACAGAAAATGCTTTCCAAGAGTTTGTCAAATCCTGAAACACAGATTTTTACGCTACAGGAATAAACAAACTTACTTCTCATTGGCAAAAATGTGTTAATTGTAATGGTTCCTATTTTGATTAATAAAGATGCATTTGAGCTTAGTTAAAATGATTTAAAAATTCATGGTCCGAAACCTCAATTACTTTTGTACCAACCTAATAGATACTTTGGAGAAGTGCAAAGTGCAAAGAAGCACTCAAGGATCTTGACAGTTAACTTCAGCATTACCCACTGGTTAAGAATGTTAATTCTTGAGCCTCATTCCTGGGTTTAAATTCAAGCTCTGCCACTTGCTAACTAAATGACACTGGGCAAGGTTTTGCTTTGTTTTGTTCACCATTTTCTCATGTATAAGGATAATAATAGCACCTCTTTCACATGTTTGTTGTGTGAGTTAAATGAGATAATACATGTACAGTACTTACAACAGTGCCTGGCACTTAAAAAGTACTTGATAGACAATAATTCCCACCACCTCCCAGCATCTTCCCAGGTCTCTCTCCCTGTTGCTCCCTGTGCTCCAGCCTTAGTGAAGACTTTCTCTACTGCCTTAAACACAGTTCTGCCTTTCTTTGCCTACCTAACTCCTTCTCATTTCTTAGCTCTCAAGTTACATATTGCTGCCATGAAAAACGAAACCCTCACCACTACCACCATCACCCCAGGACCACAGTAAATTCTACAGCCCTCTTACTACCTCCAAACAGTGAATAGCAGCAAATAGTGCCACATGTTAACAGCAGCAAATATTGCCACACGTTAACATACACCAAAAAGAAGTCTTTATCTAAAGGAGCATTTCAATGTACTACAACATTTGTACTGAATTAAGCTATTATACTCTATTACACTGTATCTTTGGTTAATTCCAAATACTGTAAGAGGATTTTTCCATATTAAAAAGGATTTAAAAAATTTTTTATAAAAATTGCATGTGCCATCATAAAATGCAGCTGGAATTTATTTGCATAATATCAGGTTTCTCAAAGTTTAGTGCAGTAATTACATACTGCTGTCATGATGAGAATTTGGAGCTCGGCCAGGCATGTTTTTGCAGTGCTATTGCCATCTCAAACTTCACCCTCCCCTTTGAAAGCACCCCAAATGTTCCTTTGATACCAGTATTAAAAAAAAAAAAAAAAAAAAAACCTATGGAAAAATATAATCATCCAAACTCAGAGAAAAGAGATCAGGAGATTAGCACTGAGATAGGTTAAAATAATACAGCCATTCATCTATTTGGGAGTTGAGATGTTTTGCCTAGAGGAGGGGGATGGTTGGTGTCTCCCTCAAACTCCCAGGTCTTAGGATAATACACTTCAGTGCGCTGAGACCTGTTTCCTCTTCCCTATCACCACCAATTTATTTAGCGATGCTGAGAAAATTCCTCAGTTTTCTGAACTTTAAACTAGTGCCTTTCCAAGATGATCTTATAGATCAGAGGTCAGTAAAATTATTTTTTTCTTTTACTATAAAAGTCCAGGTAGTAAATGCTTTCAGCTTTATAGGCCCTATGATCATTGTTGCAATTACTCAAATTTGTTGCTGTCATGTAAAAGTCACCAGAGCAAGTCATAAATGAATGGATATGACTATGTTCCAGTAAAATTTTATTTTCAAAAATAGATGGCAGGCTGTATTTGGTCTGCGGTACACAGTTTCTGAGCAATGCTATAAACTACTTCCTAATAAATAAGAATATAATTTATTCATTGTTTGTTCATTTACTTATTCAAAGAGTATTTATCAAGAGTTACTATGTATAACAGGCACCATTCAAGGGACTGGAGATAGAGCAGCAAAGCAGACAGGTAAGGTCCCTGGTCTGTCTCTTTTGTCAAGAAAGAAAGTTTCAAATAATAAATACGCAAACACATAATTAGGTGCTTTGAATATATTAAAACTGAATGTGTCATGGGAAATGTCTGAGGCCTGCAGGAAAATGTACCTTGGAGATATGACTCCAAGAGGGTGGCTTTGCACAGACGCTATGAGTCTGTGCACTGGTGCCTTATATACCATTATCTTTAACCCTCATGATAGCACCACAAGTTGTATTAATGAATTTTTTTTACAGAAGAGGAAAAACATTCCCAGAGGCTTCAAGAAGAAAGATAACATGCCTACAATTCATAGCAGAACTCCCAATTCATAACAGAACTGGGAGTCAAATCCAGGTTCACTTGTTTCCAAGGACCAAGGATTTCCCATGTCTGCTAGAAACTATTAATAGAATCTCTGCTTAGACAGTCCAGTACAATGCCTGTGCTAGAATTATTGGAAATCAGGACTGGAAAGAAACCAACAGACACCTTCATTCATGTACCTTTTATTCAAGTATCATTCACTCCTTTAACAAATATTTACTGAGCACCTACTATGAAAAGGCACAACTAAGGATACCGTGATGAGTCAAACAAATAAGGTCTCTGACCACAGGGATGCTGGAAAATGTTGAAAACTGGCTCTGGTGAGGTAGAAGGAGCTCTGATTTATACCATGTGCCAATTTGTGTGGTATAAATACTTCCCCCATGGAGGATTTCAAGTTGATAGCTTGTTGTGAAACAACTTGCAATATTTCTGACAACCTGACAATTGTTTTTTTGTGACAAGTTCTGCACATCCCTTGCTCTGTGGACCCTCTGTGCTTACTATCTAGTATGGACACAGACAAGTAAACAGGCCATTTTAATACAGGGTAAGAAGTACGATTATAGGTGGTGGAAGTAGGATACTTTCGGTGCTGGATTAATGCAAAGAATAGACATATAAACCCGACATAAATAAAGAAAGAAAGAACAGAAGCAATTGCTGTGATATATTTGACACCAAAGATGGAAATATTTGGGAACATATGTATTTTGATAGATATAAATCCTCACTTTCTGTAGAAATATTTGTCATCTTGTTGACACACTCCAGATGATCCTTGAATGAAATTATTTATATTGTTGTTTTACTTCTCAACTTTACTTGGCAAAAAGTAGCCTGATTTAACTAAACATTTGGGGTTCTAGTGTCATTCCTGCTGCTAACTGGTCCTGTGACATGGGCAAGTAACTTGATTCTTTGTGTACTGGTGCCTAAATTACCCGAAGAATGTCAATGTCAGTGCTTCACTATTAAACCTCTCCAGACATATAAGCATTTTATTTTGATGAAGCACCTCTTTTTTGTTCCCCTCACTGGGGCTCACAGACAACAGGCATAAATGACAAGATGGAATTCCAGATTCTACCCCCATTTTCCAAATCATAGAACCATTTAGAGAAGGACCATCTTAGAACTAAAAATTTAGCAAAGCCCACATTAAAAAAAAAATCTATAAAATCCACAGTATTTTAAAACCAAGATAGGACAGGAACACCAATGCTATGTGCACAGCCTTTTGAAAATGTCAGCAGCTCTACAGCTTGAGAACAAAGGCAGATACTGAAACTTACAGGACTTGAGAGCTTTCCCAGTCACATCTTCAGGCATTTGCTCATTTCTAACATTCACTCTCTTTGTAAAGGAGACAGCGACTGGGATCTGTTCAGACTGGAACCTGTTCATACATGTTCATCCACTAGGTAACAGTTGTTGGAAGAACATGGATGATCAGCACATGAGTTGTCATCCTCATACCCTGGAGTTGTAATTGTCTTTCTAGCATTGTCCACAAGAAGGATCTATGTTTTTAGGTTTCATCCCTCAGTTCCCTGATTCCAATAAAGGAGGCTGAGGGCCATGGCTTATTCCACTGAGGCTCTCTTTCCACAGTCATCCTGATTTAGTTCACCTCTTCTGATGTGATTGTGTGGGCAGGCCACTCAGACCACTCCAGCACAAACCACAGCAATTCCAAGTCTTGCCTCACTTCATTTTTAAGTGAGGCTTATATCCCAGGGATTGGAGATGTGGTTAATAAAAGGACCACAGCTGCAACCTGAAAAGCTAATTTTTTAATGGTTGTTCCAAACATATGCATTGGGTTCATTTGGAATTCATCCCTCTAACTTTGGTTCCAAAGCAATACGTAGTGGTCTTCAGAACATATGGATGGTGGGCTCTGATGAAGATTTTGTCTATATCTAAAAACCCCAAATGGGATAGATCAATTGACAGACTCAGGTTCTCCACTCAGACTAGCTTCCTGGACGTGGTTAACCATATAATGACCAAATCCATACTTTACTGTGGAAAATTCTTCAAGAGATAGGAATACCAGACCACCTGACCTGCCTCCTGAGAAATCTGTATGCAGGTCAAGAAGCAACAGTTAGAACTGGACATAAAACAACAGACTGGTTCCAAATAGGAAAAGGAGTATGTCAAGGCTGTATAATGTCACCCTGCTTATTTAACTTATATTCAGAGTACCTCATGAGAAACGCTGGGCTGAATGAAGCACAAGGTGGAATCAAGATTGCCGGGAGAAATATCAATTACCTCAGATATGCAGATGACATCACCCTTATGGCAGAAAGTGAAGAAGAACTAAAGAGCCTCTTGATGAAAGTCAAAAAGGAGAGTGAAAAAGGTGCCTTAAAACTCAACATTCAGAAAACTGAGATCATGGCATCCAGTCCCATCACTTCATGGCAAATAGATGGAAAAAATGGAAACAGTGACAGACTATTTTGGGGGGCTCCAAAATCACTGCAGATAGTGACTGCAGCCATGAAATTAAAAGATGCTTGCTCCTTGGAAGAAAAGCTATGACCAACCTACACAGCATATTAAAAACCAGAGACATTACTTTGTCAACAAAGGTCCATCTAGTCAAAGCTGTGGTTTTTCCAGTAGTCACGTATGGATGTGAGAGTTGGACTATAAAGAAAGCTGAGTGCTGAAGAATTGATGCTTTTGAACTGTGGTGTTGGAGAAGACTCTTGAGAGTCCCTTGGACTGCAAGAAGATCCAACCAGTCCATCCTGAAGGAAATCAGTCCTAAATACTCATTGGAAGGACTGATGCTGAAGCTTCAACACTTTGGCCACCTGACGAGAACTGACTCATTAGAAAAGACCCTGATGCTGGGAAAGATTGAAGACAGGAGGAGAAGGGGACGACAGAGGATGAGATGGTTGGATGGCATCACCAACTGGATGGACATGAGTTTGAGCAAGTCCCGGGAGTTGGTGATGGATAGGGTAGCCTAGTGTGCTGTAGTCCATAGGGTCACAAAGAGTCAGGCACAACGGAGTGACTGAACTGAACTGAACACTGTTCTTTGTAAACCAAACCTCGTTTCACATCAAAAAGCTACCAGGTATCTGGGTCTGTGTGCTTCACTATAATTTTCTATCAGAATATCAGTAATTGCACATTCAACCAGACAGACTGGCAGGCAATACAGGTCACACATTTAGTCAGAAGGACCATGGGACATGGTGAAGGCTGTGACAAAGTAGAAAGCACAGGTCTTGTGTACAGGAGGCAGATTGTTCCCCCAGATTGTTGCTATGTGACAAAGTAAGCCCAGTGGTATAAGACCTGCTAACTTTTCAAAGGAAGCCTACAATCTGGATTTTGATGTAAATTCCCTCAATTTGTAATGGTTCACAATTAATCTTTGTTTAAATCCATGGGCCAAAAACATTGGTGGGTTAGAATAAGGCATACATACCACAAGTTTGCAATCTCTGGAATTGATAGAACTACTTTCTATAGCCACCTGTAATTTTGAAGATTTTTCCACAGCTTAAAAATGGGACCAAATTTAATCTTCCACCCTTGCCATGTACCCTTCTTTTTTTAATATGCTTTATTTAATTATAGGCTGAATTCAGGAAAGTGCATATATCATAAGTGCACAAGTTCACAAACTGAACATACATGTATAACACTCAATTCTGGAAACAGAACATGATCTGCCTTTTGAAAGCCCTCTTCCAGTCAGTACCACAATATTAACATGATTGCAGACATATTTCTGTTATTCTTCTAAGTAAAGCCAAATTCCAACCATCTCATCATCTGTCATCCCCTTCTCCTCCTGCCTTCAGTCTTTCCCAGCATCAGGGTATTTTCCAAGAAGTCAGTTCTTTGCATCAGGTGGCCAAAGTATTAGAGTTTCAGCTTCAGCATTAATCCTTCCAATGAATATTCAGGACAGGAAGCCTGGCATGTTGTAGCCCATGGGGTCTCAGAGTCAGACACAACTGAGCAACTGAACTGAACTTAAAGTCAAATTAATGCATCAAATGAATATTGGCTGTGCACAAATTAGTTACAGTAATAGTACAGGTACTACTACATTACTATAATATTGCTATAGCACAGCAAACTGGATTGCCAAAAGGCAAAGTCTACATATAGAGTCGCCATACTAGGAACTTTGGTCTGATATTTCAGACAATGTATCAGCAGAGTTAAAATAACGTCCAGGGCTCCCTGGGTGGCTCATTGGTAAAGGATCTGCCTGCCAATGCAGAAGACACGGGTTCAATCCCTGGTCCAGGAAGATCCCACATGCTGCAGAACAACTAAACCTGTGCACCACAACTAACCGCAACTATTGAGCCCAGCTGCCACAACTACTGAAGCCCACATGCCCTAGAGCTCATGTTCCACAAGAGAAGCAACTACAACGAGAAGGCAAGCACTGCAACAAAGACTAGACCCCACTTATCACAACTAGGGAAAAGCCCAAGTAGCAATGAAGACCCAACACAGCCAAAAATAAATAAAGGAATATTATTTATTTTTTAAAAAGACAGCCCTTTAAAAAATAACCTCCCTGACCTAATTTTCTACTCACTTTGCTGATAAAAGCAATGCCAAAGGAAAGGCTTTGACCTTATAGCCTTTTTGTTACCTAATCCATGTCATTTGCACCAAATGCTTCCCTAACTACATGTTTAGGTAAAATCCAAATCTATGTATAGTTTCCCAGTCTCTATGAAAGGAGTACCAAGATGCTATCAATTTTTTTAATGTAATCAGCTCTCTGTATAAAATGCAGGCCTTTTTTCATAAAATCAGCTCTCTGTATAGAATTCAGGACTCTGTATAAAATGCAAGACATTTGTATAAAATGCTTGTATTTATCTTACAAAGTTTATGTCAAACCATCAAAAGCCCGGCTGTGCTTTGCCTCCTTAATGCATTTGTCTTTCTTCCTTCAGCAGTCATCCTGCAGTTTAATTTTCTGTTCCTCACATCCTTTGTTTTGAAAGCAACCTGAACCTGGCATCAGTTTTTTTTAAGTGAGAAATAAATAGTCTGTGATGTATGTTATGGCACATTTGGCACAAGACGCTAAAACAAAGACAGGGCTTTGTGGGTTTTTGTATCAAAACACATGCCAGCACTTGGCGAAAGCAGTCCTGGTGAACTTACCATAGATTGCAATCGCTTCTTGATTGATTCAGCTGCTGTCCATCTGTTCTGGCTGTCCGCTGCCATTCCAAGCTGCTCCTTCTCCACGCCCAGCTGCCAGGCAGAGAAATCACCACAATTTACACTCCCAGTGCACAGTCCCCAGCCCCGCTGTCTGGATTTTCACATATTGACTGGAAAAGGGCATCAAAAATGCCTTAAATCCCACTTTATTAATAATCTATGAAACACAAGCAACACTGAGATGGCTTTTCACCTATTATATGTAAAGTTTGTTTGCCGTCCTCATTGTTTGACTAAAATGACCTGTTTGAGGAGAATGAGGAAATGGAAATTCTTACATTGCTGGAGGCAGTTAAACCCATCCAAACCCATCCTAATCTGGTAGGTAGGATTTTGGTCTCTGTGGCTTTTGCTCCTAACATGGCAAAAGGGACTTTGCAATGGAATTGAGGCTACTAATCAATTGGCCTTACCATAGGGAGACACTTCTGTATTATCAGATGGGCCCAATGTGATTACAGGAGCCCTGAAGACCAGAAGAGACAGAGATGTGAGGAGGAAGCTTTGATGCCATGGCTGGTTCTGAGATACAGCAGGTTCTGGGCAGGTATTGGTGAATGAGTTCTAGGGATAAGGGCGGCCCCAGCTGACAGCCATCAAAGACACAGAACCTAGTCCTGCAGATGTGCGTGCACGTGTGTGCTCTGTCATGCCTGACTTTTATGTGATGCCCCCGTGGACTGTAACCCGCCAGGCTCCTCTGTCCATGGAATTTTCCAGGCAGGACTACTGGAGTGGGTCACCATTTCCTTCTCCATCTGCAGCTGTGAGGAAATGAATTCTCTCCACAGCACAAAGGAGCTTGGAAACAGATTCTCCCCATAGAGTTTCCAAGAGGGAACATAGCCTGCTGACACCTGCTTCTGGCCTTTTGAGACTCAAAGCAGAGAAACCAGCCAAACCCTTTGGATATTTTACCTACATAAGCCTGAAATAATGAACATTGTCTCAGTTCACTAGATTTGCCTTACTTGATCATGGCAGTGTGTTAGTCAGGGCTCTCCAGAGAAAACAGAACCAACAGGATAGAGCTGTATTCAAGAGGAGACATTATCAGAATTGGTTCCAGTGTTAAGAATGAGGGATTTCCAGGTGGCTCAGTGGTAAAGAATCCACCTCCAAAGCAGGAGACGGGGTCAATCCCTGGGTGGGGAAGATCCCCTGAGGTAGGAAATGAAAACCCACTCTAGTATTCTCGCCTGAAAAATAGTATGGACAGAGGCGGCTAGCAGGCTAGAGAGTCTGGCATGACTTAGCCACCAAGCACACACACACATTACGAATGAAGCCAGAGAAGTCTGACAACCTGCCACCTACAACCTGGAGACACAGAAGAGCCACTGGGGTAATCCAGCCCGGGCCTGTGACCCTGAGAACCAAGGCACTTCTAGTGTAAGTTTCTGAGTCCAAGGGCCGAGAACCTGGAGCTCTCCTGTCCCCGAGCAGGAGAAGAAAAACGCTCCGGCTCAAGGAGGACGAGGTTGGGTCATAACCCCTCCCGCTCCCCCCGTGGACACAACGACTCTGCAGCAACGTCAGATCAAACAGGAACGGCTGGGACATAATCTCCCCATAAACACCGTCCCCAGCACAACCACCCACAATCAGGAGTGAACAGAAAACCCAGAGCTTCTCCCTGAGGAGCAGAGTTTGATCCCCACACACGGTACCCTAACTTTCAAAACCTGTACCTGAGAGTCGGTTCCTCAAAACATCTAGTTTTGAAAACCAGCAGGGCTTGTGTCCATAGACCACAGGCTACACTAACCTTGGAGACGCCTCTTAAAGGGCTCACAGTTGAACTCACCCAGATAAAGTTTAGTGAGGCGGTAGCCTCTGGAAAGAAGCCCAGACTGTACGTGGTGGTGGTTTAATCACCAAGTCGTGTCTGACTCTAGGGGCCTCATGGACTGTAGCCTGCCAGGCTCCTCTTTCCATGGGATTCTCCAGGCAAGAATACTGGAGTAGGTTGCCATTTGTTCACCTGAAAGGTGTATGTCTGACAGGAATCTAATTTGGCACACAACCAGGGGCCTACTGGTTGACAGGCACCATCTCCAAGCTCCAGCCAGTGGAGGCATCTTTTCTTTTTAAAAAAATGTTATACTGAGTAGCAACAGCGCCAGACCCCACTTGAGGTGCTCCTAGCGGTTTTGTCAGTGTTGTTTCTCCAGTGGCGGCAGGTCTTTCCCCGGGAACAGAAAGAGTCCGGGTTGTGTTTCTCCCC
>NW_011494863.1:5105164-5154398 GCF_000754665.1 Bison bison bison
ACCAACAGCGCCAGCCCCCACTTGAGGTGCTCCTCGCGGTTTTGTCCGTGTTGTTTCTCCCGTGGCGGCAGCTCTTGCCCGGGAATCAGAATGAGTCCGGTTAGTGTTCCTCCGCGGAATTCTCTCTCCGGCGGCGAATGCAGCCTAAATCGTCTGAGTCCGCGATGAACAGAGAAATGGAACTAGTCCATAAACTCTATCGGTGGCTTGCGCTTTGAAACTATAGAAGAAAGTTTGAGGAACAAGCAATGAGGAAAACTTACAGATGTAGTAATGAGGAATCCTGCAAGTAAAAGATAAGAAAGGTTTGATTTTGTAACTTTTTCATCCATGGCTGAGGTTGAGGCTGCCATGGCCACAGAACCTCATTCAGTTGATGGGACAGTGGTTGAGCCAAAATGTGCTATTGCAAGAAGGGAATCTAGAAAGCCAGGGGCTCATGTAACTATGGGGCTTCCCACGTGGTGCTCATGGTATAGAACCCCCCTGCCAAAGCAGGGGACATGAGAGACCCAAGTTCGATCCCTGGGTCTGGAAGATCCTCTGAAGGAGAGCATGGCAACCCACTACAGTATTCTTGGTTGAAGAATCCAATGGACAGAGGAGCCTGGCGGGCTACAGTCCATGGGGTCACAAAGACTTGAACACTGACTAAAGCAACTTAGTATACACACCCACGCATATGTAACTGTGAAGAAGCTGTTTGTTGGTGGAATAAAGAAGATGCTGAGGAACATCATCTTAGAGCTTACTTTGAGGAACATGGAAAAATTGATACCATTGAGATAATTACTGATAGGCAGTCTGGAAAGAAAAGAGGGTTTGAATTTGTTACTTTTGATAACCATGATCCTGTGGATAAGATTGTGTTGCAGAAATAACATGCTATCTTGGTCATAATGCAGTAGTTAGAAAGGTTTTGTCTAGACAAGAAATGTAGGAAGTACAAAGTTCTAGAAATGGGAAAGAAGGTGACTTTGGTTTCAGAGATTCTCATGGTGGTGGTGAGGGGGGGGGTGTGTGAAAATTTTGGACTAGAGCCTAGAAGTAACTTTAGAGGAGGCTCTGGTGGATATGGAAGTCGTGGTGGATTTGGGGATGGATAATGGGTATGGAGGAGGACCTGGAGGTGGCAGTTTTGGAGATAGCCCTGGTTATGGAGGAAAAGGAGGATATGGTGGTGAAAGACCTGGATATGGCAACCAGGGTGAGGGCTACAGAGGTGGTGATGACAACTATGGAGGAGGAAATTATGGAAGTTATGAAAATTATGATTTTGGAAATTATAACCAGTAGCCTTCTAACTATGATCCAGTGAAGAGTGGAAACTTTGGTGGTAGCAGGAACATGGGGAACCATACGATGGAAGAGACTCTGGTCCAGAAGTCTTCAGAAGAAGTGGGAGTTATGGAAGTAGAAGCCAATATTGAGCTTCTTCCTGTTTGCCACAGGAAGAGGTCTCACTGCAGGTAACTAATAAAGAAATGGCCAACCAGAATCCTCAAGAAATAAGAAATTCTGTACCATCTGAAAGTAGTTCTTGTTGGTGCCTTGATTTTAAAAAGCACTCTAAGAATAAAGGGACATGCTTTCTGATAAAAATAATAGACTTCATTTAGGACATATTCTTAATATAAAACAATTACAAAGTGAGGATAATCACTCACCTAGAGCCAGACATCCTGGAATGTGAAGTCAAGTGGGCCTTAGAAAGCATCACTACGAACAAAGCTAGTGGAGGTGATAGAATTTTGGCTGAGCTGTTTCAAATCCTGAATGATGATGCTGTGAAAATGCTGCACTCAATATGCCAGCAAATTTGGAATACTCAGCAGTGGCCACAGGACTGGAAATGTCAGCCTGGCATGCTGCAATTCATGGGGTTGCAAAGAGTTGGACACGACTGAGCAATTGAACTGAACTGAACATCAAATCAGCTAGAAAGATAAATGTATCATGTTTTGAATTAGGTTTTGTGAGTAGACAGATTAAAAATCTATTTTAAATATAAACTTTATTAAAATAAATAGTCATATTCAAATACTTGGTGTAATGTTTACACATAGAATGTGAATCTTGTTATATGAATATTAAGTTGTCTAAAAGATTGTCATCCCCTCGATTTATAAAGCAATTTCACAAAGCAATGCATATTCCCATTTCCCTTTCAGTTCAGTTCAGTTATTCAGTCATGTCTGACTCTTTGTAACCCCATGGATTGCAGCACACCAGTCTTCCCTGTCCATTACCAACTCCCGGAGCTTACTTAAACTCATGTCCATTGAGTCCATGATGCCATCCAAACATCTCATCTTCTGTCATTCCCTTCTCCTCCTGCCTTCGAACTTTCCCAGCTTCAGGGTTTTTTCCAATGAGTCAGTTCTTCACATCAGGTACCCAAAGTATTGGAGTTTCCACTTCAGCTTCAGTCCTTCCAGTGAATATTCAGGACTGATTTCCTGTAAGATGAACTGGTTGGATATCCTTGCAGTCCAAGGGACTCTCAAGACTGCAAGGATATCCAAGGGACTCTAAAGAGTCTTCTCCAACACCACAGTTCAAAAGCATCAATTCTTCAGCGCTCAGCTTTCTTTATAGTCCAACTCTCATATCCATACTAGATGGACTTTTGTTGGCAAAGTAATGCCTCTGCTTTTTAATATGCTGTGTAGGTTGGTCATAGCTTTTCTTCCAAGGAGCAAGCGTCTTTTAATTTCATGGCTGCAATCACAATCTGCAGTGATTTTGGAACCCCCCAAAATGAAGTCTCTCACTGTTTCCATTGTTTCCCCATCTATGTGCCATGAAGTGATGGGACCAGATGCCATGATCTTAGTTTTCTGAATGTTGAGCTTTAAGCCAGCTTTTTCACTCTCCTCTTTCACTTTCATCAAGAGGCTCTTTAGTTCTTCACTTTCTGCCATAAGGGTGATGTCATCTGCATATCTGAGGTTCCTTTCAATAGTGATAGATAAATGAGAAAAGCATTGTGGACATTATTGCCTCTCCCTAATAAAATGCCATTCTTTATACACTGTAAAAAAAAAAAAAAAGCTTTATTATCTTTTTTATTTCCCCTGCCCCTGTGGGTACTATCTATATGCTTTCCTTCGGCTCATTCCAGTTGACAGTTGAGGAATTTTTTAGCTCTAGCTGATGGGATCCATTTTTTCTTTCTTTTTTGTTTTCTTTTTCTTCTCTATGTGTGCCTTTTCTTCTGTATATGTGAATGTTCTGAATATATGAAGCAAAATTTGTTTGCCTTCCCCATATTCATTCCTACTTCTTCTGAGTATAGCCCCTAATTTAAACTAGGAATTTCCCTTGCCCCTACCTCATGGGACATGCACTTCTCCTTCAACTCAGGCTAAGCAGTGGCTCTTATTTCCATGATAATTGTAATTGATTCAGGAATGAATACATGAACCTAATAGACCAATGAGATGCCATAAAATTTTGACTGGCAATCCTTGAGTAGAAACAGTCTCCTTTTTTCACTGTGAACTTGAAAATAAGCAGGAGCTGAAGCAAATGCAGCCATTTTGCTACTATGAGAAGCATGGGAATTGAATCACTACAATGAAGAAAGCCTATGGACATTGCTCAAACTCAGGATGAAGCCGTAACTGAATCTAGCCTTACCCTTTGTATTATTTATATCTATGAAATAATAATTGCCCTTTTGCTTAAGTCCTTGGATATATGGGATACCACTTACAAGGAGATCCAACCAGTCCATTCTAAAGATCAGCCCTGGGTGTTCTTTGGAAGGAATGATGCTAAAGCTGAAACTCCAGTACTTTGGCCACCTCATGCAAAGAGTTGACTCACTGGAAAAGACTCTGATGCTGGGAGGGATTGGGGGCAGGAGGAGAAGGGGACGACAGAGGATGAGATGGATGGATGGCATCACCAACTCAATGGATGTGAGTTTGAGTGAACTCCAGGAGTTGGTGATGGACAGGGAGGCCTGGAGTGCTGCGATTCATGGGGTCACAAAGAGTTGGACATGACTGAGCAACTGAACTGACTGACTGAACTGACTTACAACAAAAAAATGTCCTCATCTCGACACCATCCTGTTCTACTTTCTGTTTTCAGCTCTAAAATGTTGAAAGATTGAATTTAAATTCTCAGAATTCAAAACTCAAAAGAAAAGATAATATGATCTAATAAATTTAATAATGTACTTACATTTGATTTCAAATATGATAAAAATTAATCTATATCTTCAAATATGCCTGAATTAGAATTTTAAATAAAAACATCCTTTATTACAAGGGATGTATGATAAGGTAATTAAGAATGATTGGGATGATTTCCTTTCTCTTTTAAGCTACTTTGATTAACCCTATTGTTAGTTTTCTCTTATTTACCTAATCTGACACTACAGATCTGGAGAGAAAATGTGTGAAGGGTAACAGAAGAGAAAAAAGTCAGCAATTATTCTGACACTTAAACATCTGTCAGAGACCTCTGATCTGATGGAGGAACTTTGATTTTAGATATAAATTTCCTTTTTTGCATTCTCGCCAGTTTTTTCCTTCAATAACACACTGGAACATATCATGTCATATACTCAACATCTGGAATGAAGAAAGATTTCCTAAAGGACCCTTGGCTGCCTTTTGCTCCCCTGGAGGAAATTCCCAAAGAGTTAGGTTGACAGCATGTTAAACAGGCATCATTCATCTGTGTGACAGTTCAGCATCTCACCACATTTAAGAGTAAAAGAATGAGAGCCCCTGATTTCTTCAGGCTAACTTTGGGGTTACATTACTAGATGCCAAAATGTCCACATTAAGATGAAAAATATTTAGTCAGCCATCTAGATATTCTCAAGTATACAGATGTTTGACATAAGCATAGCCTTTGGTGACACTATTTGGATATTCCCATTCCTTTTGATCATTAAGCATTTATCATCACTTAAGTGCCAGCCACATAGGAAGGATTGACACATGCCATTGTTCCTGCCCCTCATGAAGTTCACTGTCTTAGTGGCACACAAGTTACATAGTAAACCACAAGAAAGTATGAATGATTAATGTATCCAATTTGGATACTTTAATTGCACAGAGTATTAACATTTGACTCAAAGCAAGACTTCTAGTTTATTCTGTGTTTTTGTGCAAATGAGAACAAGATGCCTCATTCTCTAGGCAAACTCAATCTACATCAGAACACATAGCATGGGGAGCAGAGAGCAGGGTAACATCTGCACATCTATACACAGACTCATGTGGCATAAATAACATTTTATAGAATGAGAAGCCCAATGGTAGGAACATCTAGGGTTAATTAATTCTGTGCCTTGACAGCTCTGTCAAGGACCTAATGGGTGTTTTCCATTTTTCTGCACTGGCATCATTAGCATGCTATCTCTTATCTGCAGGCTTATCCCTTCAGGGCTTCAAAAGAGCTTTAAGCGTAACTTTTTCATGCAACTCCATCCAAAGTCAAGAAGGCATCTGTTTTAATCAAGGTGGCAAAACCTGTCCCAAAAGCACTTCAGAAAACTTCCCTTTGTTTTTCATGAGCCTTAACTGGGTCATCAGCTTATTTCTTAAGTCAATCTTTAATACTGTTACATAGGTGGAATGGGGGAAAGGAGTCCAAAATGGCGGTGGCTAAAAGACAAGGAAGGTCAAAGGAAGGTCCGAGGACCATAGTGAAGACTTCAGGCAGAACAAAGAGCACTCCTGGCTAAGCCCAATTTGCATAGGGCAGGCGCAGGTGGAGGAAAAAACATATAAGAGGAAGAGCCAAAGCACTTTCTTACAGACTCTTTCTCTCCCGCATGCGTGCACTCTCTCTCTCTCTCTCTCTCTCACTCTCTCTCTCTCTCCCTCTCTGTGCACTCCTCTACTCTCTTCTCTTTGAGTCTTTGGGTTGGCATGCCCTCACACTTAGAGAATGGATTCTCCTGCTATCTTCTAAATAAAATAGAGCTGTAACACTGATTTGCCTAAGAGCTATAACACAGTTTGTCCAAGACCTGAGAGCTGTGACGCGCCAAGGGCTTTAATGTCCGTCACTCCAAATCTTTGTTGTGATGAGACAAAGAACCAAGGAACATACATTCGCATGACAATACCAAGGGATGAAGTACCAAGTTTGGTTGGGGCCAGTCAAGATTTCCCACCTGGTGATAGGGACAGAAAATTCCCCAACCTCACAGAGTTATCCAAAGCTTTAACAGAAGTGGAGTTTTGTTAAGAAAAAGAATAATGGAATGGCTTGTGGGTTGACAATAAGTAGTGCTTGCCACAAATTCATAAAAGAGATAATCAAAGTGCCACAAAGAACAGGAAAAAAAAGACAATTTGACTTTTCCAATTTCCCAGAGATACTGATTTTGGAATTGTCACTTGATCAGTTCAGTTCAATCACTCAGTGGTGCCCAGCTCCTTGACAAGACCCCACAGACTGCAGCACGCCAGGCTTCCCTGTCCATTGCCAACTCCCAGAGTTTACTCAAACTCATGTCCATTGAGTTGGTGATGCAATCCAACCATCTCATCTTCTGCCATCCCATTCTCCTCCTGCATTCAATCTTTCCCAGCATCAGGGTCTTTTCAAATGAGTCAGTTCTTTGCATCAGGTGGCCAAAATATTGGAGTTTCAGCTTTAGCATCATTCCTTCCAATGAATATTCAGGACTGATTTCCTTTAGGATGGACTAGTTGGATCTCCGTGCAGTCCAAGGGACTTTCAAGAGTCTACTCCAACACCACAGTTCAAAAGCATCAATTATTCGGTGCTCAGCTTTCTTTAGAGTCCAACTCTCACATCCATACATGACTACTGAAAAAACCATAGCCTTGACTAGATGGACCTTTGTTGGCAAAGTAATGTCTCTGGTTTTTAATATGCTATCTAGATTGGTCATAGCTTTTCTTCCAAGGAGCAAGCACCTTTTAATTTCATGGCTGCAATCGCCATCTGCAGTGATTTTGGAGCCCCAAAATATGAAGTCTTTCATGGTTTCCACTGTTTCCCCATCTATTTGCCATGAAGTGATGGGACCAGATGCCATGATCTTTGTTTTCTGAATGTTGAGCTTTAAGTCAACTTTTTCACTCTCCTCTTTCACTTTCATCAAGAAGCTCTTTAGTTCTTCTTCACTTTCTGCCATAAGGTGTCATTTGCATATATGAGGTTATTGCTATTTCTCCTGGCAATCTTGATTCCAGCTTGTGCTTCATCCAGCTCAGCATTTCTCATGATATACTCCACATATAAGTTAAATATGCAGGGTATAATAAACATTATACACCTTTGATGTACTCCTTTTCCTATTTGGAACCAGTCTGTTGTTCCATGTCCAGTTCTAACTGTCGCTTCCTGACCTGCATACATATTTCTCAAGAGGCAGGTCAGATGGTCTGCTATTCCCATCTCTTTCAGAATTTTCCACAGTTTGTGTGGTCCACACAGTCAAAGGCTTTGGCATAGTCAATAAAGCAGAAATAGATATTTTTCTGGAACTCTCTTGCTTTTTTGATGATCCAGCAGATGTTGGCAATTTGATCTCTGGTTCCTCTGCCTTTTCTAAATCCAGCTTGAACATCTAGAAGTTCACAGTTCATGTCGTGTTGAAGCCTGGCTTGGGGAATTTTGAGCATTACTTTACTAGCGTGTGAAATGAGTGCAATTGTACGATAGTTTGAGCATTCTTTGTCATTGCCTTTCTTTGGGATTGGAATGAAAACTGACCTTTTCCAGTCCTGTGGCCACTGCTGAGTTTTCCCAATTTGCTGGCATATTGAGTGCAGCACTTTCACAGTATCATCTTTCAACATCATCACATGTCACTTGTTACATGAGAATTATTCTCAGATGAAGAAGTGATGGAAATAAATTTCACAACAAAGAGTATGAAAAATTATGAATATAAAGTTTATGATAACATGATGAGACAAATTCTTTGTACATTTATACAGGTACCCCAGAGAGACACTGTATGAAAACACTAAAAGAGAACTTTTTTTTTTTTCAGAAGTAATATATATTTTTCATTAAAACACACACAAGCATGTTTTTTTTTAATCTACAAAAAATATATAACTAAATAAAAGGGGAAATTATTGTTTCTCATAGTTGGAAGTTCAGACCTAGAGGCTTAAACTATGCTGTGCCCCTCAGTTGTAGCTTGTATTCTTTTCTGTGCCAACAGGCTTCATCTACACAGTAGGGACAATGGTTTTCAACAACTGTAAATCCAGATCTGCAGGCTTAACACTCCCAAAGTCAAGTGCAGGTTTCTCTCCCTTTGGTGCATTTTAGATATAGAGAAAGACCCGGAATATTACCTGGATCAGTTACTCTTCAACCAGTTAGAGTTACCAGGAGGGTGGGAATTCCCATGTAGGTCACTGGTCCTCTTCTATAGCTACTATGGTGGGTAGCACCCTTTCTCCTAAAACACCCCAATGAAACAAACTCAGGAGGCCACATTTTACATGATACCATGTATGTGAATCCTTCAGTATAGGCAAATACAAAGGGATAGAAAGTAAAGTAGTAGTTGCCAGAGTCTGCTGCTGCTCCTGCTGCTAAGTCGCGTCAGTCGTGTCCAATTCTGTGCGACCCCATAGACGGCAACCCACCAGGCTCCCCCGTCCCTGGGATTCTCCAGGCAAGAACACTGGAGTGGGTTGCCATTTCCTTCTCCAATGCATCAAAGTGAAAAGTTAAAGTGAAGTTGCTCAGTCGTGTCCAGCTCTTAGCGACCCCATGGACCGTAGCCTACCAGGCTCCTCCGTCCATGGGATTCTCCAGGCAAGAGAACTGGAGTGGGGTGCCATTGCCAGAGTCTAGGTTGGGTATATGGAGTCAAGAAAGAGGAATGACTACTAATAGAGATGGGGTTTTATTTTGGGTTGGTGAAAATTTTCTATAAGCAGACCATGGTGAGGCTTGCACAACTCTGAATATATTAAAGACCACTGAAGTGAATACTTAAAGTAGATAAATTTTATGATATGTGAACTATATTTCAATAAATTAAAAAAAAAAGACCAGCTCTATATGTGTGACTTGTAATATTACCATCTAGAGATAATCATGTTAATATTTTTGTGTATATCCTGTAGACTCTTCTCGAGTCATGATACATAATATGTACTTTAATGTTAGTATTATTCTATCATACACACACAACATAATTGATTTAACTATTCTTTCCTTAAAGGAGAAAACTTTTCAAAGTGTGCTGACTCTGTTTCTGTTTGTTTTTATATTTTAAAGTTAGGATGACAGTCTGATTCATGCCCAAGACTTTATAAAACTCATTATAGGGAAAAAAGAAGAAAAACACAAACATTAATCTATTTATTTTTAAAACTACAGTTGTCATAACAATTTCATGTTGCCTTGTAAATGGAACTCTTTTGCGCGTCTTGCTATATTTAGAGCATTCGTTACCATAACAACAAGATGTAGTTCACCATATAGAAACTCAGCCCAGGGGGCATTCTCTATCAGAAGTCTTTCCATTATGTTACAACTATGAAAGACAGTTCTATAGATGATTAAGTCCAATCTTCTGCTCTGAGAAAGAGTGCTCTAACACTTCCAAGAAGATGGACTATAAGCTTACTTTATAAAAATGAAAAACAAGGTTTGGGGAATCATTTCAAAATTTGGTTCACGATTCTACAAGCAAGGTGGAAATGACCTAACCTGCAGGCATTCTTTGTGTAATACCATAGTAAATAATTCCCTCTTTGATTTTATCTTTCCCTTGGTATGCCAAAAAATGGGACCCAAAAAGCCTTTCTCAACTCCAGCCCTTATTAAACATGGCTGGGCTTGATTCCTTAATCCCAAAACATACTAACAATATGCCTCTTTGGTCACAAAAAAAGATAATTTCCTTCTACAAATTAGCTTTGCCTCTTATAATTAATACCAGTGATATTTAACCTTCAAGCTCAACCCTATCTTTGAGACTCTGATGGAACTCAGACCCTCTTTCCAGAAAAATGCACATTAATACATGAATTTGTATTCAAAGTTCAGGGTTTCATGGGTTCTCTGAAGCCCATCTATATTCTTCTAAGGTTAAGATTCCTGATATTCCAAGATATTTTTTTCTTTCCACTTCATTCATTCATGGATACATTCATTCATTCACTCACTCATTCATTCACCCAGCCAAATATGTGACTTGTGGCATACCATGCACAGCTCTCAGTCCATTACAGTCATGGTATCTTCTGTTGCACCCAGGCTGTGGGTACCTGCAGGCTCTAGAGGAGTGTTATTCTCTGTGCTGTGTCACAATGCCATTCTGTGACCTGGGAGAGAGATTCTTCTTGCTCTGCAGAAGAGTGAGTTACCTTGTTTAACACACTCCTGCAGCATCATTTCCCTCAGGATGGATAGCCCCTTGTAGCTCTGTGAAAGCCTTTTCCCTAGTAACACAAGGTTTTGGAGAAAACACCTGATTCTGGATCAGAAGGCTTGCACTTAGCCCCAGCAGTACCACTTTTCAACCACACATACCTTGGCAAGTCATGTAATGTCTCTAACTCAATTTCCTCCTCCATGAGATACAGCTAATAACTACTGCCTCACATCACCTTCCTCTTGGAGTGTGAGTAGAAAGTAACAAGACAATGTACATGAAAGCATTTTGTAAGCCACATAACAAATGATTATTTGTATCACTGTTGTTGTTATGCAACTGGTGTTGAAAATAAGAACTGCATCTTCACTTTGAATCTAAAGAGTTACAGAGAGGGTCAAGAGATCACTCCTAATCAGAGTTCTAGTTTTCTATTCTGAATTCAAACAGAGTTATTCAAATCAAGTTATTGAAACAGATCAAGTAGCACATTTCTAAAACTATGGGACCTCTCTTGAGGCAATTCTTAACCTCTTATTTGTAGTGCACTGCATTGGAGTGAATTACATGCACACACCAACATTCTCCCCACAGAAACTTAGATATATTGTAGGTGTTTTCACAATGAAAGTACACTTTATAATTGTTTTTCTTGAGAGTATCTTGAAAGACTTTTGCCAGTAGAATTAGGATTCTTTTGGTGGCAAGTAATAGAAACCAACTCTGTTTAACTTCCAGATGAGGAATTTATTTTCCAGATGCAACAGGGTCCTGTAGCTCGCTTGAGTTGGCCCGAGTGGTCAGGAGGGGCTGGGGCTGAGATCCAGAACCCTCAGAACTTCACCTGTCTGTGTGGTGTGCTCACATGGCTCCTGGCTGTTTCTCATCAGATCAGCTTCCTTGGAATCTCTGGTCCCATGGCAGGCAGATGTGAGTGTATGCAACTCTTCACTTGACATGTCTGCACCCAGCTCCTTAGACAGACCTAAGCTAGCTCTCTGTCTCAATTCCACATCCTCAGAAAAGGGGTTCTGATTGTATCCTCTAAACAGGAATTAGATGACAGCGATCTTACAAGCCTATAGCTTCACTTACCTCCAGGAGAAAATAACTTTATTACCTAGAACTGAAGCCCAAAATATCCAAGACTCTTCTGACTGGCCAGTGTAGGTTACATGTCTCCCCTGGACCAATCAAGTGTGAGAGGTGGAATAGTTTGAACAATATATAGGGATACAGTGTGGAAATGAGGGGCAGACAAAACAATGTATCTAGCCAATGTATACATGTACCCACCTCTTTCTACAGGTTTCTGCCATAGTACTTATCATCCTCACCCTTACTGACAAAGTAAAATGAGGAAAGTCAGACCCTACATATCTGCCAGAAGGTGTATCAAAGGTACGTCTGTGTGAAGCACCTAAATTCTGAGTTTCTTTCCCTGTGTGATTAAAGTTTTTTCATTGTGTCAGATTTACAAAATTTGGAAAGCTCCAGCTGGTTCTTTCTTCTCCTCTCTCCTCTCTAAATCTCTGGAGGAAAAGATATTGCTAACTGTAAGGAAATGAGAAAAAGCCAAGTCTCTGCTGGAATCATGGACAGAGAAGAGCTGTATTTAAACAACTGCTGTTTTAGTTCTCACAAACATTTTCTTTGAGGGTATTTTCCATTAAAACAAACAAACAAACAAATAAAAACCTCAGAGAAAAAGTAAGGGCCTTAGGAAATCAGTCTCAAATGGTAGGATTTCAGGCATTATCAACAGGCAGGGTGGTGATGATCTGGATGAGCAAAAGGCAGAATCCTCCAGCAAAAGGCAGAACTTCTAAAATCATGGCAGGATGGGGGAAAGCAAAGGGATATTGTATCAGTACAGGAAGACAACAGACTATTTCACAGTAACTTTTTCTTTTGACTTACCTGGTGTCTCAGATGGTAAAGATCTGCCTACAGTGCAGAAGACCCCAGTTTGATCCCTGGGTTGGGAAGATCTCCTGGAGAAGGAAATGGCAATCCACTCCAGTATTCTTGCCTGGAGAATTCCACGGACAGAGGAGCATGGCAAGCTACAGTTCATACAGTCCATGGGGTCGCAGAGTCAGACACGACTGAGCAACTAACACTTTTGCTTTTCTTTTGATTTTTATCTCTTAAGTTTTTAAATTGAGGTAACATTGGTTTACAACATCATATAAGTTTTATGTGGACAACTTTGTACAGTTGACCCTTGAACGA
Source organism: Bison bison bison (assembly GCF_000754665.1). Taxonomy (NCBI): domain Eukaryota; kingdom Metazoa; phylum Chordata; class Mammalia; order Artiodactyla; family Bovidae; genus Bison; species Bison bison. The sequence goes on from NW_011494863.1 coordinate 5,117,754, forward strand.
TACAGGTTTGAACTGTGCAGGTCCACTTATATGTGAGTATTTTTCAGAAAATAGGTAATATGATACTACATGATCCATGGTGGGTTGGCATCCCTAAGCCTCATGTTATTCAAGGGTGAACTGGAAGTAGACTTCTGCATACACCACAGTGTCAGTTCAGTTCAGTTGCTCAGTCATGTCTGACTCTTTGCAACCCCATGAATCGCAGCACGCCAGGCTTCCCTGTCCATCACCATCTCCCAGAGTTCACTCAGACTCACATCCATTGAGTCAGTGATGCCATTCAGCCATCTCATCCTCTGTCTTCCCCTTCTCCTCCTGCCCCCAATCCCTCCCAGCATCAGAGTCTTTTCCAATGAGTCAATTCTTTGCATGAGGTGGCCAAAGTACTGGAGTTTCAGCTTCAGCATCAGTCCTTCCAATGAACTCACCAACAAAAGTTTAGTTTCCATCTGTTACCATACTGAGAGAGTCGATTCCTAGGTAGGTTGATAAGAAGTCTGGGGTACCCCAGGAGGAGATAGGGGTGTGGAATTCTCAAGGAGGAGGAAAGGACAAACACCTTTTTTTCTCTACATTCCTTAGTCTTAGTCACATAAAACGTTTTTTTCTTTAAACCCTGAACTGATGATTACCCAACAAAAAATTCAGTTTAAAGTCTGTACTAAGGATTATATAACAACAATGTGTCTTGCTTGAGGACAGTTTCTCCTTCTTGAAAACCTCTGGACTAATCCTATTATCTTAGAATGTATATTATGGGAGTGGGTCTGGTAAAATCTTTCTATTGCTAGCTCTAATCCTGTTATCGTATATTGTGGGAGTGGGTCTGGTAAGACCCTTTACTGTAATAAGGTATATAACTCCCTTGCTAAAACTAATGAGGGGGGCACTCTCTGCCCCCCTTCTGATATCTGTGTCAGAAGCTTTCTCATTAATTTTTCACATTAATAAAACTCTGCCACACAAAAGCTCTTGAGTAATCAAGCCTGGTCCCTGGTCCCGAAGCTAAATCTTCTTTGGAGATCACAAATCTGACACCATTCACTGTGAGTTATCAGTACAGTTGGGCCCAGTTACCCTTCTTGCCTTCCCCACATAGTAACTTTTTCAGAGGGCAGTGCAAGAATTGTTACTCCATTTCCTAGTGCTAAAATATGACATCACATACAAACTGTGGCTTGCATTTTATACCCAAGTATACGTAGGTACTTTAGATATTCAGGATCAGGGAAATCAATCAGGCTGATGTTCATTTTGCAGATGCAGTTAAGGGGTTCACAATGAGCTTTTACTTGAATCAATTTTTTTTTTTTTTTTTAGTTTCTATTTACCATTAAGAACCAGACATTTTACAACTCTGTTAAGTTAGAAGCTAAATTACAGAAAAAAATTATCAAGTACAATGATTTTCTCTTCCATCTGGTAGGAAAAGATAATCCAGAAATTTATAGCTTTCTTATCCTAAAGGATGTTCACCAGTTGTGTAACCAATTGAGCATTCTTATTCTCAGCCTTAGTTTCCTTTTTCCATTCATTCCCTGTAAAATCCCGGTTTTTCATATCATCTGTGGAATTTGCTCTGTCATTCTTGTAGTGCTCTCATTAAATGTATTCTTGCATTCTTGCATGAATACATAAAACATTGACAAATGTTCACTGTTTGCATTAAAATAATGTTTTAATATGTTGACAATAATAACTTGGGTTTCCTTGTGGGCTCTAATTTCCTATTTCTTACTTCCTTTCCAAATCCCTTGCCAGCTTTTTCAAAAGGTAGATTCTGGGTCTCTTCCCAGAAATTCTGATTCAGTGAGATCTTGGGGATAAGTATTTTAAAATGTTTTCCTTGTGATTCTAATATATTACTAAATTTAACTCAATACTTTGATTAATATTAACAGTAATAATACTAAAACTATTATTTATTGCATTAAATTATACTAACATCAACTATTGCACATTTACTGATTATATAGCCCCTGTGCTATTTGCACTTCATTCTCATTCTGCCATTTAATTTTACCTAATCTCTATCCAATCCCTAGAGATAAAGAACTCCTTTGGAAAGCTACATTTGATCATTTAGGCTACAAGGCTAGCGGGGTGTGTGTGTATGTGTGTGTATGTGTGCTCAGTCATGTCTAACTCTTTGCAACCCCATGGACTGTAGCCCACCAGGTTCCTCCATCCATAGAATTTTCCAGGCAAGAAATACTGGAGTGGGTGGCCATTTCCTACTCCAGGGAATCTTCCCCACTCAGGGCTTAAACCCACGTCTCTTGTGTCTCCTGCACTGGCAGGCAGATTATTTATTGGGAAGCTGAGAGGCTAGATACTTGGTCTTATACAAAAAGAAAGCCTTATAAAGTAAAAATAATAGTATCTGACCTTAATCAACCCTTTCTCTTTGCCAAGGTCCCTACTAAGGAATCAACATTTGGGTGCCTATCTCTTTGTCGCTGATGGAAATGCAACGTTTTTGCATGATCCATCAGTTAATTAATTCATCCAAACAGCATTTGTCAACCATCAGCCATTTTCTAGTTACTGCCCTAGGGACGTCAAGGAAAAAGTATCTTACATTTAAGACACTTATCTGGCTTACAAGGTCAGGGAATTATCTTTTATCTAAAAATCAGCCCTTGGCCAATTGTGGTATTTTTGTCTATACTCCCAACACCTGCCTAGGATTGGGAGCTCCTAAATTTATGATCTTGGATGATAATGAATGTAGAGGGATCTGTCGAGACCTGACTACTTCTAAATCTCCTGGGCACTTGTTAAGAGGAAATTATTTTATCTAATATTATCTCTACCTCCACCCCCTAACCCTTGCAACCTTTTTCTCTCAAATAGAGTCTGGTGGAAGGTTCAAATTAAATCTTTGGTCAATAGTTAGATGGTACATAGGACTGAAAATCCCAAGAGTTAATGAGTAGAATTCAGGAGATCTTTGAACTTGGATGGGAAAAAGTATATCTTTATTTTCATTAACCTCTAACTAAAATGAATCTTTAATTATGCATGTTGATAATGTCGACTAAAAAAGATATACAACTTAAGAGTTGTGAGTTAAGTTTTATTTGGGGCAAAATGAGGACTGCAGCCCAGGAGGCAGCAACACAGATAGCTCTGAGAGACTGCTCCAAAGCAGCAGTGGGGGAAAGTCAATATATAAGTTTTTGGTGAAGGGGGAGTTCAATACCATGAAGTACTCATTTTACAAAAGGGTTTTTGTTAGTCATGAGGATCTGATGTGACCATGAAGGGATTTAGTGCTTCTCTAGATATGGGGAGATGTAAGGATTGAGCATCTGGTCCCATCACTTCATGGGAAATAGATGGGAAACAGTGGAAACACTGTCAGAATTTATTTTTTGGGGCTCCAAAATCACTGCAGATGGTGACTGCAGCCATGAAATTAAAAGATGCTTACTCCTTGGAAGAAAAGTTATGACCAATTTAGATAGCATATTGAAAAGCAGAGACATTACTTTGCCAACAAAGGTCCGTCTAGGCAAGGCTATGGTTTTTCCAGTGGTCATGTATGGATGTGAGAGCTGGACTGTGAAGAAAGCTGAGTGTCCAAGAATTGATGCTATTGAACTGTAGTGTTGGAGAAGACTCTTGAGAGTCCCTTGGACTGCAAGGAGATCTAACCAGTCCATTCTGAAGGAGATCAGCCCTGGGATTTCTTTGGAAGGAATGATGCTAAAGCTGAAACTCCAGTACTTTGGCCACCTCATGCGAAGAGTTGACTCATTGGAAAAGACTCTGATGCTGGGAGGGATTGGGGGCAGGAGGAGAAGGGGACGACAGAGGATGAGATGGCTGGATGGCATCACTGATTCAATGGACATGAGTCTGAGTGAACTCCGGGAGTTGGTGATGGACAGGGATGCCTGGCATGTTGCGATTCATGGGGTCGCAAAGAGTTGGACACAACTGAGCGACTGAACTGAACTGAAAGATTGAGATCATAAAATCTGTTCCTAAAAACATCCAACTATCTAAATACCTGTCCCACCAGACTCCCTGGAGCACAGAGTGCCTCACTCCGCCCTGAATTCCCTCAGGAGTTGTTGAAGGTCAATAGTTATAGGAGCATGGGGACAATCTCCAAAGAGGCAGATGGCAAATGCCTTTGTTGTTCAGTAGTTGGCAATGCTCTTGGTAAGCGCCAGTTTGCAGTTGACAATAGCAAGCCACAGTACTGTAAACAAGCCATGGCTTTGTCATCATTACAAAGTCATTTTTTTCATATTACTTGTAGGCATCTGTTAATACTGTTCATCACTTTGGTATTATATTTATTAGACTAGCTGTTAAGTAAGTAAGTAAATTCAGTCACTCAGTCGTGTCTGACTCTTTGTAACTCTACGGACTGCAACACGTCAGGCTTCCCTGTCCATCACCAGCTCCCGGAGCTTGCTGAAACTCCTGTCCGTTGAGTCAGTGATGCTATCCAACCATCTCATCCTCTGTTGTTCCCTTCTCCTCTTGCCTTCAATCTTTCCCAGCATCAAGGTCTTTTCCAATGAGTCGATTCTTCGTATCAGGTGGTCAAGATTAGCTGTTAGATCTTATTATTTAGTGCAAGAGTAAAGAATCACATAATTACTAAATTACATCAGAGATTTAAAAAATATATATTTTGCAAACTTTATTTCCATATAATCAGTTTTCTTTTTAAACCTGCATTTTACACATTAAAAAACATTATTCTAGGGCCTCCCTGATGGCTCAGTGGTAAAGAGTCTGCTTGCCAATGCAAGAGACATGGGTTTGATCCCTGATGCAGGAAGATCTCACATAGCGAGGAGCAACTAAGCCCACACACCACAACTACTGAGGCCCGCATGCCCTAGAGCCCATGCTCCACAACAAGAGAAGCCACTGCAATGAGGGCGGGCACACCACAACTAGAGACTAGCTCCTGCTCTCCGCAACTAGAGAAAAGCCCAAGTGCAGCAACTGAGACCCATCATGTGCCTGCATGCTAAGTCACGACAGTCGTGTCCGACTCTGTGCGACCCCATGGACTGTAGCCCACTAGGCTCCTCTGTCCATGGGATTCTCTAGGCAAGAATACTGGAGTGGGTTGCCGTGCCCTCCTCCAGGGGATCTTCCTGATCCAGGGATTGAACCAGCATATCTTATGTCTCCTGCATTGGCAGGTGGATTCTCTACCACTAGCACCACCTGGGAAGCCCCAGGATACATCACAGCCAAAAATAAATAAATAAATAAGTTTAAAAAATCATTCTGAGAATCCAAGGCTGTACTCCCTCCAACAGCACACATTAAGAATCTTTACCTATCCCTTTCTCTGTGCTCAGTTCCATGATACTGCACATGCTATGTAATATAGAGAAATATCAGATATGTGACATGCACAGAAGATATCCCAAAGCTATCATCATTATCTAACTTCATAAATGTCACTGAGTACAGCAGGTAGGAATCTCCATACAAAAAGTTCAGTGTGCAAGCAGTTTAACTAACTTTTTCACAAGAGGCTGTGATGGAAACCAGCCTCAGTCAATTCAGTGTGCACCTCTCCTTTTGAGGTTGGCTATCTGTTTTCCTGGTGGAGGGGTAGTGTAGCTCCCACAGGGCTTTGTGGGACAGGTTTACCTGCTGGTGGTCTCCTCTGCTTTGATACCCTCAGCCCCACCTGATCTCAGTACCCCAGGTGCCAGGGGGCTGCTGGATGGTGCTTGCTCCTAGTCTCAGTTCTGTCCAGTTCAGTCACTCAGTCGTGTCCAACTCTGTGACCCCATGGACTGCAGCAAGCCAGGCCTCCCTGTCCATCACCAACTCCCGGAATTTACTCAAACTTATGTCCATTGAGTCAGTGATGCCATCCAACCATCTCATCCTCTGTCATCCCCTTCTCCTCCTGCTTTCAATCTTTCCCAGCATCAGGGTCTTTTCAAATAAGTCAGTTCTTCGCATCAGGTGGCCAAAGTATTGGACTTTCAGCTTCAGCAGCAGTCCTTCCAATGAATAGTCAGGACTGATCTCCTTTAGGATGGACTGGTTTGGATCTCCTTGCAGTCCAAGGGATTCTCAAGAGTCTTCTCCAACACCACAGTCCAAAAGCATCAGTTCTTCGGTGCTCAACTTTCTTTATAGTCCACTCTCACATCCATACATAACTACTGGATAAACCATAGCCTTGACTAGATGGACCTTTGTTGGCAAAGTAATGTCTCTGGTTTTTGATATGCTGTCTAGGTTGGTCATAACTTTTCTTCCAAGGAGTAAGTCTTTTAATTTCATGGCTGCAGTCACCATCTGCAGTGATTTTGGAGCCCCCCCAAAAGAAAGCCTATCATGTTTTCACTGTTTCTCCATCTATTTGCCATGAAGTGATGGGACCAGATGCCATGATCTTAGTTTTATGAATGTTGAGCTTTAAGCCAACTTTTTCACTTTCCTCTTCAACTTTCATCAAGAGGCTCTTTAGTTCTTCTTCACTTTCTGCCATAAGGATGGTGACATCTGCATATCTGAGGTTATTGATATTTCTCCCACAATCTTGATTCCAGCTTGTGCTTCATCCAGCCCAGCATTTTGCAAGATGTACTCTGCATATAAGTTAAATAAGCAGAGTGACAATATACAGCCTTGACGTATTCCTTTTCCTATTTGGAACCAGTCTGTTGCTCCATGTCCAGTTCTAACTGTTGCTTCCTGACCTGCATACAGATTTCTCAAGAGGCAGATCAGGTGGTCTGCTGTTCCCATCTCTTTCAGAATTTTCCATAGTTTATTGTGATCCACACAGTCAAAAGCTTTGGCATAGTCAATAAAGCAGAAATAGATGTTTTTCTGGAACTCTCTTGCTTTTACAGTGATCCAGCGGATGTTGGCAATTTGATCTCTGGTTCCTCTGCCTTTTCTGAAACCAGCTTGAACATCTGGAAGTTCAAGGTTCACGTCCTGTTGAAGCCTGGCTTGGAGAATTTTGAGCATTACTTTACTAGCGTGTGAGATGAGTGCAATTGTGCGGTAGTTTGAGCATTCTTTGGCATTGCTTTTCTTGTTCCTGATATAGGGTTGCTTTAATGCTGTCTCTGTCTGATTGCTGAGCCTAGACATGTGTGTGGGGAACATCCTGTTCTTCTCAAGCCATGCCTAGAAACTCTTCCATTTTTGTCCTGGGTCCATCTTCCCACAAGCACCACAGAGCTATTTCTTCTCAGGAGTGTCATCCTTTCCCAAAGCAAAACCAGAAGCAGGGCACAGCTCCTGTCTCCTCTCAATCTCCCTAAATCACAGGATTTTTGTCAGTCACTCCTAGAACTTCATCCAGCTGAGCATAGGTCAGCAGCATGGAAGTGAAAGAAAGAGTAAAGGGCCATTTTTTCCCAGATACACCCTTGAGTGTAAGCTTCCTTACTCTTTCCTCACCTACTCTTAATTAGAGAAACTTTCCAGTCTGGAAGTCTAGGAAGCTTTGCTCGTACCTTCTCTGTGCCCAGTTTCCTTCATCCTACAATCTGAGATGCAAAAGCAGTTTTAAAAACTCAAAAACCTTTGCTCTGTCTCCTCCCCCCTGAGGCAGTCTCTCAGCTTGGTGGCCAAATTTAGGGAAGAGTCAAGGGGTTCACAGGAAATACCAGTGAAAACACAGCAGGAGGCTCCAAATGTTTTCCCACCACAAAAACATACAAATCACCTCTTAAAAGCATGAACTCCAGCTGACAAAATTAACCTATGCCTTCTCACCATCAATGCAAAATTCTATTAGTGAGCAGAAACTAACAACGATGTGATGAGACGTGGGTGCTGGCTGCTTGGAGAGGCTCACTCATTAACTGAAAGACTTACTTCTGTGCAATGTGCTGTCAAGTTATAGGAAGAGTCAAAATGGGTACTCTGTAAGATTAACCTTGTGCCCCATCATCTGGTACAAGATGCTCTGTAAGCCCCAGCTTGCATAAGTTTGCCTCCCCTATACTCTGTGTAAACATCCATCTTAGCTCAAGGAAAATTACAGAGATGGAGCAGTGAGTAGGAAGATTTCCCTGCCTAGGAGAGTCTAGGCTCTGAAGGGATGAGGTCTGAAGGAGGAAATAGGAGTGGGTCTTCTTCACAAAAAGACAACAAACCTTTGTCGGAGGCAGGAAAGCAGAGTCCCTTTGGTGCTGACTGGCTGCTTCTACCTGAGCTGTGGGCTGGTCCACACGGGGCTGGCTGCAGGTGGGGCAGTGTCTGTCTGAGGACCAGTGTCCGGCTGCCCCTCTGCAGACCTGAGGGGCCCGGTTGGGTTTATGGCTCCCTGTCAGGTCTGCATTTCCCTTGGTTAAGTGGCCAGGTCAAGATGTCACCACTTACCACATTACTATCTGGTAACCTTTTCACCTCATGTGGATGAGCTTTTGGAAGCCAGAAACCATGTGTTATTCATCCATGGCCCTTCACCCTGCACAGGCACTAGCCCACAGGACACACGCCACAGTACTCACTTCCCAAGGTTTGCTCAGCCCTCCCATTGTGTGAGGTTCTGGGCTTACACTTGAAATGCACTATTCTATTTCATCCTCATGAAGAGCCTCTGAGGTACAGACAGCACCTCAGAGAAAAGCAGCTCGTCACCTCGGTTCACACACCTGGTAAAGAACAAGGCCAAGATTTGAATCGGGAGTGGCTGACTTCCAAGGCCTGGCTCCAAAATACCTACAACGCTAAAGAGAAAGCCTGAGAAGCATTCCATGATTTCTCTGTGCATCTGGAGATGCTGTAAACTCAGAACCCTTGGGGACCTTCCCGGGACAGACCCCTCCTCGATGTCCTCTGCTTTAGCTCCTCTGAAGTACCTAAATAACAGCATCTGATACACATTTCCTGAGTTGTAACCTGCAAGTACTGTTGGTGGGAGTATGGACCATGGCAACTTTTTGGGGAGGAATTTGGCTTAATTTAATTAACTTAGTTTTGCACAAACCACAAACCCAGTGACTCAGAAAAGCTGTTCTAGTGTATATGTGCCAGTGGGATTCTCTCTCAAAAGGACTTATTTTGGGTTTTCATAGAAATATTGTCTGCCATGGCAGAAAGTTGGAGGTACCCATTACCAGGAGAAGGAGGAAGGAAAAGGTGATCGGTCCACACCATAGGTTATTATGTAGCAGTCAGGGAAAGGTGGGGCTTTCCTGGAGGCTTAGCAGTAAAGAATCCACCTGCAATTCAGGAGCTGCAGGAGACGTGGGTTTGATCCCTGGTGGGGAAGATTCCCTGGAGGAGGGCATGGCAACCCCCTCTAGTATTCTTGCCTGGAGAATCCCATGGACAGAGGATCAGGGTAGGCTACAGTCCATAGGGTTGCAAAGAGTCAGACACAACTGAAGCAACTTAGCATGCATGGACACAGAGAAAGGTGGACAAGAGATATATCTAGCAAGCAAAGTGAGAAAAGGAAAAACAGTAAGAGCTATAATCAAGTACTATTTGCCTAAAATGCATGCACACCAAACAATACAGTTAAGTAAAAGTATATCTATGACACATATTAAGATGGGTGCTCGAAGAAGATCCCTGCTCCTATGGATGTTAAACAAAAGGGCAAACAAAAGAACACTGGATAATTTTGACCAGTGAAATAAAGGGAAAGTCAACAAACAAACTCAAATCCCTGAGAAGGAAGAATAACAAGAGGGATCTACTCTGCATGAGGTGGGCCAGGGAAGGTTCTGAGGCAGTGATAATTCATTTCTGCTGCCACGTGACCTAGGAATGGCATTTGGGAGAGCAGCCGCAGAGAAGAAAAGCTGTAGGAAAAGCCCTGAGGTGGGAAGGAGTTGAATGTTCCAGTAACTGAAAAAAGCCAAGAAGACCAAACCCCTTGTCTTGAGAGCTTCCACGCTGGGCATAGGGCACATGAAAGATGGGGAAAAAATCATAATAACCAGAGCACAGGTTAGGAGGCTTGCCTGCTGAGCAGGCAGGCAGCAGACTATTCCCTTAGCAGCACTGCCTTAATGCCAGGTAATTAGCTCAAGCTGTAAAAATCCATTCTTTTTAGTTCTCATAGTCGTTATGAGCAGAAAGGAAAACACTTTCCACGTAAACCTCCTTTCAGCTTTGCAATAACCAGAGTGCGTTTGGAAGAAAAGGGCTGCAATTTTAATGTGAGGCTCCACGTGGAATTTATACTGTAAACTGTTCCTGGGGTACAGCTTTAAGTGCTTCACAAATTAGTCTGAACAGATGGAGGCTCAGTGGGCAAATGGTGAGAGATCAAACCTAGGGATTCCATAAGTCTTGTCTTATTTACAAGCTTCCCTGATAGCTCAGTTGGTAAAGAATCTGCCTGCAATGCAGGAGACCCTGGTTCGACTCCTGGTCAGGAAGATCCATTGCAGAAAGGATAGGCTACCAACTCCAGTATTCCTGGACTTCCCTTGTGGCTCAGCTGGTAAAGAATCCACCCGCAATGCGGGAGAACTGGGTTCAATCCCTGGGTTGGAAGATCCCCTGGAGAAGGGAAAGACTACCCACTCCAGTATTCTGGCCTAGAGAATTCCATGGACTCTGTAGTCCATGGGGTTGAAAAGAGTTGGACACAACTGAGTGACTTTCACTCACTCAGTCTGGTGCCTGTTGCCCAATAGGTACTCAACTGTAATGGTGGGACAGATAAATGAATAGGACATTTCCTTTAAAAACAGAGTTTTGAATGAAATGGGGCTGGTTATACCTCTGCTGTCTCTCCTTCACACAGATACATACACACACACACACACACACACACACACACAAGCCAAAGCCACAGAGAAAAGTCAAATCTGGAAGTAAGCAGAGGAAATATACTAAAAGATTGAGGGTGATTATATATATTATGTGGTGGCTCTATGGGTAAATTTAAATTACTTTTCTAATTTTCCATATTTTCTAATATATATTTCTCTCATTTCTAATCCTCTATTTTTTCATGTCATTTTCTTTAATATAAACTTTTTTAAAATTGGAAGAAGTCATTCTTGAAGGGAAGAAAGAATGCTATTTAAAAAATGCCCTGACACCTCCTTTTAGGGAATGAATCACATTCATTCACTTTTGATGGCATACAAATATCCCCATACTCCTTAAAAGATCTTCTTCATTAAACAATGCAGGTCAGCTTCCTAAAAGGTGTTATTACACATTTGCATGGTATAAAGTGGTACAAAATTAACCAGGTTTTTCTGTGTTCCAAATCCATGCTCACACTACATAATGTACTTTTGGAAAGCAAGAAAAGGGGCCTATTTCTAAAAGGGAAGCATGAATAGTAACATTGGTCATTCATAAATAGTTGTTGCTAAGTGGGAAATGATTCTAACATATTTTATTATTCAAAAGTAATCAGGATTAAATAGCTGGTGAGATGAAGCTTCAGCTGTTCAAATGAGAGCCATTCCAAATACTGCCTTGGACTCTACTCTGTGACTGCAAAAAAGGCTTTTGGTGGACCTGATGTGTTTGCAGATGCATTTCCCTTGCCACCATCCACCCTGCTTCTGAATGAGTCCCTAAACTTGGTGAGTTAAACCTGATGGAAGTTTTCTGCTTATCCTCTGCTGATGGGAGAAGGTATTCTTAGAGACCTCATTCCCTGAAGCCTGAAGTTTCCTTCTCCTTCATGCCTCTCCTCTCGCCCTTCCTTATCCCTTCCCTTTGAACATTCACAGCTCTTCAATGACTTGAATTAGATTATACCAAGGTGGCTATATGCTTTCAATTAAAATATTTTCTTGGATCTTTGCAATGATTCATTTGTATTGTCTCTTACAGCATCACAAATTATATTGAAACAGAGTGACTTGAAACAAATACTTATTACCTCACAGTGTCTTTGGCCTTGGGTCAGGAATTTAGGGGTGGCTTGCTTGAAAGGTCCCAGCTCAGGGTCTTTCATGAGGTCATGATGCTTGCAGGAGCTGCAGTCATCTGAAGGCTTAACTGTGCCTGAAGGATCCATATGCCTCATGACTCACTCCCGAGGCTGTTGGATAAAAGCCTCAGTTCCTCACTGACTGACAGGAGAGTTCAGTTCTTCATCACAGGGGCCTCTCCATAGGGCTGCTTGAGTGTCCCCAAGAGAACGTAGGGTAGAAGCTACGATGTCTTTTAGTGCCTAGCCTCAGAAGTCATATAGCATCATTTCCACAATATCTTAGTGGTCACACAATTCAGCCCTTTTCAACATGGGAGGGACTACCAAAGGGTTGTAGAATCATGGAGAGTATCTTGAAGGCCAACAACCACACCAGGGAAGAGGATGTTCTTAGAATCTGACTTAATGATAAGGAAGTATAGAGAAACCCAACTGTCCTACCTGAAATGAAAAGGAGATAGCACACTCATTTCTATATAATGGTATAATTCACTCACTCTTATTTACTTGCAGATTTTGAAAATCATCAAAGTGATTATCAAGATTATCAGGATTATTATAGGTAATAGTGTTTTCATTTATAATGGCATCTATTGTATTTTTACCATGTTTCAGACTTTGAGCTAGGACTTTACCTACATTTAATCCTCACAATAATCCTATGAAGTTGGTATTATTAGCCCTACTTTACAGATAAAGAAATAGACCTAGAAAGAGTCTCCAGCTTACAAATGATCTTAGAGATCATGGACTGTAAACATTTCACAGAAGGAAGCTGCAGCCTGGAGAGTTTAATAGACTCTTCTGAAGTCCACAGTGAACCACAGTGGCTGTGTTGGGACCAAAGACCCAGACTCCAGAGTCTGGATGAAGCTCTCTTTAAAGTACATAGAGAAGCTTTTTTGTGATCTCTTCTCCTAAACTACAGGTCAGAACTCCCACAAGACATTTAGCCTCTGAGAGACTATTAAAATAGGCATAACCATCAAACTTATCTCGCAGAGGGTTGCAAGGATTACATAAGCAAAGAATGTAAAGTACCAAATGCAATGCTTGACACACACAACGACTGATCCTATGGTAGCTGCTACTATTGTTGTTGCTTGTCTTAGTCTATTTTCAGTTCAGTTCAGTTGCTCAGGCGTGTCTGACTTTTTGCGACCCCATGGATGGTAGCACACCAGGCCTCTTTGTCCATCACCAACTCCCAGAATTTACTCAAACTTATGTCCATTGAGTCGATAATGCCATCCAACCATCTCATCCTCTGTTGCCCCCTTCTCCCACCTTCAATCTTCCCCAGCATCAGGGTCTTGTCAAATGAGTCAGTTCTTTGCATCAGGTGGCCAAAGTATTGCAGTTTCAGCTTCAGCATCAGTCCTTCCAATGAATATTCAGGACTGATTTCCTTTAGGATGGACTGGTTGGATCTCTTGGCAATCCAAGGGACTTTCAAAAGTCTTCTCCAACACCACAGTTCAAAAGCATCAATTCTTCGGTGCTCAGCTTTCTTTATAGTCCAACTCTCACGTCCATACATGACCACTGGAAAAACCATAGCTTTGATTAGATGGACCTTTGTTGGCAAAGTAATGTCTCTGTTTTTTAATGCTGTCTAGTTTGGTTACTTTTCTTCCAAGGAGCAAGCATCTTTTAATTTCATGGCTGCATTCACCATCTGCACTGATTTTGGAGCCTCCCAAAATAAAGTGTCTCACTGTTCCCATTGCTTCCCCATCTATTTGTCATGAAGTGATGCCAGATGCTATGATCTTAGTTTTCTGAATGTTGAGTTTCAAGCCAACATTTTCACTCTCCTCTTTCACTTTCATCAAGAGGCTCTTTAGTTCTTCTTCACTTTCTGCCATAAGGGTGGTGTCATCTGCATATCTGAGGTTACTGATATTTCTCCCGGCAATCTTGATTCCAGCTTGTGCTTCTTCCAGCCTGGAATTTCTCATGTACTTTGCATATAAGTTAAATAAGCAGGGTGACAATATACAGCCTTGATGTACTCCTTTTCCTATTTGGAACCAGTCTGTTGTTCCCTGTCCAGTCCTAACTGTTGCTTCTTGACCTGGATACAGATTTCTCAGGAGGCAGGTCAGGTGGTCTGGTATTCGTATCTCTTTAAGAATTTTCCACAGTTTGTTATGATCCACACAGTCAAAGGTTTTGGCATAGTCAATAAAGCAGAAGTAGTCTATTTGGGCTGCTATAACAAAACACCACAGACTGGGTGGCTTAAAAACAACATTCATTTCTCATAGTCCTGAAGGCTGGAAGTCTGAGATCAGGGTGCCAGCATGGTTGGGTTTAGGCCCTCTTCTGGTTGCAGACTTCTTACTGTGTCCTCATATGGTAGAAGGTGCTAGTGAGCTCTTTTATGAAGTCACTAATCCCTTTCATGAGGGCTCCACCCTCATGTCCTAAGAAGCTCCCAAAGGCCCCATATCCTAATAACATTGCAATGGGCATTAGGATTTCAACATGTGAATTCTGAGGGAACACAAACATTCAGACCATGGTAATATAATTAGTTTATGAACAGGAAAACTAAACCGAGCTGTCACTGAGCACCTGGATGGTAGGAATCATGTCTTAAATTTAGTATTGTGCTGAACTCCCTATTACTTCCCTAATCAAATCAGTTCAGTGAGGGACTTCCCTGGTGGTCCACTGGCTAAGACTCCACACTCCCAATGCAGGGGGCCTGGGTTCGATTCCTTGTAAGGGAACTAGATCCCACGTGCTGCAATGAAGATTGAAGATCCCATATACCACATAGGATGTGGCACAGACAAATAAATAATAATTTACAAAAATCCAATGAACTGGACTCATGGACTCTTCTTTAGTCCAGTTCCAATGTTTTAACCAAAGTGGGTGTGTGCCCCTGGTTGTATTTAAGATGATTCCAGAAGGCATACGTTTTACATTTTAATAGTTATATACTTCCCTTGTGGCTCAGCTGGTAAAGAATCTGCCTGCAATGCAGGAGTTCGATCCCTGGGTTGGGAAGATCCCATGGAGAAGGGAAAGGATACCCACTCCAGTATTCTGGCCTGGAGAATTTCATGGACTGGATAATCCATGGGGTCGCAAAGAGTCAGACATGACTAAGCAACTTTAACTTCATTCACTTATTTTAGTAAGTATTAGAAATATATAACTAAGATAAAATTACTGATTTAATGGACAGTCTTGCTTGGATGAAGCTACAATAGGTTGATTTTTAAAAGAATATTAAGTAAATAATAGCCATGGCAGCATGTAGTCAATTATAAGGAGAATTGTGAAGATGGGATACAAATCAATTTGTGGGTGGGGGGAGTGCAGCTCTAATTTAACAGACTGTGAAGATTACAGTGGCTTGACAGGAATAGCTTTGCTTATTATTGTTAGTTATTATTAGCTTCTTTATTCTACCAGTGTCTTCTCCTCTGAGACAGATCAGCCTGACTCCTTTACACACACCACTCCATGCTGCTCTTCTTGTTCTAACTCTGGCTTAGCAGTCCTTTTCCACCCTCTGCTCTGATTCAAGCACGAGTTACACATGGTCTCGTCTGAGATAAAGGAACCTCCGTTACCTTTCCTCCAGCCTCGGAAAGCAGCCTTATTACACCTCTATTCCTGTACTTGGTACTTTGTGGGGATTAAGGATTGTGTGCCTCTCTCCCCTTCTTTTCAAGGGCTCCTCAAGGGCAGGAACCATGCCTTATTCATCTTTGCATCCCCAGCACTGACCACAGTGGTTGGCATAAGGAAGGCACTCAATTGTTTAAGCAATCAGCTCTTACTACAGGCTGCAAAATCAAACCAATCTTTCTTCTTATTGACCCATAACAGGCTACCCGTCTGATGCACAGGGGCAGTCATGAAGAACTTTGTAGCTATTGTAGCTATTCTGTTTTACTGAAGAAAGCCATGACTATTAACTATTTCTTTGACTGTCAAATGTGGGAAAGGAAAAAGGGACCATATTGAAGAAAGAGTAGCATGTCTTTAGGCTCTAGAATGTGGGGAAGCTTCTTTTTGTTGGAACTGGTTACCTGGTTTGAACTTGTAATTTTAATTGGGACAAAACCCTGGAAAAAAATATCTCCTGTATGCAAATGACTCCATCTGTGATCCTGTTAAACATTCGTTCGTTCAGCAGAGCCTTTGCCAAACTGCCACATTATCTCTTCTTCATGACAATTAACATTTGATCCAGCAACTGAGGAATGGGGACATAAACATAGACCATGGACTCGTTTTAAATGAACTGAATATTAAATAAAGCACAAACCCACAAGTTCATTAAGGTCCTGAAGAACTTGCCAGGAACTGCTATTCCCTTCAGTGTGATGAATCACTAGACTATGAGCTTCCCATCAGGACAGCGGGAAAAAAGTGCAGAGAAATTGAAGAGATGTGAGTTCTAGCTCTAATTTTGCTTTTGGGTCCAGCTTTGGGCTAGGCAGCAAATTTACTTAGATTTTAGTATCTTCTTCTGTAAATTAGAGTTTTGACTAGGCTCTCCAAAAGTCCTTCTAATAAACTGCCTTTAATCTATTCATCCACTTGATAAATAGTTATTGAGTGTCTATTGTGTGCTAGGCACTGTTTTGGGTCTTTGTGGACTTTTGAAGTGGCTCTTCGGTAAAGAATCCACCTGCAATGCATGAGATGAGGGTAGCCTCGGGTTCAGTCTCTAGGTTGGGAAGATCTCCTGGAAGAGGAAATGGCAACCCACTTCAGTATTCTTGCCTGGGAAATCCCATGGACAGAGGAGCCTTGCAAGTTAAAGTCCATGGGATCTCAAGAGTCAGATACGACTTAGTGACTAAACAGCAACAGGTCCTAGTTAACAAGATTCTTTGTTCCATTGAAACTTTAGTCTGGCAATGGAGGTAAGCATTATACAACTGATTATGTATATGAGAATTCAAATGTGCTTATATTAAGTGTGATGGGGAAGGGCTGGGTAGTGTGAGTATATATACTTGGATCAGAGCAGGCTTCCCTAAGGAAGTGATATTTGATAACTGATATCTGAAGGGTAAGTAGGGTGGCTCAGGGGAAGAACTGGAGGGAGACTGGTCCAAGAACAGGAAAGAAGCCGAATGCTGGAGGAAGTAAGAGTAACCACTGAGAGGCTGGGCAGTCATGTGAGCTGAGGCTGCAGAGGCTGGTTGTGGTCAGTTCACGTAGAGCATCACAGGCCGTGGAAATGTTGGCCTCCTTCAGTGGTAATGGGAAGTCGTCCAGGAGGGCCATCTAAATAGAGGTAAAAGAGTCACAGTAATTCTGATTAAGGGAATTTTCTCTTCTTTGTCCTTACCCCCAAATTATAACAGGCCCTAGTTGGCAAGGTCTTAACTTGGATTCTTCTGGATTAACAATTACAAAAGCAATACTTCTACCTGAGGCTTCTCTAGGGTTCTTGACTACATGAGCTCCACATGGGCTCATGAACCTCTCACACTTACAAATACTTTTTAGCACATTATTGTGATATTTCAGCAAAGAACATACTACAGGAAACTTTTGCAAACCCTCACTAATGGGGTTACCACTCCAGTGCTCTCAGGCAATATCATT
The DNA here is from genome assembly GCF_000754665.1 of Bison bison bison. Lineage (NCBI taxonomy): Eukaryota > Metazoa > Chordata > Mammalia > Artiodactyla > Bovidae > Bison > Bison bison. The sequence goes on from NW_011494863.1 coordinate 5,135,233, forward strand.
TTTTATGAGAACAGCAGCAGACAATGTTTTGAAGGAAGTCAGCACCTAGCCTGTTATTTGGACTCCATAAAGCCCACCTTCCCTATTTCTCCTTTTTTCTTGAAAAGGATCTAATAGCTTCCATTTAAAAGCAGAGGTGAATTTAAATCATGTGCCCCTTTGCAGAAGCAAAGCATTCTAGATTTAACTCCTATTGTAGACCTAAAGGCTGTGTACTCTATTTTAAGACTCAAAAATCAGTCAGTAGATGGGGAAGAAACTGTGGATGTTTGCAGAGATGGGAGGTTGGGTTGGGTTGAAAATCTTTTCAAGTTGTGCTTATGTACACTTTGACCATGTGTCATGCTAACCATGAAGGATGTAGCAGCCACTTAGAACATGGCTATGGCTATGCTTCCCTAGCAATATTCCAGGAGTTTTTTTTTTTTTTTTTTCTACCCTTAACAAAAATATTATGTTATTTTTTTCTGTGTTAAGAAAAATGCAATCCTTTCACAGAGTATTGAACAATGCTGTGCATTGTTGGTATTCTTGATGACTGGTCATAATAAGCCAAAGCAATTTTGGGACCAGAACTTCTCTCTAGGAGAGATTCAGGATTCACAGTCAACATGATCTACCACTACACTGTTACCTTAACATCTGATTTATAGCCAACCAAACAGCTCACATAAAAGAGAACAGAATAAAAATAGGTAATATGAAGTCTAGGCCCTTTATTTCAGAGAAGAGCTATGGAGCTACAGAACTGGGTTACTAACTGATACTGGAGCAAAAAGTCCAGTGTGTCTGATGATATGATTTACTGTGGAGGTCACTCGGTTAGGGATCAGGCAGGAAGGTATACTGAAGATGATGGTACCAAAAAGCTGCATATTCAGATACTGCAGTAAGTGGAGGTAACAGAATTACCAAATTCTGCTGTCTGGGGCCTTATTGAAATAGTCTAGTTCTTGGTATAAGGAAAAAATGGTGTAGTACAGTGTTAGTACAGAGATTTTTGGATTCTGACTTGATCACTTCATTGCTGCCTGGCCCTGTATTACCTGTCTACGCTTGAGTTCCCTTACCTATAAAGTACAGATAGTAACACTTATCTAGGGCCGTGGTGAGCAGTGCCAGGACTTGAGTGAGGTGAATGAGACACCTCCCTTGGGCAAAATGGAAGGGGAGGCCCCAGAAAACCCAGTAAGAGAGATAAATGATGTTTTAAATTGATATTTTCTTAAAAATTCAAATTTAATACAAAAAATGCACAATGAACAAAATAGCAAAAGGGCTATTTTTGTGACTGAATACTCTGACCTTTTTGTCTTTCTGCAGCTTTAATGAAAAGTACAGTCAAACATTCAGCCTTTCTTCTCTACACAATGGTTTGGGCAGTCATTTCTGACTTTTAACATCTTTTGCCATTTAGAGCATCTGAGAATTTTCTAAATCATCCAGTCTTGATACTGACATACAATTTACTTATTGTATTTTACTTCTCCCACTAGATTTTAATGTCTGTGAGGGCATATATTTTTCTAAAAACTTTTATGTTGAAATAATTTTATATTTACAGAAAAACTGCTAAGCTAGTACAGAGAATTCACATATACCGTTCATTTAGCTTCTGCTAAACTTAACATCTTGCACAAAGCTGTGGTACATTTATCAAAACTAGGAAGTTAACATCAGCACCATACTATTAACTAAATTACAGGCATAGACATATTTATGTCATACAAAGTTTTTCTAAAGAAGATATTTGTGATGGTGATAGCTTACGGTGTCAGATTTGAAAGCTCTGGAGAAGATTTAGCTTCAGGACCAGGGACCAGGCTTGGTCACTCAAGAGCTTTCATGTAGCAGAGTTTTACTAAAGTAAGTAAAGGGGCAGAGAAAGCTTCTGACATGGACATCAGAAGGGGCACAGAGAGTGACCCCCTCGTGAGTCTCAGCAAAGCCTTATATACTTTTACCAGACCCATCCCCACAACATACATCTTAAATTAACAGGATTAGAACTAACAATAGAAAGATATTACAGACCCACTCCCACAATATAAGACAGCAAGATTAATTCTTGTGAAGGAGAAACATGTCTTTGAGCAAGATACATTGTTATATTGACCAAGACAAAGCAATGTAGAAAAAAAAGTTGGTCCTTTTCTCCTCCTTGAGAGCCTTGGACCCCTTTCTCCTTCTCGAGGGCCCAGGACCCCTTCCTCCTCAAGGGCCCTGGAACCCTTATCAACCTACCTAGGATGAGCTCTCCCAATGGCTTCTAAAGAAAATTAGCTTCCCTGTGAAACCCACTCAAGGCAAGGCAGAAAGCCCTGTTTTTAATTAATTCTATATCACTGACTGGCAGAAAACAGACAACCCCAAAATGTAAGAAAGCCAGCTTTAAGTGAAAGGCACAATATTTGTAAAATATTCACTAGCTTTCTTCCCCCACCCACCCCGCCCCAAATCATACAATGACTTACTCTTAACCAAGAATTTGTAGAAAGGAAGCAGTTGGGTCCTGTTTTTGCTCTGTTATCACTAGCATTCGGCATCTTACTCATTGAGTGAGTGCTTTATAAACATTTGCTTAAGCCCAGTCTACACAATCAACATACTGTACAAGGAGATGCATACTGGCCCTTGGCAGCTGCTCCCCCAAATGACATGGCAATAATTTCAGAAGTTAATTCTGACTCAGACAAATACGCTTTCAAATTCTGGCTCTACTATGGCAAATCTCTGGAGTTCTCTGAGTTCTGTTTTCTTCATGTAGAAGAATGGAAACAGCCTTCTCACCTTTATTGTCAAGTCCTGAACAAAGTAACTATTTTTTCCCCAAAGCCTAACAGGAGTTCTGACACATAAGAGTCCTTCTTGTCTTTTTCCTCCTGTATCTTATCAGCATGCCACCTACTCTCCTGGTGGTGACCAGAGGTTTCTATCACAATAGATCACTGCTCCCCAAAAGGCAGACATTGATGATGATAGAGCAGTAAAATATTCTTGTTAATGTGTCATTGAGAAGCTGCATCACCTTGGATAGGTTATTAACCAAACTGTGCCTTAGTCTTTTATTGTATGATTAAGATACCTCAAAGAGTTAGGGTGAGGATTAAGCAGGAACAGATACATAAAGTACTTAGGACTCTGCCTGAAGTATACAACTTGTAATAATTGTTATAATTGTTGTTGAATTTGGTGCACAGGACAGGTGATCATAAGTCAGACATGTGAGAGAGAGAAGAGGGAAAATAAAACCTGATTTATTATAAAGAAAATAAAATGCAATGAACAAATATATCAGCAGAGAAATTTTGCCTGGCTCAATAACTATTTTAGAGCTAACCCTAAAGCATCCATGATGTTACCTAAATATTTAGTTAAGCAATAAAGGGAGGGAAGAGGGCACAATTATTAGAGCACATCCAAAAGTTTAGAACATGCTTGTTGGTCACACTTTTTCTGTACAAACTTATCAAGTAACTATTTTAGGTATTACAGAATTCATGCAGACTCTGTCCATGTTCTTTTGCTTTTGTTTTTTATAATTCTTTAAAAATGTGAAAACCATTCCTTGGCCCAATGGCCAATATTTGCTGACCCATGGTAAAATCAATACTATATTTTAGAAAGATTTGAAGAAAGATGTGATGAATATAGGGGCTTCCCAGGTGGTGTTAGTGGTAAAGAACTAGCCTGCCAATGCAGGAGACATAAGAGATGTGGATTCGATTCTTGGGTTGGGGAGATCTCCAGAAGAAGGACATGGCAACCCACTCCAGTATTCTTGCCTGGAGAGCCTCATGGACAGAGGAGCCTGGTGGGCTAGAGTTCAGGGGGTTGCACAGACTCAGACACAGCTTAGCGACTTAGCATGCATGCATGCATGTGACGAATATAATGGAAAGGCAGCTGCCAACAGATTCAGGCTTACATACTACCAGTTTCAAGACCAAGATAAAAGGAGATAAAGCTTGTTTCTCAGTAGCCCCAGCAAAACTCCCCAGGTTGCCTCCTCTCTTTGGATTAGGCAACTTGCTCATCCCTGAACCAATCAGTGTCAGCGCGGATGCAGTGCTCAGGTCAGGATGGAGTCATGTACCCTACCAGGAAGTAAGAGGTGGAGTCAGACACCCAAGACCATGGACTGAGAGAGGAAGGGAGGTGTTCCCCAGGGGAAAACTGAGATCCAAGAGAAGGGAAGATGGGTGCTGGGCAAGAAACTTGTTTTTGCTCCTATATGACTATTAAACTCGGAAGGACTATATACTCAGTATCTATCTTATGGACCCAGCAAGGTCCCCTGTATACAACAGACACCAGTAAGTTTGTATTAAATAAATGAATGCAGTAGATGTGGAGCCATCATGTAAAGGAAATTTCCATTCCTGCTACAACTAGGACAGAGTGCTGGGGCGTCCCACACATCCTCAGTGTTAGAGCCAGAGGCTGGCCTGGTGGGGAAACAGTCTTCTTTCCTTCCCCAGCAGGGAACACAGAGTGGCCTCAGTGAGATTGTGCATACTGCACAATCTGATCCTTTGTGATCAGATTCTATCTGTATACAAAGGAGTGGGTGAAAATGAAGATGAAAACAAATGGGGAATGTGTGGGGACAGGATTCTGCCCTAACATTTCCTTTCACTTTGGCCAGCAAGTGGGAAATGCATCAGATAGGTTACAGAACCACCTAGTGGTCAGAGAGCAGCAGCATCAGCAGTGGAGACCTCAGATGCTGTATGCTAGATCATAAGCACTGTCAACTGGGCCTGGTGGAGCAGGAACCCTGGTCACTGAAGGGTCCCCTGAGGTGCCCTTCCTGGCTTCCACCTTTCTCCAACTTTTAAGGATGCTGCTGAGAGCAGAAATTTGGAATATAATGAGTCAGTTATATTGGCTTTTCATTTCTGTTTTTGTCGTGGAGGTATTGGGAAAGGAGAGGTGTTGAAATGAGCAAGAAGACTGCAAAGTTGAGTGAAAATACCAGTGCCGCAAGCTCTCCTCATTCCCAGTAATCTGTGGGGGTGGAGGTCACACGAGGAATTTTTCATGTCTACCTTATACACTTCTGTACTGTTCTAACTGATTTATAGTGTGTATTTGGGCTTCCTGGTGGCTCAGATGGTAAAGAATCTGCTTGCCAATGCAAGAGACACAGGTTCGATCCCTCGGTTGGGAAGATCCCCGGGAGTAGGAAATGGCAACCCACCACAGTATTCTTGCTTGAAAAATCCAATGGACAGAGGAGCCTGGTGGGTTACAGTGCATACTGTTGCAGAGTCAGACATGAGTGATCGACTGAGCACGTCAGTTCTTCAGGGAGGTTTTCCCTCGTGTTCTAAGAACAGAGTGTGGTCGACCTGCACTGATCTATTTATGAATCTCCATACGTGGCTTTTTTTTTTTTTCCCCAGAAATACAGCTGTCATTACGGGCATTCACAGTGGCTTCGGCACTAACTGGAGCTAACTTATTCAACTGGGAAGTTAATGCTTGGGTGTCCTTAACCCGGGCACGCCAGTCTCCCCAGAGAGTCTTGCTTCTGGCAGTGTGAGGCTCTAAGCTCCTACTTCCTGTCCACTGAGGTGTCTGGACAAAGTAAGGCTGGCAGTTAAAGGGGAGATGATCTTGTATATTGCAGTCAAAATTAAAAATGCAGTTGGGTGAATTATGATGCTCCATCTGAAGAGTTCTCAAGGTTTAGGTCATAATGTATGTAGAATTAGGGTTACTGATAGTTAAATCTATGATATTTAGGAAAATATCATCAAAGTAGTATTTGAGAAGGTTAACTTGAGGACACTGAAACATGTCGGTAGGTGTCCAACATGCTACTGGAGATCAGTGGAGAAATAACTCCAGAAAGAATGAAGAGATGGAGCCCAAACAAAAACAACACCTAGTTGTGGATGTGACTGGTGATAGAAGTAAAGCCCGATGCTATAAAGAGCAATACTGCATAGGAACCTGGAACGTTAGGTCCATGAATCAAGGCAAACTGGAAATGGTCAAACAGGAGATAGCAAGAGTGAACATCGAATTTTAGGGATCAATGAACTAAAATGGACTGGAATGGGTGAATTTAACTCAGATGACCATTATATCTACTACTGTGAGCAGGGATCCCTTAGAAGAAACGGAGTAGCCATCATAGTCAACAAAAGAGTCCGAAATGCAGTACTTGGATGCAGTCTCAAAAATGACAGAATGATCTCTGTTTGTTTCCAAGGCAAACCATTCAATATCACAGTAATCCAAGTCTATGCCAAGACCAGTAATGCTGAAGAAGCTGAAGTTGAAAGGTTCTGTGAAGATCTACAAGACTTTCTAGAACTAACACTCCAGAAAGATGTCCTTTTCATTATAGGGGACTGGAATGCAAAAGTAGGAAGTCAAGAGATACCTTGAGTAGCAGGCAAATTTGGCCTTGGAGTACAAAATAAAGCAGGTCAAAGGTTAACAGAGTTTTGCCAAGAGAATGCACTGGCCATAGCAAACACCCTCTTACAGCAACATAAGAGACAACTCTACAAAAGGACATCACTAGATGGTCAATATCGAAATCAGATTGATTATATTCTTTGCAGTCAAATATGGAGAAGCTCTATACAGTCAGCAAAAACAACACTGGGAAGTGACTGGCTCAGCTCATGAACTCCTTATTGCCAAATTCTGATTTAAAATGAAAACAGTAGGGAAACCACTAGACCATTCAGGTATGACCTAAATTAAATTCCTTATGATTATACAGTGGAAGTGACAAATAGATTCAAGGGATTAGATCTGATAGACAGAGTACCTGAAGAACTATAGATGGAGTTTCATGACATTGTACAGGAGGCAGTGATCAAGACCATCCCCAAGAAAAAGAAATGCGAAAAAGCAAAATGGTTGTTTGACAAGGCCTTACAAATAGCTGAGAAAAGAAGAGAAGCTAAAGACAAAGGAGAAAAGAAAAGATAAACCTATTTGAATGCAGAGTTCCAAAGAATAGCAAGGAGAGATAAGAAAGCCTGCCTCAGTGATCAGTGCAAAGCAATAGAGGAAAACAATAGAATGAGAAAGACAAGAGATTTATTTAAGAAAATTAGAGATACCAAGGGAACATTTCATGCAAAGATGGGCAAAATAAAGGACAAAAATGGTATGGACCTAACAGAAGCAGAAGATATTAAGAAGAGGTGGCAAGAATACACAGAACTATTCAAAAAAGATCTTGATGACCCAGATAACCGTGATGGTGTGATCACTCACCCAGAGCCAGACACCTTGGAATGCGAAGTCAAGTGTGCCTTAGGAAGCATCACTATGAACAAAGCTAGTGGAGGTGATGGAATTCCAGTTGAGATATTTCAAACCCTAAAAGATGATGCTGTGAAAGTGCTGCACTCAATATGCCAGCAAATTTGGAAAACTCAGCAGTGGCCACAGGACTGGAAAAGGTCAGTTTCCATTTCAATGCCAAAGAAAGGCAATGCCAAGGAATGCTCAAACTACCGCACAATTGCACTCATCTCACATGCTAGTAAAGTAATGGTCAAAATTCTCCAAGCCAAGCTTCAACAGTAAGTGAACCGTGAACTTCCAGATGTTCAACTGGATTTAGAAAAGGCAGAGGAACCAGAGATCAAATTGCCAACATCTGTTGGATCATTGAAAAAGCAAGAGAGTTCCAGAAAAACATCTACTTCTGCTTTATTGACTATGCCAAAGCCTTTGACTGTGTGGATCACAACAAACTGTGGAGAATTCTTAAAGAAATGGGAATACCAGATCACCTGACCTGCCTCTTGAGAAATGTGTATGCAGGCCAAGAAGCAGCAGTTAGAACTGGATGTGAAACAACAGACTGGTTCCAAATAGGAAAAGGAGCACGTCAAGGCTGTATATTGTCATCCTGCTTATTTAACTTATATGCAGAGTACATCATGAGAAACACTGGGCTGGATGAAGCAGAAGCTGGAATCAAGATTGCCAGGAGAAATATCAATCACCTCAGATATGCAGATGACACCACCCTTATGGCAGAAAGCGAAGAGGAACTCAAAAGCCTCTTGATGAAAGTGAAAGAGGAGAGTGAAAAATGTGCCTTAAAACTCAACATTCAGAAAACTAAGATTATGGCATCTGGTCCCATCACTTCATGGGAAATAGATGGGGAAACAATGGAAACAGTGAGAGACTTTATTTTGGGGAGCTCCAAAATCACTGCAGATGGTGACTGCAGCCATGAAATTAAAAGACGCTTGCTCCTTGGAAGAAAAGCTATGACTAACCTAGACAGCATATTAAAAAGCAGAGACGTTACTTTGCCAACAAAAGTCTGTCTAGTCAAAGCTATAGTACTCATGTATGTGACTAGTAGTCATGGATGAGAGCTGGACTATAAAGAAAGCTGAGTGCCGAAGAATTGATACTTTTGAACTGTGGTGTTGGAGACTATTCTTTAGAGTCCCCTGGAGAGCAAGGAGATCCAACCAGTTCATCCTAAAGGAAATCAGTCCTGAATATTCATTGGAAGGACTGATGCTGAAGCTGAAACTTCAACACTTAGGCCACCTGATGCGAAGAACTGAAAAGGGTCATTTGAAAAGACCCTGATGCTGGGAAAAATTGAAGGCAGGAGGAGAAGGGAATGACAGAGGATGAGATGTTGGATGGCATCACCGACTTGATGGACATGAGTCTGAGTAAGCTCAGGAGTTGGTGATGTACAGGGAAGTCTGTCGTGCTGCCCCCCATGAGGTCACAAAGAGTTAGACACGACTGAGTGACTGAACTGAACTCAATTTAGGACAAGTGGATTGGAGAGGAAGAGACACTGTCTTCCAAGATGCCAACTAGGAAAATGCTGTAGTAATCTGGGAATAATTGCTATGCTTATTGCCATGGCAGTTTCTTTCCTAACATCAAGTTCTCAGTGTGCTTGTTACAGTGCCTGGCAAGGCAGAGATGACTAATAATCCCTGGCTGAGTAAATGCCTGTGTAAACCTGGAAGATTAATTATAGTATTGTAAAGAAAGGGAACACAGAAGAGGCAAAAAAGAATGCCGAAGCCTTACCTAGTAGAGATGTGTAAGAAGCTGGGGAGAAAGGAGAGCAAATGATGACCGCAGTCTTGATCTTTACTGGTGTGACTGTGAGAGACAGAGAGAGAAAGAAGGAAGAGACCAACTGAGAGAGAGAGAACAAAAACTGTGGACTGTGGAGAGGTAGCCTGTCAAAGTGGAGGGAGGGAGAAGAGGAGTACTATTCAATGCATGTATGCTGAGTTTGCGTCAACAACGGGACATCTTAAAGAGATGTGGAGAAGAATGTGAGCATGGGTAAGAGGTTAGCATCTGGAATAAAGATCTGGGTTATCATGCAGGCAAGAGTTGAATCTATAAAAGCAAGTGAACTGCCATGGAGGGCAGGATATAAAGAGAGAAAATTGAGTTCTGAGAATTAAGTTCTGAGGAATGTCCCTTCTTTCAGAAAGTGCTGGCAACGCTGGAGAAACTTGCAGATAAGCTTCTCCAACTGCCAACTGAATCCTTATTTACTAAAGGCCTGCTGAAATTACTTGACATTTTAAATGCAGACTACAGAGAGTGTCATTCAGAATCAGATATGCCGTGGAAAAATCCTTCTGAGATATATACGGAGGGAAAAAAAAAAGATTCCCATTTCTCAGTTGTTCTCTGTTTTAAAATTGTCAAAAGCCACAAAAATCAAGGTGCTTCAGTTCAGCAGTTAGAGCTGAGGTTTGCTCTCATTCTAGCTCCTGGAGTGTACTTCCCCCCTTCTATTTTTGCTTTGTCTCTACTTTGTAAAGAGGTTGTTTAAGCCTGTGCATCAAACTCTCAGAGCAACCTAGCCACTGAGGGAAAATCAAAAAGGAAGTATAGTGCATTTATACCAGCTTTGCTGGGAGCCAGTGGGAGGAGAAACCAAAGGATGCTGTCCAGATCAGTGACCCCTGCGCACTGGAAAAGTTAACTGGCAAACAGCACAGGAACATAATGGGAGGACCATGAGTGGCTCAGGCAGCTTTTTTAGGATGAAAGGAGCACACCTTTGGCCGTGACCATTTTTCACTTTCTTGCTCCCCAGAGGCCCTCTTCTTATACCTGAACAAAAACAGTTCCTTTCCAGATGTAATCAAACATGTAGCGACAAGCGGGAGACGGGCTGGGGAGCAACGGTGCAGTCTCTGCCTTGGGTAATGCTGAGGCACCAGATAGCTTGTTGGAGGACATGTTGAAATAAATGTATGTAGCTTTTATTGAGGTAACCGTTTTTCTATCAAGGACACGTGTTTGTGTGTGTGCAGGCAAGTGGGCATATATGTGTTGCTAGCATCAATTTGGGTAGGTAAATGGAAACACGTGATTATTCCACAGTACTGCAAGGATGATGGAAACAATATGCTTTTCAAATAAGCAGATATCGCATGGAAGCAGGACCCAGGTGCTTCCTTTCTGAAGGAAACTCCCAACAACACACCGAGATCCACTATTAACAATGAACACATATCAACAGAAAAGCCCAGAGATTCTCAAATCAAATTCTTTAAGGCTTATAATACTGTAGATTCAGCTTTAAGGGGGAGAAATTAAAAAGCAATCATTTTAATTATTATGTTTATGTCAAGTTAAGCTAACTGCTACAGTAATATCACTTGGCTTAGTCTACTGTAATTAATTCAGTGAATGTACAAAGAAAACAAATTAGAACTATTTATAGCACTGAAGCTGAGTGGAAATGAGATATTGCCCAAGGGCTATTACAATAAATATAGGTTGTTGACACTCCTTCAAACTATGCTTTAGGACTTTCAGCCATTTATGTTATTCTTCAATGGTATAAACCTCCATGAAATAAAGAAAATTCCAATAGTGGATCTCATCAATCTTATTTTCAGATGTGCATGTCACGTTGAGTAACCAGGCACTTGTTTTATTTGAGCCAAATTAAATAAATCTCATTAAGGAAATGTTACTAGTATGCAAACACTGAATGCATTAAAAAAAAAAAAAGCTGTCTCTGCAATTAGATACAAATATTACATGACTTTATGAGTTAGTCCCACAGAGTGAAAATCATGGTCAAGTTTCCTCTCATTTAACTGGCATAGATTCTCCCCAGGTTTAGTTAATAGTGAATTATATGTAAATGAAAAGAAATACAGGCCTGTAACAAAAGGAGAACGTATGTATTAGAGACGATTGTTTCTTCTTTTTGGACTGCAAGGAGATCAAACCTGTTAATCCTAAAGGAAATCAGTCCTGAATATTCATTGGAAGGACTGATGCTGAAGCTGAAACTCCAATACTTTGGCCACCTGATGCGAAGAACTGACTCATCTGAAAAGACCCTGTTGGTGGCAAAGATTGAAGGCAGGAGGAGAAGGGGACAACAAAGGATAAGATGGTGGGATGGCATCACTGACTCAGTGGACATGAGTTTGAGCAAGGTCCGGGAGTTGGTGATGAACAGGGAAGCCTGGTGTGCTGTAGTCCATGGGGTTGCAGACTCGGACATGACTGAGTGAACTGAACTGATGGATCCTTTTCAAATGTTACCATGTTTTCAAGTTCTCATAACTGCTTTTTAAGTCAAATCACAAATACAGCTATATTCAGCTGTATAAGAATTGGGCAAATACTTTGAATTTTTTAAATAATCTAAAATGATGATAGCAACACCTATCTCACTGGATTGTTGTAATCTTTAAATGAGATACGCATGTGACACATCTGTTGTGGCACTTGGCCAAGTACATTTTAGTTGATTTCACTATGCAAAGCATCTTAAAATTCATCTTTGAAGCCAAATACACAAACAGTGGCTATGCTTTTGTCAACTTGTTTTATCTTGAAGTTAATCAGATTTATCACCTAATAAAATGCATCATTTAACTGAGAATTCACATAATTAACGTGCATGTTTTTCTTAATAAAGTACATGAGGTGCCAGAGCTGTGATGCCAAGTCTCTCCCTTGCATGAGTTTACTTCCACTTTGTCTTTATCTTCTCAAGTTTGCCTTGACTTAGAATTTCACTAGCTTGTGAGCTCCCTGAAAGCAGAAGCAGATGCTTCCATCTGTATTCTCTCACAGAATCCACCATGTGGTAGCCACTCAGTGAACACTGACTGAACACTTGACTTGTTGCCAGGAAACTAGAAGATTCATCAGTTAAAATAATTTACGTTGGCTGTGAGATCCCCACTATGTTTGGTCAATAAAAGTACTCTGAGTTCTCTGGGATGTTAATTCTTTTTTCTTAATACTACTCTTGAGCATCTCTTAATTCCACTCTTGAGCATCTCTTAAACAAAAATGGGAAGGGAGATAAAAAGAGAAAAATAGAGAAAAATTAAAGGGAAACAAGGAGATAGCAAATAGGAGGAGAGGAGAAAAATGAATCAATGAACTTCACTTTTTACCTTTCACCAAATACCTTTCAGTACTACATGCTTTTTTTAAGTCAATTTATCTTTTTAGAATTGAAGTATAGTTTACTTACAGTGGTACATTGTCAATTTATCTTTTACAATTAGAAAGAAAAATGGATAGTTTTTTATCTCTATTTTAAACTATTTCAGTTAAAATGGTACCGTTAGGTAGTTAGAACAGGAAAAAGGAGTACAAAATGGTGGTACTAAAAGACAAAGGGAAAAGCCCACAAAAAGGGAACAAAGGAAAAATCCACAGATGGGAGTGAGAACCTCAGATGAAACAAACATGCCCCCTTCCTGGCTAGCCCTAATTTCAATAGGGCAGGCTCGGGGGAGGAGACAAAACATAAAAAGAGGGAGCCAAACAGTTGAGGCCTCTTTCGAAGGTTGGCCCGCCCTCATGCCTCAAGGGTGTACTATCCTTTGTTTGCCGAATGAATAAAAGTCTGAGCTGAAACACTGGTCCACAGTTTCAAATCTTTGTTGTGGTGAGACAGAATCGAGGAAATTACACACTCTCCCGACAGAAACATAAATTGAGACCTGATTTGCGAATTATAGCTATTATCCACGTTTTGGAGGTTCCTGGAAGTTTTGAAGTTGCAGAGTAGAAAGGAAGGAACATGTGTTTTAAATTAGACATATTTGGCCCTACACGTACCTTGTCTGACTTAATCCCTTTGAGCTTCCATTTTATCATCTTTAAAGTAAGACTTCCCTATCAGAATTATATAAGGGTCAAGAGTACAAATTCTGGAGTTAGGCTCAAATGATAACGCCAGCATCTGCTAACAAGGTAAACTTGTGTGAACGTCATTTTCCTCATAAATATAATATAGGTATGAATAATATCTACCTCATCAGGCTATGAGGAGGAATAAATGAGATAATCAGGAAGAATTTCACTCTGCATTATTAGTCGACTTGCATGATCAAAAATTATACTCAACATTATTATAATTTTGTCAATACAAATTTGGTAGAAATTTGTTTTCCCTGTTGGTATTTATACAGCTATACACACACACGCACACACACACACACACACATATATACATGGTGTATATATGTGTGTGTATATATATATATATAAAATATCCTTGCTTTTTGACTCACAAAGCATATGTACGTGTATATACATATATATACACATATATGTAATATCCTTGCCTCGACCCATAAAACCTCAATATTTATTATCCAGTCCTTTACAGAATAAGTAGTTTACTGACCTCTGCTTAGAAGATAGGAAATCATACCATCCCAAGGTACTGCTTCTGCTAAGTCACATGTTTTCTATTAATGAAATCAATTTCATGTAGTTAAGAGCAGAGAGACATAAGGCTAGAGGAAATAGTGAAAGGTAGACAAATTTTAAAGAGAGTTTTTTTCCCTTAATGGGAAAAAAAGAGGTGCTTTCCCCACTTCTATTCTTTTTAGGTCTAAGTTAGAAGAATGCCTTACCGGTACCTTTCCTGGACACCTAGTAAATAAATGCTGATGGAACAACTGATGATACGTCCGGGAAAAAACAAAGTCAGATCCCGACTTCATATACCAGGTGGATAAAAAAATACTTTTATGTGAAAAGCAAAATGTAAAAATCCTTAACAGAAAATACTGAAGGTGCTTTCTGGCTTTGGGATAAGACAGACACAAACCATCAAGAAGATGGAGCACTTAAACCTTACATAGTCCTAGGAAAACACTTGCACACATGTATGCAAGGAGACACACAAGATTGTTCACAGACCATTATAAAAGCAGGCAATTGGACACAAACTTAATGTCATAAGTAGTAAAGGTATCAATACATAGTGATATATTAATGGACTATTATATGCAAGTAAATAGAGCTTCACAAAGTATTCACATAACTGAAATCTCACAAACTTGCACGTGAAAAAAGCAAATTCTAGAAGAGTAACACAGTATGATGTCATTTATATAAGTCAAAAACACACTAAATAATACTACATTATTTAAGAATAGATACACATGTAGTAAAAATATAAAGGAATCCTGAGAATAAGCTGAAAATACAGCATATCAGTAACTTCTGGAAAGACATAGGCTACAAATTAGAATATTCATAGAGCATTTTAACTATACTTCATGTTTTTACATTTCAATCTAGAGGCAGAATACAAAGCTATTTATTATATTTTTAAAATCTTACTGCATATATTATGGATCTTATATCTTACTGCATTACAGTAAGTATAAAAATCAAATTAGAGAACCCCCAAAACCTCTTTTCCTTTATAGGCATTACCTTATTTGAGAGCCATGCTGGTTTTCCCTGTACTTCTCATGTGGCTTTCCTGAAGAGTAGCATAGCTTTTAGTTTGTCCAAGACATTTTAGTTATTGAACTAAGGAAATGGTTATAGGACTCTTTGAGAAGAGTCATGTAATACCCCGGAGACCACTGGTAGTACAGATGAAAGTCCTTGGTACCTTGGAGTGAATTAGGTTATTTTTGTAAGATTGAAAGGTGCACTGATGAACAAAGGAAAAAAAAAAAAGGAATAACTGTACTGATAAAATATCAAACTCTAGCCTACGGATGATGTGTCCGCTTAATATTTTTGATTGCAACTAAATTAGAAAGACAATATTTAACAGCCAAGGTTACATTAGTTATTGAAGCAAAATCGTATTTTCTTTCTAAGGTATAGTTAAAACTTTCAAGCAATTCAAGAGGTCTGGAAAAGAGCAACTAGTCATCAATTCTATCACTTAGTGAAACATTTGTGCCAGGTGACAAATGTGTGTCTGAGGGTGTGTGTGTGTGTGTGTGCGCACTGTATTTTTTTACAAAGAAGATATCATCCCATATATACTTCCACAAAGCCTGAGGAAATTAGAACATCGATAGGGAATACTTTCATATATATACATACATACATATGTAAATATATTCTTATGGAATATGATTGAAATTTTATTACTTCAAAATTATATGTACATTTATTGTTATATATAACATATATACAATACATATTACATGCTGTATATAAGTTAAATATCCAGAATTGAAATGTGTTAAAGAATCTAATACAACTTTAAAGAGAGAAAACTAAAGTTCAAAAATGACTTAATCAAGGTCTAGTTATTAGCAAGGCTAGTGCTAATAAGATATATATTTTTCATTCTTAGTTCTCAGTTCAAAATTGTGCAAGAAACATGTCCTTCTTAGCTACAGGAAAAGAAGCAAATATGGGTCACTGTTATTTACTTGTTATCAGATATATGAAATATGAAATGTCCCTATCTGGGCTACTCAATGAAAGAAAGATGTGAAGAATTTGGAAGGGACTTAGAGAAGAGTTGGAAGGGCAATCAGAAACTCAGTTGTGAGGAAAAGCATTAAGGCAGAGAATATTCAGCTTGTAAGGAGGAAGCCAAAGGATTTTGTTCATAATAGCAACTTGTTATCTTGGAACTACACTCCACGGGATAAGCTCACTGAATAAGGGTGGGAAACATTCCCCAGTCATTGAACCAAGAAGACTTCAAAGTAAGGGCCTATTCTTTCCACAACCCTTGCAAAAATATATCCAAAATATTTTCCCCATCACTTCGAGATGAAATAATTGGTTCACTTATGTTTTTTTGTTGTTGTTAAAGAATTGAGAAAAGGCAACATAAAAATTCGATAAGCACAAAATGCTACAGATACATCTTATTTCTATATTAGAGTCAATTAAAGTTTGAACAGACATAAACTGAAGACTGGAAGGGATACCAACATAGAGACAGAATGGCAAGCATAGAAGCCATACCCTGGCATTAACTGTAATGTTCCTCTGTAAAATGCTGATACAATTGCCTACTTTCTATGGCTTTTTAACTGTTTAGATTCATAGGTTCTACTCTGAATCATAATATTATAATTGCCAATGTGGAAGAAAGGGTTTTTCAAGCAGGACTAGCAGCCAGAGCATGCTCAGTCTGGGGAGCAGGTAAGAAATTAAGCCAGTTAGAGCGGTCTCTCTTCCACGGATACTCTTTCAGATCTTGACCAGGGACCACAGCTCCCCTGCTCTAGTCCTAGAGGGTGGTGGTATGGCAGGGCATGTGTGCTCATTCGTGTCCAACTCTTTGCAACCCCATAGACTGCAGCCCACCAGGCTCCTCTGTCCATGGGATTTCCTAGGCAAGAATACTGGCGAGGGTCGCCATTTCCTACTCCAGTGGATCTTTCTGACCCAGGGATCAAACCCGTGTCTCTTGTGTTTCCTGCACTGGCAGGTGGATTCTTTACCACTGGTGCCACCTTAAAGGGTGGTGACCTGATCCCATCTCCAATGAGGAAAGAAGACCCAAGCTCTAATTGCAGCATGAAAAGTGAAAGTGAAAGTCACGTCCACGGACTGTATCATCCACGGAATTCTCCAGGCCAGAATACTGGAGTGGGAAGCTTTTCACTTCTCCAGAGGGATCTTCCCAAATCAGGGATCAAACCCAGGTCTCCTGCATTGCAGGGGGATTCTTTACCAGCTGAGCCACAAATGAAGCCCAAGAATACTGGAATCGGTGGCCTATCCGTTCTCCAGCAGATCTTCCTGACCCAGGAATGGAACTGGGGTCTCTTGCATTGCAGGTGGATTCTTTACCAACTGAGCTATGAGGGAAGCCCATAAATTTAAGTATGAAGTATGAGCAATTTAAATTAGTGGCTAGAAAAATTTCCCAGTCCTAGGGCTGAAACAGGTTTCCAAGAGGTTCTGTAAACAAGTTTGTATCAGTAGGGAATTACCTTGTATTACGTGAATATTTAAAAACTGCTTTAGTACTGAGTTTCATTATAAAACTGATTTAAAGAATTAACATACCTTTCCATTGTTTGTTTATCCTTTTTTGGTACTACTTTTTACATCATGTAAACAGGTTTTATTTTTATATACTAAAAATTCTTATCAATGTCTATAAATACTAAAATAAATTCTTTTGCATATCTTAACACAAACTCTCCAATCTTTCCACTGCTGATTCTCTTAAGGTTCCAGACTCCTCTCTATCACCTTCAATTCAATCCTGACTTTCTCAACTCCCATTCTGCCTTTAATTGGGTCTGGTTAAGACCCATGCTTTGTTCATAAATGATTCTGTTATTTTTATTATAAAATAAAAGCAGAAAATCAATGTGAATTTTATGTCAAATATTAAATTCTAATTTTGGTTCAAAGTAATAGATGATCAAAGATAGCCATGTGTAAATACCATTTACATCACTGGAGATGTAATTTAATCTTTTATTAAACTGTAGCAATGATTGAATCTTTTATAGAAAAAGCCAAAACCATGTTATCCCACTAGGAAGATTGTGACCTAGACCAGAGTCAGAATAGAATATGGTCTGAAGTGAAGAGATGGTAAAAATTGAACCTGGTTAAACATGACCTTGGAGAAGGCAATGGCAACCCACTCCAGTACTCTTGCCTGGAAAATCCCATGGGCAGAGGAGCCTGGTAGGCTGCAATCCATGGGGTTGCAAAGAGTCGGACACGACTGAGCGACTTCACTTTCACTTTTCACTTTCTTGCATTGGAGAAGGAAGTGGCAACCCACTCCAGTGTTCTTCCCTGGAGAACCCCAGGGACGGGGGAGCCTGGTGAGCTGCCGTCTATGGGGTCGCACAGAGTTGGACATGACTGAAGTGACTTAGTAGCAGCAAACATGACCTTGTCAGCCATAGACATCCAAGTAGTATCTGAATGGGCATTTAGGCTAGGAGATGTTGATCAATGAATGCTCATGTAGTGATTAAAATGCACCACATTTAAACAGTACAGAAATAGTGTTTTTTTAAAAAGTACATTAAGAAAGTAAGCCTACTTATAGGTCTTATAACGTAATAAATAGAATGCCAAAGCAAACAAATACCCTCAAAACAAATCCCATCCAAACACAAAGCAAGAAAATATAAGGCAAAAGGAAAGCATTTTAAATTACTTTATCAAAATTAGGAAACTTAACACTTAAAGTTCAATAAAAATTTATATAACTGATTTCAGTAGATGTGTGAATTGGAAATGTTGATTTTAGGCTTCTTTTTAATTGCTACTATGGTAAAATTTAACTCTTGGGAATTTAAACAGAAGGACATTGGGTAACAAGGCCTAATTTGAGCCACTGTCAGATCATACTATATATCCTATCTCAAAGGATAAATACTGATGTTCGGGAATGTCCTAAAACAACCGAATTCTAAAGGCATACAGAACCACTCAAGGTGAAATTTTAAATGGGCACATTTCAAACTTTTTTTAAAAAATGACATTCTTGGAATGACTTTTCTAAATAAGTAAAAATTAGAAAAAGCTCACTTTAAATGAAGTCTTCCATTTTAATGTGGGAATAATTTGAGCTGTGGGTGTGACATCATATCATTAGCAGTATTTACATTCCACTGCTTAAGAGTAGAAAAAAAAGTTGATATAACTGTCAACCAAAGAGTAACGCTTTGTACAAACATGGATGTAGACATATGTTTCAACGAATCACAGGAAACAATATTCACACTAAACAAAACTATCAAGGAATAAAATTATTGAAATTCTCGGAATTTAAACTCTTGAGTTTAAATAATAATCAACCTCAGCACTGTTAAAAGCAAACGTTACATTCCAATAATGAAAGATGCTAATACCAATGTAGCATTATTTGTAATTTTTAAAGGAAGGTACAAAGATCCCAGTTGTTCAACAGCAGGGAACCG
>NW_011494863.1:5154498-5155905 GCF_000754665.1 Bison bison bison
ACCGGTGAAGTAAAAAATAAATTTCAGTGTTCAACATACATAATGATGCCCATAATAGACTGCTTGGTTAAAATATAAAAAGATGACTGAAAACAATATGCAAAGTCAAAGACGCCAGAAGCAAAAGGCCACATTTCATGCTCCTATTTATATGAAATGTCCAGAATAAGCAAAACCAGACACAGAAAATAAACAGTGGTTGAAAGGGCATGGGAGGTGGGAATTGAGAGGTAAAGGGTTTCTTTCTGGGGTGATGGAAATATTCTGAAATTACATAGTGATGACAGTTGTAAAACACTTTGAATATACTAAAATGACTAAACTGGACACTTCAAATTCGTTAAAATAAATTTTATGTTAATAGGAATTTTAATTTAAAAAAAGGCGTGTGCGTGTATTCATGTGTATAGAAGTCACGGGTACAAAGTGGGAGAGGAAGAAGGTCCCTGTGTGTGGCCTGATAACAAATACCAATCTATCTGAAGGGATCTATGTGGGGAGTGGAATCTGAGGGGAGGGCAAAATCACTTCAATTTGTTTTCTCTGGGCAAAAGTACTATGTTATTTTTTCCTCTATTAAAATCCTTCCTAATAGTCCTCATTTCAGACTCTAAAAATACAGATGTTCCAGCAGTTTGTTTTTCTTCCCATAGTCCCCCCATGCTTTAAAACAGAATTTCCTGACATAATTTACATATCATAAAATCTGATTTTAAGTGTACATCCTACTGATTTTAGTAAACATACAGTTGCACAACCATTATCACTCAAAAAGTTCCATTCTGCTCATTCAGTCAATGCCCACTTCCACGCAACTATTAACTTCTCTCTAGAGATTGCTCTTTCTCAGAAATTCATATAAATGAAATCATGATATGTGATCTTTCAGTTTTTCTTTTACTTAGCATATTTTCAACAGTCATCCATGTTGAAACATCTTATCAAGAATTATTTCTATTTATTGCTGTATAGAGCTATTACTTTTTATTATAATGATGCTGTGTCATCCAACATATGGAGGCTGAACAACACGCTGCTGAATAACCAACAAATCACAGAAGAAATCAAAAAAGAAATCAAAATTTGCATAGAAACGAATGAAAATGAAAACACAACAACCCAAAACCTGTGGGACACAGTAAAAGCAGTCCTAAGGGGAAAGTTCATAGCAATACAGGCACACCTCAAGAAACAAGAAAAAAGTCAAATAAATAACCTAACTCTACACCTAAAGCAACTAGAAAAGGAAGAAATGAAGAACCCCAGGGTTAGTAGAAGGAAAGAAATCTTAAAAATTAGAGCAGAAATAAATGCAAAAGAAACAAGAGACCATAGCAAAAATCAACAAAGCCAAAAGCTGGTTCTTTGAAAGGATAAATAAAATTGACAAACCATTAGCCAGACTCA
>NW_011494863.1:5156005-5156907 GCF_000754665.1 Bison bison bison
AGAAATGGACAAATTCTTAGAAAAGTACAACTTTCCAAAACTCGACCAGGAAGAAATAGAAAACCTTAACAGACCCATCACAAGCACGGAAATTGAAATTGTAATCAAAAATCTTCCAGCAAACAAAAGCCCAGGTCCAGACGGCTTCACAGCTGAATTCTACCAAAAATTTAGAGAAGAGCTAACACCTATCCTGCTCAAACTCTTCCAGAAAATTGCAGAGGAAGGTAAACTTCCAAACTCATTCTATGAGGCCACCATCACCCTAATACCAAAACCTGACAAAGATGCCACAAAAAAAGAAAACTATAGGCCAATATCACTGATGAACATAGATGCAAAAATCCTAAACAAAATTCTAGCAATCAGAATCCAACAACACATTAAAAAGATCATACACCATGACCAAGTGGGCTTTATCCCAGGGATGCAAGGATTCTTCAATATCCGCAAATCAATCAATGTAATACACCACATTAACAAATTGAAAAACAAAAACCATATGATTATCTCAATAGATGCAGAGAAAGCCTTTGACAAAATTCAACACCCATTTATGATAAAAACTCTCCAGAAAGCAGGAATAGAAGGAACATACCTCAACATAATAAAAGCTATATATGACAAACCCACAGCAAACATTATCCTCAATGGTGAAAAATTGAAAGCATTTCCTCTAAAGTCAGGAACAAGACAAGGGTGCCCACTTTCACCATTACTATTCAACATAGTTTTGGAAGTTTTGGCTATAGCAATCAGAGCAGAAAAAGAAATAAAAGGAATCCAAATTGGAAAAGAAGAAGTAAAACTCTCACTATTTGCAGATGACATGATCCTCTACATAGAAAACCCTAAAGACTCCACCAGAAAATTACTAGAACTAATCAATGATCATAGTAAAG
>NW_011494863.1:5158980-5180589 GCF_000754665.1 Bison bison bison
AAATTAGAAATTTTTTTAATAAAAAAAAAAAAAAAAGAATTATTTCTATTTATTGCTGTATAGAGCTATTACTTTTTATTATAATGATGCTGTGTCATCAGAAAAAGAAATAAAAAGACATTTTGCATTTTGCAAATTAACTCATATAAAACATTAGGTCTTTGGGGATCACTGATGGTCAAGAGAAAAAAAGTCCTGCAATATTATAAAAAACTACAAAACTGAAACTGCAAGTAAATGTGTCATTAAATTTTATAGAGACATTTAAAATATATTTACCTAGGAAAAAATGAAATAACCATACTATTTTCTCTACTTTTATGAGAATCAGAGTAGGCTGTTATGTTTCTACTGAGTACTTCCTTTGTTTTCTCATATTTAAAATTTCTTTTGTGCTGTACACGTTGCAAAGCTATTTAAAAAACCTTAATATGTAATTAATTAATCTACAAGCAATCAGCAGACTTAGTAGCAGTTACAGAAGAACAAATTATATATGCAAAGTAAGCCTAAATAATTAATAATTAAACTCACACAAAAATGTAACATCCGAACCTAATAGAACCTAATGTGCTCAAGAAAGTAATTGTGCTTTTAAATTAGGAGAACAGCTTTGTGTTTAATTAGTTTTCATTTGAGTATGTAATCATTCAAATTTATTTGCATAAACATGGGACACTGTGCTCCATCAGCAGGTAATGTTCTTTATTAACTAGACTAGGAACTTAATGGACAAGAAGAAATATTCCTATCTGTGATACAAAAATGAGAACTACATATTGTCTTGATTTCATTCTTCAGGTTTGAAGGTCCCTACTCTGAGATAATTATACAATAATAATATAAAACACTTGGCAAGGTAATCTGTCAATCTCTAGAAATTAATAATTTAATATCTAATGCTTTATTTTTTACCTATTTCCCAGTAACAAAAAGAGTATTCATGAACAAAGTACCTTATTGAAATTCAAGTAATAATAATGTATTGAAATTCAGACTTCAATAATTTGGATGGTGGCCGAAGTTGATTAAAAGTCAATTATTTCTTCATTGGTGGTGTAAAGTAATAAGAGTCTTCATTGTGGAGAAAGTGGTGAGGACAGGCTTTATTTAAGATGTTAGAAAGGAAACACTATATGCTTGACAAGTGAATGACAGATCATATTTATCTATTCATTAAAGTATAGGAACCAATTTTTCCTTATGGTATTTCCAATCAACCTTGATATCTTGTTATTGCCATTCTTTTTCCCAAACCCTAAATACATCCTAAAAAGAAAAAAAGAAACTCATTATTAATTACTGTATTTGAAAAGGTACTTATGTTTTTACCTTGATACTAAATGTTTCATTCTGGAAGTTATTTTGAAATAAGCATATTATTAGATACAAATTGCTTGAAAAATAACTTTAAGCTTTTTTCCCAAATAAATTAAGATTTTTAATAAACGAGTTCATTTGTTGACCAGTAATTGGAATCTGACACTACCAAATGAATTAGCCGATACTTGGGAGGATAAACTTCACTTGGGGCCATGATTTGGGGAGGAAGCTTGCTCTAGCTAAAGTTTTGAAGGAAGGCCCAGTGCTATTCTATTCATGCTATGATCTGTGTACCAAGCTGTGTTTTTTGGAAAACCTTTGGCCCCACTTTATGAAAGGCCAAGCACTGTGTCACTTATATATTTTTCCTCCCACAGGGCAAGTTAAGCAAACTGTCTGAGTCATTACATTAGACCTGCTCTATATGAAAACAGCAGATCTCAAAATGTTATCGTGATGCCCATAATTCTCCATGACTGCATAAGAGTACCCTGTAAGATAACATTATAGAGATAATTGTCCTTAGTTTTGATAATATTTAGTATATTTTATAAGTATATTTTGAGCAATGCCTATTAGAGTTGTGAAATGTCATATGCATAGTACTTAGATCCTATCCAATATCAGGTCATTAGATATATTTTAAACAATTCTCTTTGATTGGATGGGTAGCATCTGAGGATAGTTAGTATTTAAAGATTTACAGAATTTTTCATTATCTGCATGACTATATCTGGCGAAAGAATGCCTATTTCTATAAGCTTTGTTATACAGCTCTTGAAACATCCATTGGTAAATGCAGTATTACAGCAAAGTTGTAAAATACACATTTACACTATATGTAAAATCAACTGCATGTCCTTGGCATACACGTGCTTGCATAAACGACACACTAGCTTGAGTGAGTGAACCTGCAAACTCCACTCCCAGACAGTTTTACTCAGAGACAGTGAACAGGCAAGCTTTTAGTAATGCTGTGAGCATCTCCAGTATTTAAAGGTACAAGCATGTTTTGGCATAAAATGGGTGTAAAAGCAAACCATATGCTCTTCCTGATACTTAACTGAACCAGTAGAAAAAAGTTATCACATAGCATTCTTGAGACACAGTATATCTGTTTTTTAAGTATGCACAAATATGGCTATATATACTGTATTTTTGATTTGAGTTTTACAAAGGGGAAATTTTGGCTACATATGACTCTTCATGAGCTCAACTCTTACTTACATCAAAGGCAACTCCACTGTATAGCTGTTTTGACAAAATAGCTAATAATAAAATAGTTTTGCAACTGATTATTTGGGGGTTAAATAAAAGACAGCTAACAACAAAAATCTCTACATCACTGATTTAAGGTAAAAGTTATTTCGTTGGAGGTGGTGGCAAAAAATAAGAAAACAATTTGATTCATTTGGGGAATCTGGCTGAAGATTAATGGTCTTAAGTTTAACCAACAGTGGAAGATTTTAACACCTAGCACATCATCTACCCTCTTCATTAGGAATAACTGGATACTAACAGAAGGCACCCATGACATTTATCTTAGGAAGAATTGTTTACATTTATAAAATGAATTGAAAAAGGCAAAAAAAAAAAAAATACTATCCAAGGACTGTAATAAAAATATTCTAAAACAATTTGATAAGCTTAAAAACCGAGCCAAAACCCACCCCTCCAGAAGATTAAATATTAATGAAGAAAAACAAACTCATGTAATTGCAGAGATCAGAAATCATGATCTTCTTATAAGTAGTATGTTTTTATTATTTTAATCTTTTATGGTTGAAAACTAGCTCTAAAAAAGAACTGAGAACATGTCAGCTTGGCATTTCTTTTTAGTCTGAAAGTCTCCTCTTAAAAAAAAAAAAAAAGGCAATACTTCCTCCCAATAGGGCACCTTTCTCATAACTGATCTTTGTCCAAAATCAGAAGCAGTTTCTCCAGAAAAAGCCAATCAGTACACAAGATATAGTATTTCCTTATAGATTTTTTAAACAAGAGCATGACAACATTAATGAAATAAGTTTAATACAAGAAAATAATGTTGTAACTCAAAACAAACTGCTTTTTGTTTAATCTCACTTTTTTTTTTGATTCTACACTAGATGACCACTATTCTTAAAGCTTAGAATAAATTGGGAATACAAGTCAAAACCAGAGCCTAATTAAATTAAATGGTACACCGAAAATCTTGGTTTGACAAAAGTAAACTCAACAACACCATTTAAATTAATTGGGAAAATTTTAATCAATAAGCATCAAACGCACTTTACACTGGGAACTGCAATACTGAAATCGTGACATTTTAAATATTTTCCTCAAAAAAGGTTAGTGATTATCTTTTTCCTGGGAAACATGGAAATCCAACTATAACATTAAAGTGGCCGGTCTAGGTCACTGTGTTTTAGTTAATGCTAATATTTAAACAGATATTCACATTCCATGCCTACAATAAGGTAGACTGTGAACTACCTGTATTGCTGAATTTTAGCCAAAATTCCATGAGATAATTTAGAGGAACGTCAAATTTCTGAAGTGCAAACTCATAAAACTTTACATTGGGATTGCTTTTTTGCTTCAATTGCATCTGACTTGACAATACAGGCAAGTTTTCTTTCCTAATTCCTTGGAAAAATATTTCTCCAATAAGTCCTATGTCTTCTCTACTACGGATTGTTTTTAAGATTTCAGCTCTGTGGTTAGTTTCCCACAGTTGATAAAAATCTATCAAAAACACCATAATATACAATTAGCAAGGGAAATAGTTGTTTTTCTAAGGCTGCAGGAACAGGAAAGAAATAGCACTTCTTATTTGCATAAGCACAAACACCTTTTAAATCTAGTCATACTGCATAAATCCAATATAGTATTCAAAAGTTCTATAAAAATGAACAAAAGATACTTCTTTACTTTCACTGCTCCAAGAGTCAAACATTAGATCTGCATGAGAGTTGCACTGTAGCCATTTGCTGGTCCGGTTGAAGAGTTCAAAGTCCTTTTTGTTATTTGGCCCAATGATGTCCACATCCCAGATAAATTCAGTTCAAAAAACAGAAATTAGGGCGAAGACTCCGTATAACAAAGCACAGGGATATGCTACTAGAAGTTGCTGTCCTTCCATGGCTAATGCAGAAATAAAAATTTTGGAAGCAGAAAAACTACACCATCCAATAATTCCAGCAGTAAGAATGATTCCTACCATTCCTCTGTAACAGACAAAGAAAAATGGAGAGTGGAGAGAAAAAGCAGAAAATGAGATTAGTTATGTAAGAGTACTACCATAACCAATTCTTAAGTACTTAAAAATTAAATCACATGTAGATGTCTACAGAAATAACCAAGATCTTTCTTGAAATGCTGATGTATCTCAGTTAATTCAGTTATTTCACGTGATAGAAAGCTTATCTGTAACATATTTTGCTTCTTAATACAGCACAATTTCTCGAACTTGGCAGCACTGACATTTGGCCTGTGTGTGCTGCTGCTGTGAGGGCTGTTCTGTTCATCATTAGGACATTCAGCAGCATCCTGGCCTCTAGCCATAAAATACCCATTGTACCCCTGCTCCTCCAGAGTTCTGACAACTGAAAGTATCTCCAGACATTGCAAAGTACCCCCCTGTAGCAAAACTGCCCCTGGCTGGAAAACACTGTTTTAGTAGAAACACTGTCTTTAAAATTCAAATATAAACATATCAATTTTAACAAATGAGAAGAGTGAAGCAGTTTCTACACTGAAAATCTGAAGCATTTGCATCCAAAACAGGGACACTGTGAGGCCATCACCCTTCCAAATCTCTAGTATCAGTTGATACATACTCTTCTCCTATGCCTTCTTTTCCACTCTAGGTATAACAAAGCTCAATCTTTCCTCCAGCACTAGCCAGAAGGAGGGGACTGAACTACTGAGAGAGCATCTGTGCACTGGCCATGAGAAGCAACTTTATGAGCAGTAATATATACCTCTCTCTTTAATCCTTACTTAAAGTATTATTTTAAAATAACACAACTTTAAAGTTGTGTACAAGGATATTTGAGAACACAGTAGGCTAGAAACAGTCTCTTGACATAAAAAGTTCCAGTTTTAGTTAAGAAGCTTCTAAATAGAGAATATGCATTTATTATTCATTCACTTAGTATATGCCTGATATAGTTAAGAAATGAGATATTAAAAAAAAAATCAAAGAGAAGGTAAGTATAATTTTAACAACCTGATCTCTTTCATGCAATATTTAAGCTAACAATCACCTGTGTTCAGTTTGTTTATGGACACTGGTAAGTTTACCTAAAACTACTGAAATTCCTTATGATATGGAAAGCAGAGATGGTATAAATGATTTTTAAATTTATTCTCACTTCCATTTTCATCACTGAAAAGTATGTAACACAGTCTTCATTTATAACAGCCACTATTTGTTTACTGAATCAGTGATTTACCTCCAACTGATAGTGAACTAAATTCTATTACACAGAATTGGTCAATCAACTCCCAAAATAAAGATCAGTACTTACTGCAAAGAAAATATCACTGCGAAGCTGGAAAGCAGGATCATAGGAAGAAGACAATATCCAAGGACACTTGCCACACAACCAAATGAAACACCAGTCATACTCATTAAGTTCAATAAACAAAACATTCCTAGGCATCCAATTGCACTGATCCCATATACGTAGCCAAACTGGATTTTCCCAGCCTATGGGTAACAAAAAGATGACATGTTAGAGGGCAAAGAAAGTTACTTTGGGCTTCTTTCACCTAAAATGGTACTTGTAGAAGATATTTAATTTGTGAGGATTAAAATCCACAGAGGTGTCTATTCTTTATATAGGGAAGTAAAACAGTGAGCAGACTGCCTTTTCTCTTTCTTAAGAAATTTAAAGTACCCACCTCTCAACACACAGATACTCAGGATTTCATTTTCTAGCTACCATTTGACTTTGGCATAGAATTCAACAAATAAAGATATAAAACCATTGTAGAATCACCTCAAGTCATAGATTTCTAAAAAGAAATCTGGCTGATTTTAAGCAAATAAATTACCCAAACAAGATGGAAAGTCATTAAAATATTTGGATAGTAGCTAATATCACTAGAACACACCCAACTCCACCAAAATTGCCCTGAAACAACTTATTTTCATTGGCAGATATGGTCATAATCGTTTTAACAGCAGAAATAATTTCATCATGGACTTTGTTGCTGCTGCTGCTAAGTCGCTTCAGTCGTGTCCGACTTTGTGCGATCCCAGAAACAGCAGCCCACCAGGCTCCCCTGTCCCTGGGATTCTCCAGGCAAAAACAATGGAGTGGGTTGCCATTTCCTTCTCCAATGCGTGAAAGTGAAAAGCAAAAGTGAAGTCGCTCAGTTGTGTCCGACTCTTAACGACCCCATGGACTGCAGCCTACCGGGGTTTTTTCAGGCAAGAGTCCGTGGGATTTTTCAGGCAAGAGTACTGGAGTGGGTTGCCACTGCCTTCTCCTATCATTGACTTTATATGGGTGTTAAAGGAATTAGGAGAAAGGAAGCCAGGATAAGCAGGGAGCCAGGGTTCTGTGGGGAGGGGAGGAGAAAAGTAAAGTGATTAACTACTGGGCAAGAGGAATATAATGGAAGATATTTCTTCTTTCATTCTTTTTCCAAATTGTTGGTTGCTTTATACAGTTCTCTGACAAACAAGCAAAAACTTTAAAAATTTTCTGCTCTTACAAAAGACATCACTAAACAATCTTAGGACAATAAACATGAGCTTAATTGGAGTTAGTACTCTTAGTCACACTAAGTGAACAAACACTGCATTTAGGTCTTGCTATCACTAAAATCAGTCTGTGGAAAAGCCTTTAAAAAGTTCTGGTTTGTCACACATCTGACATATGAAACTCAATTATGAAAATACCTCTACAGATTACATTAATGGAAAACTCCCTGGGATTTTTGTTAGAATCAATACTTGTTTGTAAATATTTGATTAAGAGTGTAAAAGTTTAAAAAGGTTTATTAATAATAATAAAATCTGACACCGGGTACAATGCATTAAAACTTTGAATCAGATCAGTCGCTCAGTCGTGTCCGACTCTTTGCGACCCCATGAATCACAGCACGCCAGGCCTCCCTGTCCATCACCAACTCCTGGTACTTTGAAAAGTATTCTCATATAACCTGTCTTAATCTCCACAACAACCTTGTTAGGTGGGAGGCACATGATTATTTATCAGAGGGAAGTGAAGGGTGAAATCAAGGGCAGATTAGAAGCACTGAGTTCATGCCTAGCTTTTCTGACTAAAAGTTCCATCTTTAATTCATTATATTGCTTCTCTCTTCTAATTCAGAAGAGGACATAAGATAAAATAAAACAAACATTAACAATTATATTTACAATTTCTCATTTTCAATATGCTTCAATATTCTTAGAGAGATGAGAGACAGAGACTAAAGCTTCTTGTCTTTTATTTATTCATTAAATATTAAAATAATATATAGGAAAGACCAGCACTTATGCAACAAAACACTACTCAAGGACAACTTAAAAAAAAAAGGAATTCTGATGAGCGACTAAAGCTACATGTTATTTATTAACAATTTTCCCTAATAATTGGACCACTTATTAGAACAAGAAATGATTTCTAAATATACCATATTATCAATGGTGAAGTGACAAATATGTATAAACTTAAAAACTCAATACCTTTTAAGACACATCAAAACTTGATGTAAAAGAAGAGTCTTAATAAAGGCTCTTGGTGGAATATTTAAATTCCATTCTTTAATCTCACACTGAGAGTTCCAACTAGAATCTTACCAGTAACAATGTAGCTCCAAAAGCAAGGCAAAAAACCATTGGTCCTGCCAAGTCAGTCTCATTCATGATGCTGCCATCTGCTACCTTCAAGGGGTGTAAAACTGTGAGTGTTTTTTGCCAGATGTGGTCAAAATTGATACCCAATTCTAAAGAAAAAAAAAAATAAGAAAGTCAATTAGGATTTGTGATATACTTTCAGTTTACCAGAATTTATGTTGTAACAGGGTGAAAAAAGAAAATGAAACAACCAGTATCAAAAAAGTGATCTAGCAACATCAGATGATATTATTTTAGTGAGTCCTCAATCCATCTTTACTGATTACAGTGCTTATTCCACAAATATCAAATCTCTGGTTTGGTGTTAGAAGAAGGTAAGGACATAATGAATCAGACACTCTGAGCTATGACTTTATAGCAAAGAATACACAGACAGCATTCATAGTAAAGGGCTCTATATCCGGGGCTTCAGAAACACAGGAGGCCCTGCGAAAACGTATACAAAACTATGTCTTCTATGTATATATGTGCATTTTTCTGAGAAGAGTATGCATAGCTTTCACTGGACTTCCAAAGGTTATCTGATGTCCCCCCAAATTTTAGAACTATTGCTTTTTGGGTTTGCAGATACAATTTGAAAAACACCATACACTGATGTTACTGGCTCTATCAGTTTGTTTTCATTCAGAACAGTCAACACCACGCTATTTCCTCTCATTTCTTCCAATGACAGAATTTCATCAATAATCTAAAGTAAAAGTTACTTTGCTCACATATTGACATACTTTATTATCACTAATATAAAGATCTATTAAAAAAATCTGGTTCTTTCTGGCTCAGTGTTGTTTGAAATGAGTCACTTAGTAGAAACCTTTTTCCTACAACCTTATTCTTTTAAAGACAGGAGGAATTCCTCCAAACAAAGATTTACTTTCACCATCTGGATATTACAGAGTACTATCAAGAGTTGCAACCAACTGTACCTTCTAATAAAGGTGGCTCATCCTCAAAGTTGTTTCCATAGAATGGCTGAGGTGTAGTTGGAGTATATGCCTGAGTTGGCTGGAAAATCTGCCCGGTGTATGGCTGTTGTGGCTGCATCATGTCTGCGGGGACAAACCGGCCTTGGTGCGAGTAGTCATAGCCAGCATACTGTCTAAAAAGCCAAGTAAAGTAAACATGCCTCAGAATTATGTCAACACCCAAATTTGATATCCCTGACAGGCAGGAAATGTCATGCAATTTCCAGAATATCTACTTTGCCAGTTTTTATAAATGGTGGTTGAAATTAACTACTAAGATCAAGCTAATTATCTACAACAAGACAGATGGGTCATGGTAGAGACTTCTGACAAAATGTGGTCCACTGGAGAAGGGAATGGCAAACCACTTCAGTACTCTTGCCTTGAGAATCCCATGAACAGTATGAAAAGGCAAAAAGATAGAACACTGAAAGATGAACTCCCCAGGTTGGTAGGTGCCCAACATGCTACTGGAGATCGGTGGAGAAATAACTCCAGAAAGAATGAAGAGACGGAGCCAAAGCAAAAAGAATACCCAGCTGTGGATGTGACTGGTGATAGAAGCAAGGTCCGATGCTGTGAAGAGCAATATTGCATAGGAACCTGGAATGTCAGGTCCATGAATCAAGGCAAATTGGAAGTGGTCAAACAAGAGGTGGCAAGAGTGAATGTCGACATTCTAGGAATCAGCGAACTGAAATGGACTGGAATGGGTGAATTTAACTCAGATGACCATTGTATCTACTACTGCAGGCAGGCATCCCTCAGAAGAAATAGAGTGGCCATCATGGTCAATAAAAGAGTCCAAAATCCAGTACTTGGATGCAATCTCAAAAACGACAGAATGATCTCTGTTCGTTTCCAAGGCAAACCATTCAATATCAGGGTAATCCAAGTCTATGCCCCGACCAGTAACGCTGAAGAAGCTGAAGTTGAACGGTTCTATGAAGACCTACAAGACCTTTTAGAACTAACACCCAAAAAAGATGTCCTTTTCATTATAGGGGACTGGAATGCAAAAGTAGGAAGTCAAGAAACACCTGGAGGCAAATTTGGCCTTGGAGTACAGAATGAAGCAGGGAAAAGGCTCATACAGTTCTGCTAAGAGAATGCAATGATCATAGCAAACACCCTCTTCCAACACCACAAGAGAATGCTCTACACATGGACGTCACCAGATGGTCAACACCGAAATCAGATTGATGAGATTCTTTGTAGCCAAAGATGGAGAAGCTCTATACAGTTAGCAAAAACAAGACCGGGAGCTGACTGTGGCTCAGACCATGAACTCCTTAATGTCAAATTCAGACTGAAATTGAAGAAAGTAGGGAAAACCACTAGACCATTCAGGTATGACCTAAATCAAATCCCTTATGATTATACAGTGGAAGTGAGAAATAGATTTAAAGGACTAGATCTGATAGAGTGCCTGATGAACTATGGATGGAGGTTCATGACATTGTACAGGAGACAGGGACCAAGACCATCCCCAAGAAAAAGAAATGCAGAAAAGCAAAATGGCTCTCTGAGGAGGCCTTAAAAATAGCTGAGAAAAGAAGAGAAGTGAAAAGCAAAGGAGAAAAGGAAAGATATACCCATTTGAAGGCAGAGCTCCAAAGAATAGCAAGGAGAGATAAGAAAGCCTTCCTCAGCAGTCAATGCAAAGAAATAGAGGAAAACAATAGAATAGGAAAGACTACAGATCTCTTCAAGAAAATTAGAGATATCAAGGGAACATTTCATGCAAAGATGGGCTCAATAAAAGACAGAAATGGTATGGACCTAACAGAAGCAGAAGATATTAAGGAGAGGTGGCAAGAATACACAGAACTGTACAGAAAAGATCTTCATGACCCAGATGATCACAATGGTGTGATCACTGACCTAGAGCCAGACATCCTGGAATGTGAAGTCAAGTGTGCCTTCAGAAGCATCACTATGAACAAAGCTAGTGGAGGTGATGGAATTCCAGTTGAGCTATTTCAAATCCTACAAAGATGATGCTGTGAAAGTGCTGCACTCAATATGCCAGCAAATTGGGAAAACTCAGCAGTGGCCATAGGACTGGAAAAGGTCAGTTTTCATTCCAATGCCAAAGAAAGGCAATGCCAACGAATATTCAAACTACCGCATAATTGCAGTAATCTCACACGCTAGTAAAGTAATGGTCAAAATTCCCCAAGCCAGGCTTCAACAGGATGTGAACTGTGAAATTCCAGATATTCAAGCTGGTTTTAGAAAAGGCAGAGGAACCAGAGATCAAGTTACCTACATCTGCTGGATCATCCAGAAAAACATCTACTTTTGCTTTATTGACTATGCCGAAGCCTTTGACTGTGTGGATTACAACCAACTGTGGAAAATTTGAGAGACGGGACTACCTGACCACCTAACCTGCCTCTTGAGAAATATGTATGCAAGTCAAGAAGCAACAGTTAGAACTGGACATGGAACAACAGACTGGTTCCAAATAGGGAAAGGAGTATGTCAAGGCTGTATATTATCACCCTGCTTATTTAACTTATATGCAGAGTACATCATGAGAAACGCTGGGCTGGAAGAAGCACAAACTGGAATCAAGATTGCCAGGAGAAATATCAATCACCTCAGATATGCAGATGACACCACCTTTATGGCAGAAAGCAAAGAACTAAAGAGCCTCTTGATAAAAGTGAAAGAGGAGAGTGAAAAAGGTGGCTTAAAACTCAACATTCAGAAAACTAAGATCATGGCATCCAGTCCCATCACTTCATGGCAAATAGATGGGGAAACAGCGGAAATAGTGGCAGATTTTATTTTTTTGGCTCCAAAATCACTGCAGATGGTGACTGCAGCCATGATATAAAAAGATGCTTACTCCCTGGAAGGAAAGTTATGACCAACCTAGAGGGCATATTGAAAAGCAGAGACATTACTTTGTCAACAAATGTCAAGGTTATGGTTTTTCCAGTAGTCATGTATGGATGTGACTGTTGGACTATAAAGAAAGCTGAGTTCTGAAGAAGGAATGCTTTTGAGTATGTTATTTTTTGCAAGTGCATAAACGTCTTTAAGAAA
Source organism: Bison bison bison (assembly GCF_000754665.1). NCBI lineage: Eukaryota > Metazoa > Chordata > Mammalia > Artiodactyla > Bovidae > Bison > Bison bison. The sequence continues at coordinate 5,171,176 of NW_011494863.1, forward strand.
AATCATCGATTTCAAACAGTGAAAAATAAGCATCTTTCTTGTGAAAGCTTTCTGAATATAACAGAACATAATTAACATAATTATGTTAATTAATTTAGTTCTTTTAATTTTTTAAAGTAAATGTACACTTATTATATCTGTTGCTATGTACTGTAACAAATCTTACACTTTAGAAGCGGACCTTGCTATGGCTCTTTTAGTGATGAAAACAACTGAAGAGTATTGAAGTGGAACAGAAGAATATTGAAGCAATAGCTTTTAATGATCTGTTTCACCACGTTTGGAAAAATATGACCTATCTATCAGTGGGACTAATTCAATTACACAGTAAGAAATAAAGAAGGAATTATTTTAAAGGTAAGACATTTTAAAAATGAGAGCTGAGATGCCTTAGAGATCTTTTAGTCTCTAATTCTCTTTAAAAATTTATAGTCGCTTTTTCAAAAATATAAAAACCTAATGACCTCATTATTACTTGAGATTTTAAAGTTAAATCTAATTTTTAAATTAACTGAACATCTTGATTAAAATCAAATCAAAGGTGGAATTCCTTGGTGATACAGAGGATGGGAGGTTCGCCTGCTAATGCAGGGGATACTGGGCTCGATCCCTGGTCTGGGAAGACTGAATGTGCTGAAGAGCAACTAGGCCCACAGGCCTCAACTACTGAGCCCAAGTGTGCCCAGAGCCTGTGTTCTGCAACCAGAGAAGCCACCGCAGTAAGAAGTTCGTGCACTGCAACAAAGAGTAACTCCTGCTCGCTGCAACTAGTGAAAGCCTACCTGCAACAACGAAGATCCAGTGCAACCAAAAATTGATTAATTTAAAAAACCAAGAATAAATTAAAATTTCAACTACACATAGCTCATATTCTGTCTTATCATGCTAGTCCAATACATGCTTAAAAATACGATTATTTTTCTGGCTATAAAATATACTGATAGAATGCACTGCAGCAATATTTTAATGGCAAAAAACAGAAACCAAAACAATATAAATATATATCTGTAACTACACTGTGACATGGGCATAGATTACTATGCATCTGTTAAACAGAATGAGGCAGTTTTGTAGGTACTCGAAAGAAATGATAATCAAAAACATTTAGTGGAGGAGAAAAAACACTAATATTCAGGAACTTCTCTGGTGGTCCAGGGGTTAAGACTGCAGTGCAGGTTCAAACCTCTCGTCCTCGTCAGAGAACTAAGAGCCTGCATGCCATTCAGTGTGGCCAAAAAACGCATAAATAAATAAATTAAAATTTTAAAACAGAAAAAAAACTAATAAGCAGAATAGTACACATTATATGCACCCACTGTGACTATGCTTTTTAGAATATATATGCACATCTAAGTATACGTGTGTTTTATATACATATACATTATATACATAATTATATAGGTAAAGGGACCCAAAAACAGGTGAAGTAAGACACTTAATTTTCAGACAAAAATCCTATATAGTTATTATTTGTTGAAATTCATTAACTCTAAAATGTTATATGTAATATATAGCTATGGAAATTTCCCAAAACATACATCATAACTTTTTGAATAGTACTGTGTAAAGTGTTTAATGTGAATTGCCTCACATTATTCTCACTACTCTAGAAGGTTAATTTTATCATCCTCTTCATTACCAAAATGTGTAAACTGATATTTGGGTTATCCACAGTGGTGCAAGGATTCAAAACCAGACTTTATAATTCCAGTAGCTAACTCTTGTAACAACTGTAATAAAAATCACCTTCAAATCCTGACATCAAAATGTTATTTTTTTTTTCTGTATATGCATTTCCCCAGTCATTTTGGTATGCAAATACTTTGATTACTATTTATTTACTTACTTACTTATACACACACATATACACACACAACCCCCACGGGGCTAGCTGGCTGAATTAGGATAAGAGCACACATCTTCTAGTTTAGTAGAATATGCTATATTGCCATCTCTCTAAGGATGTATCATAAATTCACCTCAGAGTTCATGGAACAAGTAGAAAAGCTCCATATGGAGGTTTGTACAATCTGCATAAACAGATTGTATTTTATTCTCTTTCTTCAGGGAGAGAAAGACAGAGAATATAAATGTGTATGCAAGAGAAAAAACAAAAAGAATGACATAAACCCATGGTTCTCAAACTCCTTGATCTTAGAACCCATTATACTCTTAAAATTTGTTATTGAGAACTCCTAAAATTTTTTATGTGGGTAACATCTATCAATATTTTTTCATTTTAGAAATTAAAACAGAAATGTTTAAAATACTTATTAACATGTTAAAGTAAGATTAAATCTATTATATGTTACCATAAACTTTTTTAAATGAAAAAGCTTTTTCAAGGCAGCTGAAAATTCTTATATTTGCCTCTGTAATCATTCTGTTGTGTGATGTACCATTTACTTGAAGTATCTGAAGAAAATCTATTGTTGCAGACATGTGGTTGGAAAATAGAGTGAAATCTTTTCAGATTATCATTAATATTCTTTCTGATACATCAAAGCACAAAGCAAAGTCATAGTTTTTTAAACTTAACTTGCAATGTGGCAACTGGAAAGAATGTTAATGAACTGTCTTGTACTTTGACTGGATCCTTTCTTTACTCATGTATATAATTTTGTAACATCATGCCTTGGCCATTTAGAAAATATTAATATGAGTTATGCAGATGTTCCAAATATAGACTCACTTAATATGAAATATATGTATATAAATTATATTTGTTAATATTATCACTGATCTCATCAGAAAATAATTACTGGGAAGCTGACAAGTTCACAGTGATGGATACAAGTTTTTCAAAATGCTTATTTTTGCCTGAAAATGTGAATCTGATCATTGGCCCCACATACTGTCAACTGCTTTCCTTGAAGTAACAGGTCACTTCATTCATTTTTGAGAAATTATTCAAGTCTGAATAACCATAGTTTGTCTGTCAGCTGTTCTTTCCAAAAAAAGGTTTCCATGAAAAAGTGGCTGATTCAGCTTGTGACTCAAAACTGCATAGGTGCTTTTCCTAGAGATAATTATTATACTTTAGTATGAAGTAGAAGTGCTTTAGAACTGTTTCCCATTTTGTCACATAGAACATTTTAAAAATGTATATGGGTCAGGGTCAAGGGTCAGGATTTAAAACAATAATTCTTACAGCTTCACCAAGGATATCTTTACATGAAATGGCTTCACTCACCCCCAACAAGTATGTGATAAAGAATACAATGATTACTAGAACAATTTGATGCCACTGTCTTGATTCACATTTAGGTACCAGCAGTTTTACCAATCATTGCCTTTGCAACATCAGTGCAAATGCCAACACACCTAAAAAGGTATAAAATGTCTCACTGTGTGTGTGTTAACCACTCAGTCATGTCCCACTTTGCGACCCCATGGACTGTAGTCCTCCAGACTCCTCTGTCCGTGGGGATTCTCCAGGCAAGAGTACTAGAGTGGGTAGCCATGTCCTTCTCCAGAGGACCTTGCCGACCCAGGGATCGAACCTGGGTCTCTGGCATTGCGGGCAGATTCTTCACCATCTGAGCCACCACGGAAGATCAAAATGTCTCACTACTATTACAAAAACAGTTTTGATCTTTCAAAACCTCCTGGAAGGATCTCAAGGACACTCTGGGATCTGTAGACAACACTTCAGAACCACTGATACAGACCCATAAATTTCATGTAAGGAAGAGAAATAATGCAAGCAAATAAGAGCTTTAAATGTGGCATTATTATTCCTTCATCAAATGAAAGACAATACCATGGAATTTTATACTTTCCCTTTTCCGGCAGGATCTGCTCAGGAAAATTCCTGACTCACTCCTACTCATTTTAAACTAAAACATAATATGGTAGACATGACCTTTACAGACTAAATCAACACTTCTACAGCAGGAAAAGTAGCAGATGAAACCAATGCTCTCATAAGCACTCAGTATCAACAACAAAGACAAAGCCTCTTAACATACTGGGTTGACAACTTAAGCTGATCAAAATCCATAGGTAGTCCATAAAGGTATTATCAGTTAAAGATGAAAAAATACTAGCTTTCAGTGCTTTAAAAAATACATAGTTGGTATTTCTATATATTTCATATACATATATATAATACAATGTCTAATAAGATGTTCATAAAACTCAGCAAATTGAGATCAAAGGTCCTTTTATTTTTGGGGTTTATTTTTTGTTATATGAATGTAAAGTACCCATAGTGGAAACTATGCAAAATGTTAAAATTGACTTCATAGGGCAAATGTAGAACTATGAACTAATAATAACCCAAGTCAAACTTGAAGACAATTCAAGTCAGATTATACCTGAACCTGCATTTTCATCCACAGAGAGAGAGAAAAGTTAGCTGACCTTTGTTACCTAGTTGACGTAACAAAGTATTATTTGATAAACTGAGATAAACATAAAAATGTCATTAAGGGGCAGATCCAATTGAAGGCTCAATAAAGAAGAGCTCAATTACTCTTAAAGTTCAGAAACTTACTGCTAACACACTGGTCTTATTTTTCTCAGCAATATCTATAAATTCATATTTATTAATTGGCAGTAACATTTATATAAGCACCTGGAATAAAACTTCTTTACAAGCACTGAAGCAATGCTTACCAGTACATGATTTTTGTTGAGATGGAACTGTAAGGATAGTTAGCAACAGCATATCTAAAACAACTGCTCTATGGAGAACTGAAGTGAGATGCTAAGTGTACAGAGACGGTAAGTTACACCTTTGAGAGATGCTAACAAGGACAGAAAGAAAGAAACATAAGAAAGGCAGAGATACATTTTCACTTGAAATCTAAGTGGAATAATTCTGTTGAGTTTAAACAATATCAATGGTTAAAAATACACCCAGGTCCACATACAGAGACAGGTTTTCCAAAGCCCTATTGCAGCACTCCAGCCATTCTTACATTAATCTGCCCTGTCATACACTGAACAATCACAAAAAAATATTTAGGTAAATGAATGGAGATTTCTCAACAGATTTTCTCCAATCCTGACCAATTAACTGATAAAAAGAGATAAACTGTCAATGGTATTATGTAATTTAGAATTAACAGAAAGAAGAAAAAGTGATTCAGAGATAGAGATTATTATTTACATGCTCACTTCCACTGTTTACTGTGTTAAGTTTTAGCGGAAAAAAGCTTTACAATGTACCAAAATAAGCAGATTCCAGGTTTCTTTTGTTTTTGCTTTTGTAAAAAGTATAGCCTATACAAGACAAACCACACTGTGTTAATTTCAAGACGACCTAATACTAATGCTTCTTTCAGACTAGATACACACCCTTTACATGCCCTCATCCTGGGACAGTCTTCATGGTTTTTAATTCAGGGTCCATATGCACATTAGTTAACACATGAACCGTCTGGACGTTATACACACATTAATACAGATGTCTGACTGCAAACGTGGATTTCTCAGAAACAGGCCCCTAGTTTGGTTCAGATTCTCTAAGGGATCCTGGACCATCTAAAAATGGTTAAGTAACCCTGGTATAAGAAACTCCTTCACTAAAAGGGAGGCTGAGAAGGTTAATCTTAATGACCGAAGAAACTAGGATGGAAATGGTAACTCACTTCAGTGTCCTTGCCGGGGAGGTCCCATGGACAGAAGTGCCTGGTGGGCTACAGTCCATGGGGCTGTAAAGAGTTGGACATGACTGAAAGAATGAACACACAAGAAACTAAGAATATGATGTCCTAGAAGAGACTGGTAAAAACCCTTCCTTTCCCCTCCCCCTCCACAAACACCAGAAACTATGGAAAAAATTCATTTTTTGTTGTTGTTTTTGTTTTTTCAACAGTTCAGGACTGGAAGGTTTTGAGTCTCTGACCCTGCGCCTCCCTCCTTCAATCTGCAACTGGAAAGTTGCGAGTACTGACTGACCAAAAGTTCTGGTGTGAGAAGTAATAAAAGTGATTATCAGTTGCTATATGAAAACTACCTGATGAATCATAGTAGGGAGCTTACACTGTTCAACAGTGTCACTGGGTGCTTTCAGTTAACAATCGATACACTCTGAAAACTGGACTGATTTAACTACTAACGAAGCTGTCAAAAGATTTTAATTTTTAACTACTCTTGTGGTCTGAACAGCCTATCTCTAGCTACTTTACACTCCTACCCGTACCCTAAATGATGTTCAAATACTGTACTAGAAAAAGGTTCTTCAAACAATCTATTTTGCCACTCATGGCACATGTGAGTATTTTGCAGAAAACACCAAATTCTAAAGAGGACAATGTCGTCCGACCCAAGCAAGTGTCAAGATCTCTCCGGAGGCAGGAGGATTATGTATGAAACGTCACATTCCTGATAAGCAACTTGTTCCCACATTCAGTATTAGGCAGAACCAAACATTCAGGGTAGGTGCTTTCACTGCAATCTCGACAAAACAAATGGTCAAAGTTGAAATGTTACTTGCTATAGGGTCCTCCACTTCCTCCATAATCGTAGGATTGCTGTGACTGGTCATCGATGCTGTAACTTGTCTGGTAGAAATCCGTGTTTAAATTATCAAAGCCTGACATTGCAAATGATCTGCAACAGAAAAGAAATGGCAAAGACAGTTTATGCCCAAGGACATCCTGAATTCGATCCAGACACTTTACTTAAGCGAATACCCTCAGAAGGCGGCAAATAATTCTTCTAGAATTTAGGGTTGCAGCATTTGGAAGGTGGGTCGCGGGGTGGGGTGTGCTAAAGAAATGTCTCTAAGTCAAGGCCCAGGAAGACACCTCCACTTCGAGAGGCTGATTAAGCCCTGGATAGGGGTGGCGATGCGGGAGGCGGGGGTGGGGGGGGGGCGGTTCTGTGGGGTCTAAAATACCACCACCAACAAAGATGATTCGTCACCTCGGGATAGGGCTTTACAGCTTAAAACACGACAGCCTCTTTGCAAAATAAGCCCTGGGCCGGCCGGGAATGCACACAGTCTCGCAGGATCCGCGTCAGCAAGGCCCGAAAGGGAGGGAGGGTCGGAGAGAAAGGACCCGGGCGCGGCGCCAAGCGGCGGCCAGGAGCCGCCCTTCCCAGGTGCGGGGAGAAATCGAACATCATGCCACAGAACTGGGCACTCACCAAACGGGGAGGCAGCGGCGGCGGCGGTAGCTCTGGTAGCCCCCCAAACCCCGCAAACTCAGCTAAGGACCCTGTACCGGACCGGTTGCTACGTGTCAGAAGGGCAAAGAACTACTTCCGGGGCACGCCCGCTCGCGCAGGCGTGTTGGCAGACTTTGGGCTCGGGTTGGAGGGCGGAGGGCGGGGGATGGGGGTTAGCGGGGTGGTAAATGCGCTGTGGAGCATGCGCAGTATCGGCCAACTAATTCCGTGGCGGACTTACGGAAAGGGGAAAACTTCTGGCAAGCTTGTTAGCGGTGGAGGCAGAAAGGCGCAGGCACAGCAATTGTTGCTTACTACTTCATTGGAAGGACTGATGTTGAAGCTGAAACTCCAACACTTTGGCCACCTGATGCGAAGAGCTGACTCATTTGAAAAGACCCTGATGCTGGGAAAGATTGAGGGCAGGAGGAGAAGGGGACAACAGAGGATGAGATGGTTGGATGGCATCACAGACTCAGTGGACATGGGTTTGGGTGGACTCCGGGAGTTTGTGATGTACAGGGGGCGCTGGCGTGCTGCAGTCCATGGGGTCGCAAAGAGTCGGACACGACTGAGCGACTGAACTGAACTTCAGAATGAGAATTGCTTTGTAGACCGTGGAAACACAGATACACACACTAACCCCAAATGAGACAAACAAAAATAAAGAAATAAAAAGAAACATATTTCCTGCAAACAAAATAACAAAAAGACATAAACTATTAAAAAAAAAAAAAAAAGGAGTATACTTTAGAAAGAGAAGAGAAGCTACCCTTTGAGATTTTATGCTCCATAAAGAATTTCTGAAATTGCTCATGCAATTATGTAATTTATCACCTTCTACAAATAATTTGATAATTGATTGATGTATGTACCATCTGCTCAGTGGTAAAGAATCTGCCTGCCAATACAGGAGACATAGGAGACTTCGGGTTCCATCCCTGGGTTGGGAAGATCCCCTGGAGGAGGAAATGGCAACTCGATCCAGTAATCTTGCCTGGAAATTTCCATGGACAGAGAACCCTGGTGGGCCTTAGTCCTGACTGAGTGAGCACACACACACACACACATACACACACCCCCCATCTGCAGAATTCTAGGTAGAATTACTATATCCCGATTTGCTAGAGACAACCTCAGTTGTCCCATTCTAACCCTGCTTTTTCCAGTATAATTATTAATTTTGTTCCCTTTTCATTTTCAAAAATATTAGTGTGGCTGATCAATTATATGTTGTACTCTCTTTAAGCTTCACTACCTAGGAAGCAGTTTCTAGTTACCAACAATGTGCATTAATGTATTACTTCATTTACTTAGTGATCTTACTGAAAAAAATTCTGGTCTGTTTATTCTGATGTTTCCACTTTTTTCCTGTCCAAAAGAGATATTACTCTCAAACTTGAACAAAATACAAGAATATGAGAGTTTAAAATTACTTGCTTATGAATGAATTGTTAGATAAAGATGTTACTCAACTTCTGCTTCTGTCCATGAGAGTAATTACTATATTTACTGATTTTCTTTCTGCTTCAATCCTGGCCCCAAATGAGAAGCCAAGCAAGAAAATTGTTATATGATTAAATTTTCCTTATTGTTTGTTCAGTAGCCTGCAGAAGCCCCTTGGGGATTCTGAGAATATCAATCAATTTCATAGCTAGTAATGAGGTCAGGGGCAGCGGCCCAGAGTACCAGACTGCGACGGCCCAGGAGCGGCCTAGAGGAGCTACCCCACGTCCGAGGTCGGGGGGCCGGCGACGAGAGGAGTTACCCCGCATCCGTGGTCAGGGGCGGTGGCTGGGAGGAGCTACCCCACGCCCCCATGCCCGAGGCCAGGGCCGGCGGCCAGGAGGAGCAACCCCACGCTGGAGGCCAGGGGCGGTGGCCGGGAGGACCAACCCCACGTCCAAGGAGCTGTGGCTATGCGGGCGCAGAAGGGCCTAGAGGAGCTATCCCACGTTGAAGGTCAGGAAGGGCGGCGGTGAGGAGATACCCCTTGTCCAAGGTAAGGAGCAATGGCTGCGCTTTGCTGGAGCAGCCGTGCAGAGATACCCCACGGCCAAGGTAAGAGAAACCCAAGTAAGACGGTAGGTGTTGCAAGAGGGCATCAGAGGGCAACCACACTGAAACCATACTCACAGAATACTAGTCAATCTAATCACACTAGGACCACAGCCTCGTCTAACTCAATGAAACTAAGCCATGCCTGTGGGGCAACCCAAGATGGGCGGGTCATGGTGGAGAGATCTGACAGAATGTGGTCCACTGGAGAAGGGAATGGCAAACCACTTTAGT
>NW_011494863.1:5180689-5181700 GCF_000754665.1 Bison bison bison
AGTATCTTGCCTTGAGAACCCCATGAACAGTATTAAAAGGCAAAATGATAGGATACTGAAAGAGAAACTCCCCAGGTCAGTAGGTGCCCAATATGGTACTGGAGATCAGTGGAGAAATAACTCCAGAAAGAATGAAGGGATGGAGCCAAAGCAAAAAGAATACCCAGCTGTGGATGTGACTGGTGATAGAAGCAAGGTCCGATGCTGTGAAGAGCAATATTGCATGGGAACCTGGAATGTCAGGTCCATGAATCAAGGCAAATTGGAAGTGGTCAAACAAGAGATGGCAAGAGTGAATGTCGACATTCTAGGAATCAGCGAACTGAAATGGACTGGAATGGGTGAATTTAACTCAGATGACCATTGTATGTACTACTGCAGGCAGGAATCCCTCAGAAGAAATGGAGTGGCCATCATGGTCAATAAAAGAGTCCAAAATCCAGTACTTGGATGCAATCTCAAAAACGACAGAATGATCTCTGTTCGTTTCCAAGGCAAACCATTCAATATCACAGTAATCCAAGTCTATGCCCCGACCAGTAACGCTGAAGAAGCTGAAGTTGAACGGTTCTATGAAGACCTACAAGACCTTTTAGACCTAACACCCAAAAAAGATGTCCTTTTCATTATAGGGGACTGGAATGCAAAAGCAGGAAGTCAAGAAACACCTGGAGTAACAGGCAAATTTGGCCTTGGAATATGGAATGAAGCAGGGCAAAGACTGATAGAGTTTTGCCAAGAAAATGCACTGGTCATAACAAACACCCTCTTCCAATAACACAAGAGAAGACTCTATACATGGACATCACCAGATGGTCAACATCGAAATCAGATTGATTATATTCTTTGCAGCCAAAGATGGAGAAGCTCTATACAGTCAGCAAAAACAAGACCAGGAGCTGACTGTGGCTCAGACCATGAATTCCTTATTGCCAAATTCAGACTTAAATTGAAGAAAGTAGGGAAAACCACTAGACCATTCAGGTATGATCTAAATCAAATCCCTTATGA
>NW_011494863.1:5181800-5189544 GCF_000754665.1 Bison bison bison
AAGAAAGTAGGGAAAACCACTAGACCATTCAGGTATGATCTAAATCAAATCCCTTATGATTATACAGTGGAAGTGAGAAATAGATTTAAGGGCCTAGATCTGATAGATAGAGTGCCTGATGAACTATGGACTGAGGTTCATGACATTGTACAGGAGACAGGGATCAATACCATTCCCATAGAAAAGAAATGCAAAAAAGCAAAATGGCTGTCTGAGGAGGCCTTACAAAATAGCTGTGAAAAGAAGAGAAGCGAAAAGCAAAGGAGAAAAGGAAAGATATAAACATCTGAATGCAGAGTTCCAAAGAATAGCAAGAACAGATAAGAAAGCCTTCTTCAGCGATCAATGCAAAGAAATAGAGGAAAACAACAGAATGGGAAAGACTAGGGATCTCTTCAAGAAAATCAGAGATACCAAAGGAACATTTCATGCAAAGATGAGCTCAATAAAGGACAGAAATGGTATGGACCTAACAGAAGCATAAGATATTAAGAAGAGATGGCAAGAATACACAGAACTGTACAAAAAAAGATCTTCATGACCCAGATAATCAGGATGATGTGATCACTGACCTACAGCCAGACATCCTGGAATGTGAAGTCAAATGGGCCTTAGAAAGCTTCACTACAAACAAAGCTAGTGGAGGTGATGGAATTCCAGTTGAGCTACTCCAAATCTTGAAAGATGATGCTGTGAAAGTGCTGCACTCAATATGTCAGCAAATTTGGAAAACTCAGCAGTGGCCACAGGACTGGAAAAGGTCAGTTTTCATTCCAATCCCAAAGAAAGGCAATGCCAAAGAATGCTCAAACTACCACACAATTGCACTCATCTCACATGCTAGTAAAGTAATGCTCAAAATTCTCCAAGCCAGGCTTCGGCAACATGTGAACTGTGAACTTCTTGATGTTCAAGCTGGTTTAGAAAAAGCAGAGGAACCAGAGATCAAATTGCCAACATCTGCTGGATCATCAAAAAAGCAAGAGAGTTCCAGAAAAACATCTATTTCTGCTTTATTGATTATGCCAAAGCCTTTGACTGTGTGGATCACAATAAACTGTGGGGAATTCTGAAAGAGATGAGAATACCAGACCACCTGACCTGCCTCCTGAGAAATCTGTATGCAAGTCAAGAAGCAACAGTTAGAACTGGACATGGAACAACAGACTGGTTCCAAATAGGAAAAGGAGTACGTCAAGGCTGTATATTGACACCCTGCTTATTTAACTTATATGCAGAGTACATCATGAGAAACGCTGGGCTGGAGGAAGCACAAGCTGGAATCAAGATTGCCAGAAGAAATATCAATAACCTCAGATATGCAGATGACACCACTCTTATGGCAGAAAGTGAAGGATAACTAAAGAGCCTCTTGATGAAAGTGAAAGTGGAGAGTGGAGAAGTTGGCTTAAAGCTCAACATTCAGAAAACTAAGATGATAGCATCTGGTTCCATCACTTCATGGCAAATAGATGGGGAAACAGTGGAAACAATGGCTGACTTTATTTTTCTGGGCTCTAAAGTCACTGCATGATTTGGGAGAATGGCATTGAAATATGTATAATATCATATAAGAAATGAATCTCCAGTCCAGGTTCGATGCAGGATACAGGATGCTTGGGGCTGGTGCACTGGGATGACCCAGAGGGATGGTACGGGAGGGAGGTCGGAGGGGGGTCCAGGATGGGGAGCATGTGTACACCCGTGGTGGATTCATGTTGATGTATGGCAAAACCAATACAATATTGTAAAGTAATCAGCCTCCAATTAAAATAAATAAATTTAAATTAAAAAAAAAAAGAAAAAAAATCACTGCAGATGGTGATTGCTGCAATGAAATTAAAAGACACTTCTTGGAAGGAAAGTTAGGACCAACCTAGATAGCATATTCAAAAGCAGAGACATTACTTTGCCAACAAAGGTCTGTCTAGTCAAGGCTATGGTTTTTCTAGTGGTCATGTATGAATGTGAGAGTTGGACTATAAAGAAAGCTGAGTGCTGAAGAACTGATGCTTTTGAACTGTGGTGTTGGAGAAGACTCTTGAGAGTCCTTTGGACTGCAAGGAGATCCAACCAGTCCATCCTAAGGAATATCAGTCCTGGGTGTTCATTGGAAGGACTGATGTTGAAGCTGAAACTCCAATACTTTGGTCACCTGATGCAAAGAGCTGACTCATTTGTAAAGATTCTGATGCTGGGAAAGATTGAGGGCAGGAGGAGAAGGGGACGACAGAGGATGAGACAGTTGGATGGCATCACCGACTTGATGGACATGGGTTTGGGTGGACTCCAGGAGTTGGTGATGGACAGGGAGGCCTGGCATGCTGCAGTTCATGGGGTCACAAAGAGTCAGATACGACTGACCGACTCAATTGAATATCATTTAAAAGAGTAGTTGATTTTAGGTTCATAAATATCTTTGCTCTCCTGGACTCTCCAAAAGTTTTTCCTGTCAATTCCAAAATTGGAATGTAATAATAGACCCCTCTTCCCATTCCCTGGTAATTAAATTTCTCAGTTTCACATGAAGTTTTTGAGAGGGCTGTAAGAGATTACCCTGAATTCACTGAGATATCTCTAAAGTAAAAAAAAAAAAAAATAGACTGGTCTTCAAAGACAATCAGGACAGCAAGTGTCTCAGAAAATGACCAAAACACTTCTCATTTGACTGGTTTCCCATATTGAAAATTAGTAGCTCATATGGTAAAGAATCTTCCTGTAATGCAGGAGACCCAGGTTTGATCCCAAGGTTGGGAAGATCCTCTGGAGAAGGGAATGACAACCCACTCCAGTATTCTTGCCTGGAGAATCTCATGGACAGAGGAGCCTGGTGGGCTACAGTCTGTGGGGTTGCAAAGAATTGGACATCCCTGAGCGACTAACACTACTACTACTACTAAAACTGACAGGAACCTTGACATTATTCATTTCCTACCTTCTGACTTTACAAGTAAGAATCTGAGGCCAAGAAATGTATTGGAAGACCTAAACTTAAACTGCTGCCTTGACATTTCTGACCCTGATGGGCTCTAAAAGCCTAGTTTGTAAATTGTTGTCTCAATAATTTCATCAACTAGGGGGCATAACTGGCAAGGCCCTACCCAGCAGGGAAGGCTGCACACTCGGCTAGTTCTTCCACCAGCCACACCAGCTATACCCCGCCTGGTTGTCAACCTAATTGGTCTTACCTTCCTACAAGTTGGTGAAATTATTCAAAGAGACCAAGCGTGTCCCCCCACCATGGGAACCAGGGATCACCTCACTCTCCAAACACTGCAAAGTCTGTCTCCCACAGCCCCTGTGGGTTCATTCTATTCTGAATGCAATATCCACCATCCATGTGAACCTGAATGACTTGCAGTGTCCCCACAGGGACTGAGTATATGTGATTAATAAACTGATGCCAATCTCATCTGTCTAGTGTTGAGTGTTGTATATTCAGCTAATCCCTCCTTCACCAACAAGGTGAATAGATGATCAGAACAAGGGATTTGATCAGGTATGTTAACATGACTTGTGTCAGATTCATCATTGTATCCTTATTGTGACTTGCAGATGGTAGTTAACAAATAAAGATGAGATGGTAAATGAGTAATTGCAACCATCTAATTACATCAGAAGCTTTGTTAGGTTAAAGGTCATATTAGATTGACTTTGTGTCCCAACTCTAGGGCATAAAGTAATGTCATCTTCTTGTTATGTTTGTATTTTATTTAACAACTATTTGTTGAGAATCTACCATGCGCCCATTACTATATGCAACAAACAGACTCTGTGTCTGCGTCTTCGTGTATTAAGCTCGAAAGAGTCCTGTTCTTCCACCTCCCCTGCAGGGTGGCTGCACGCTAGCCCTCTTGAGTAGCCTGCTTAGAGAAACACTCCTGTTCCCCAGTATTTCCAACTTGATGAAGTCATCCTGAGATTCCATCAAGCCAAACTTGCCATTCCTTGTTTGTGATCTGGAATGTCCAGGCCAGGAAAAGTCTCTCATTTGCAGACCTGCTGCTTGGGAGAAAGTTTATAGTAACCTGCCAGTGAATGGCAGTGATAACTCCCTGCCTTAACTGAGAGGTCCTTATTGCTAAGACTCGCTAGTCCTGAGCTTAGTGCACATGCGGTCAGACACTGGGGTATCGCATATCTTGAGAACACTTTTCGTTTGTTTGTTTTCAAGTCAAGTGTGAGTGGATCCATGCCAATGGGAATCCACAAAAGCACTAATCTAATGCCTTGGCAATAACTTTTCTTAAATTCTCCTGTCATATTCCCAAAGACAATTGTTCTTGTTCTAGTTATCTATTGCTTTGTTTTTAAAAGACCTCAAAATTTGGTCACTTAAAACAAAAATACTAACATTAATTTCCCCCCCAAATCTGTAAATTTGGGCAGGGCATGGCAGGGATACCTCGTCTGTGTTTCTTATGGCTTCAGCTGGGGAGGTGGGGGAAGTGGTGCTCAAAGGCTGCTTACTGCAGTCATCTAAAAGTTCTCTTGTATTTATATATGTCTGATTATTGCTGGCTGCACGACAGGGCCTTAGCTGGAGCTCTCATCCAGAACATCTACATGAGGCCTCTCCATGTGGCACAGGCTTCCTCAAAATACGGTGACTGGACTAAAGAAGAGCATCCTGAGAAGGAGCACCAGTCAGAATCTGTATCAACCACCATTTCTACACGATCCTCAGAAGTCACACAGCATCACTTCTGATGCATTCTTTTGGCTAGAAACAAGTCATGAAAGCTGATCCATATTCAAAGAAAAGGGAATTAGACTCCAACTTGTGGTAGAAGGCTATCAAAGATTTTTTTTACATGTTTTAAAACTACTGCTTCCAATGGCATACAAGTGGTAAAAAGAAAAACATGGTTTCTTTTGTAATCAGACAGATTGGTACATACTAGTAGCAATGAAGAAATGAAGTGAAAGAGAACAAAAGAATTCAGAATATGTATTAGATCCTGACATGTGTGTAAAGGGCTGCTTCAAGACTGGGTATGTTAGTTGATATTTTGTGGTTCTGTAGAGATGGTCTGATCATGTGCATTTGGCAGTGCTATTCAGTTACTATTCAAGTATTCTGTTTACTTATTATTATTACTTAGTTATTATTCCTCAGAAAAACATGGTCTCTAAACCAAACACTGTACTCATAGAATAAAGGAACTCTTCTTTGGAACACTTTCTCTACCTACAATACACAGCATTTGCTGTTTAGTTTTCTCATGATGCAAAAAAGGATGACTCTTTTGTTTCTAGAATTTCATATCCGTAGTGTTTATGCTGTACTCATTTTGCCCCCTTGTGGCTTCTTATGTCCTCGTTCCATATTTACATTTAATGTTCACATTTTTTGGAATGTAAGAAGGGAAAGTACCACTCTGTCCCTTCTGCCACATGCCTCATTTTGCATGAGAAGATTAAGACCCAGACAACTTGCGGGACTTGTCTGATGTCACACAACCAGATAGATTTAGAATTCAATATTGCTGTCTCATCCAAGTACAAAGAAGACCCACAAGAGTACAGCACTATTGTTCACTAATGAACAGGAAACAGTGTCAGGCAAGTGGGAGGTCCTCCGTAAAAATAAAAATAATTAATCAATCAAGATTAGGATCAATATCTTTACATTCCATGCTTTATGCTGTTTACTACGTGGTCTGTCTTTTTATCTTTATCATGTCTTTCTCATAGCACTTGACACTTGATTTATTTTACTTCACAACTATTTCAAATCCTTCAACTACTTTACCCATCACTCGTTTTGTCATTAGGATTATTACATTATCATTCACTTGTTCATTCAATTTCAGTGAGTACCAGCTGCCTTGGGCACTGTGCTACCTATAGGGCTACAACAAATTACTTACATTTTTTTATTAAAAATTTTAAATTATAGTAAAATATATTACCATAAAATTTACTACCTCAACTATTTTTAAGTATACAGTTCAATAGTGTTAAATATATTCACATCGCTGTGCAACTGATCTCCAGAACTTTTTTACCTTGCAAAAATGAAACTCTGTATCCACTAAACAGCTTCCCATTGCCCCTTCCCCCAGCCACAGCTTCCACCCTTCTACTTTCTATTTCTATACATTTAACTACTTTAGATGCTTCATGTAAGTGGAATCATGCATTATCTTCGTGTGACTAGATTATTTCAGTTGGTCTAACGTCATCTACGAACAAAGCTAGTGGAGGTGATGGAATTCTAGTTGAGCTATTTCAAATCCTGAAAGATGATGCTGTGAAAGTGCTGCACTCAATATGCCAGCAAATTTGGAAAACTCAGCAGTGGCCACAGGACTGGAAAAGGTCAGTTTTCATTCCAATCCCAAAGAAAGGCAATGCCAAAGATTGCTCAACTGCTACTGCTGCTAAGTCGCTTTAGTGGTGTCCGACTCTGTGCGACCCCATAGACGGCAGCCCACCAGGCTCCCCCGTCCCTGGGATTCTCCAGGCAAGAACACTGGAGTGGGTTGCCATTTCCTTCTCCAAGCAATCTCAGCAAACATCCTCAAACATATCTTTTGTTTTGATTGAGCACCATGCTTGTCACTGAAATACTGGTGGTGGCAGGGAGTACAAAATGCTCTGATTGATCTGCCCAAGTGAGTCACATGCCCACACTTGAAACAAAGGTGGCATCAATCCCACTGAAACCACAGAAACTCAGAGTTGGGGTGGGGGTTGGGCTCGAGGCATCCGTTCACATTTTATTATTACTATTTTTTTTTTTTAAGGGAGACGGGAGGCTGTGTTTCTCCCTCTAAGAACAAATTTGTAAGAGAAATTATTTGTTAGATAGTCCAGGTGCAAGGTGCAGGTTGGAAAAGAATTTCCAGACACAGAATATTTCAGAAGGGAGTGAGTTTATTGGGAGCAAAAGGAAGAGATAATGTGGGCACTACAAGCATAGTAGATCTACCTCTTAACAGATCAAGAAGAGTCAACAGTTACCTGGGTTAGTAGCCAATTTTTCTATCCTCAAGACAAAGAAAATTGCTGCTGGAAGGTTGGCATTAGACGATTGGTTAGGGCACTGTAGGGTGACTGCTGGGGTGGGCATTTTTGCCCAATTTTGGGGCAGGAAGCTTGCTGGTGATGATCAGGGGGGCCTTTGGCAACAGTTACAAAGGGGTTCGGTCAGTTTCAGACGTGCTCTGGGTTCTCAGCTCCACTTCTTTAGCTGTGGTAGAAGGCCTCACACCTGGGGCCTCGGGGCAGGACTCAATATTATTATTTTTTAAAAGCTTTTGCTTATATGGTTTGAATAATTTAAAATTATTAAAAAAATAATTTTTTTTTTTTATGTTAGAAAAGTCAGAGGAACCAGAGATCAAATTGCCAACATCCACTGGATCATCAAAAAAGCAAGAGAGTTCCAGAAAAACATCTATTTCTGCTTTATTGACTATGCCAAAGCCTTTGACTGTGTGGATTACAATAAACTGTGGAAAATTCTGAAAGAGATGGGAATACCGGACCACCTGACCTGCCTCCTGAGAAAGCTATATGCAGGTCAGGGAACAACAGTTAGAACTGGTCATGGAACAACAGACTGGTTCCAAATAGGAAAAGGAGTACGTCGAGGCTGTATATTGTCACCCTGTTTATTTAACTTCTATGCAGGGTACATCATGAGAAATGCTGGGCTGGAAGAAGCACAAGCTGGAATCAAGATTGCCAGGAGAAATATCAATCACCTCAGATATGCAGATGACACCACCCTTAT
>NW_011494863.1:5189920-5190909 GCF_000754665.1 Bison bison bison
AGCCCTGGGATTTCTTTGGAGGGAATGATGCTGAAGCTGAAACTCCAGTACTTTGGGCACCTCATGTGAAGAGTTGACTCATTGGAAAAGACTCTGATGCTGGGAGGGATTGGGGGCAGGAGGAGAAGGGGACGACAGAGGATGAGATGGCTGGATGGCATCACTGATTCGATGGACGTGAGTCTGAGTGAACTCTGGGAGTTGGTGATGGACAGGGAGGCCTGGTGTGCTGCGATTTATGGGGTCGCAAAGAGTCGGACATGACTGAGCCACTGAACTGAACTGAACTGAACATAAATTTAATGATTGTACCAGACACTATGGTATGTATTACACATATGCACAATTAACCCTTAAAAGAGCACTGTGGTACAGATGATGTTATCACTTTTTTGATGAGAAAACTCAGGTGTACGTGGAACAGGAAGCAATAACTGGTCTTCAGTGACCCAGTTTATAAGTGGTGCAGGCAAGATCCTCACCCAGCCAGGCTGGCTTCAGAACCTCTTCTCCAACTCTGTTGTAAAGGAGGGTGCTTGTCACATACAGACACTGAAGCTCAGGAAAGAAACAGAATTTATCACTTATGTCAATGCCTGGTGTTCACCATTAGGGAAGACATCAGGGACCCTCATCTGGCCAATTCAGCTTACATTTAACACTTAAGTCTTAACATTAGCAATTAAAGTTTATAGATAAATAGGGAAAATATAAATATGTAGTTTACTGTATCAAGTTATGTGATACACTGATTTAAAAATAAAAAAGAATGGTCAATGGTCCCTGTCCAGAGTCTAAGAGAGTATGATCAGCAGTTAAAAAATTTATACATGCTATTAGATCTATTCATTATCAAAAACATTGAATATTTTATTTGTAAAAACTTTAGTAACATTTCAATTTTGCAGTGAAAAAAAAATAACTGCTAAATCTCTCTGAAAATATTTTATCTTAAAAAAAAAAAAAAAAAAAAAAAAAATTTTAACCAG
>NW_011494863.1:5191009-5193622 GCF_000754665.1 Bison bison bison
TTTTAACCAGTTTGCTTAAGCAAGTGCCAAGATCTCTTCCATGTGCCCACATTTTCGTTTCAAGGCACACTCAATAAACAGCCAAAGCATCAAAGGTAAAATACCAAAGTTACATTAAATGTTTAGTATCTTGGAAAGAGTGATTAAGGTAAGAGATTTTTCACATTTTCTTTTAGAATCACCATTCTTTAATGTAGTATTGGAAAAAAAAATGCACAAACATGGAGGAAGAATCATTCCAGAGTCAATTTTTTCACTAGATTTGTGATATTTGGGCTTCCCTTGTAGTTAAACTGGTAAAGAATTTGCCTACAATGCGGGAGATCTGGGTTGGGAAGATCCCCTGGAGAAGGGAATGGCTACCCACTTCCAGTATTCTGACCTGGAGAATTCCATGGACAGAGGAGCCTGGCAGGCCACAGCCCGTGGGGGTCTCAAAGAGTTGGACACGACTGAGTGACTTTCACTCACTCATTCACTGTGATATTTAGTGGGTTCTTTTTTTTGGCTTCAATTGCATCAACTGAAAAATGCTGGAAGAAAAACTGGAGTGACGATGCATCGATTCATCCATTCATTCTATAAGTCTTTATTGACACCTCTCATGTGCTAGGCACGGTGCCAATGCTGTGGATACACTCTAGTGCTGAGCAAAGGCAGGTGTGAGTCCTGCCCTGACAGAGCATACAGTGTCAAACCTGGTTCAAATAATCACTTATCAAATAGTCACAGGACTCCTTAGGGCATTTCAGTGCCTAAGTTCCATGTACACATAAACATGAAGGAATAAAGCACAAATTATCATATGTGTTTATTGGAGAGATCTGATGAATCTTCCTTTGTTTCTTAGACTCATTTCCACCCCTCTCCCAGACTGTCAGCTAAGGATACTGCAAATCACTCATGGCAATTTTCTACATGTCAATGACATGATGAATTGACCTCGCTTATTATTGTAAATAGTATTTACTGTGCATATTCAATGCTTAATTTCAGATAATATTCCACTCTTCATTTTCATCTCATTTTTGGAACTGCATTTTTTTCCAACAAGGAGAGGTTGAAAAATAATAGCTCTTAATCCTGAAGTTGGCTTCCCAGCTGGTGCTAGTGGGAAAGAACCAGCTTGCCATTGCAGGAGATATAAGAGACATGGTTTCTATCCCTGGGTTGGAAAGATCCCCTGGAGAAGGGAATGGAAACCCACTCCAGTATTCTTGCTTGGAGAATCCCATGGACAGAGGAACCTGGCAGGCTACAGTCCATAGGGTGGCAAAGAGTCAGACATGACTGAAGTGACTTAGCATACTCGCACACTCCTGAAGTCTGTTGTGATGTCATTTTGTTTCTTCAAAGAGTTTCAAAGGTAAGAACTAAAGAAAGAGACAGGTGGGTTTGTGCTTATAGCTGTAATAAAATATACCCAGGGTTCCTCCTTTCTTTCAGATCTCAGTTTTGTTGATACAACATGGATAAAAATGTGAAGTGAAGTGTCTTTACTGAATAATTAATGACCTGAGGCTAGCGAGAGGTAGACTTCTTAATTGCTTATTTATTACAATTCCTCTTTGGCAGTTCTTCTCTGAATTGCTTCATATACCTTAGGACAGGTTGTTAATTAAATCTTTTGTAAAGGTTTGGTTTTACCTGTAAAAACTACAGGTCCCTGATATCTCTAAGTTGGGCTGAACGTGTGAGAGGAAGAGGCTATTTGTTGAGTGCCAACCAATGGCTTTGTTTAGAATATTTTTGCCAGCAGCTCTTCCACCTCAGGCTGTTATTTCATGAAATGATACATGCACAAGTCACTGCTTCTGCAACCACCCCTCCAGCTCCACCGGAAGTGGATGTGGTTGGCTTAATAGAGGGCACTCTTCCCTCTGAATCTAGCTTATGTGTACTGCTGGGAAGAAAGCTGGTATCTCTGGAGTTGTTTTTCTCTAGGGTAGGCAAGAGGCTCTGATAAACTGCAGTCATTATAAGTTTCTGGCTCTGTCACAACAGCAAGGCTGCTTTGATGTAGAAGAAGTTATAATCAATGACTACAGTAAAGTTGCAGGATATAAAATCAACACACAGAAATCCCTTGCATTCCTATACACTAATAATGAGAAAACAGAAAGAGAAATTAAGGAAACAATTCCATTCACCATTGCAACGGAAAGAATAAAATACTTAGGAATGTATCTACCTAAAGAAACTAAAGACCTATATATAGAAAACTATAAAACACTGGTGAAAGAAATCAAAGAGGACACTAATAGATGGAGAAATATACCATGTTCATGGATTGGAAGAATCAATATAGTGAAAATGAGTATACTACCCAAAGCAATTTATAGATTCAACGCAATCCCTATCAAGCTACCAACAGTATTCTTCACAGAGCTAGAACAAATAATTTCACAATTTGTATGGAAATACAAAAAACCTCGAATAGCCAAAGCGATCTTGAGAAAGAAGAATGGAACTGGAGGAATCAACCTACCTGACTTCAGGCTCTACTACAAAGCCACAGTTATCAAGACAGTATGGTACTGGCACAAAGACAGAAATATTGATCAATGGAATAAAATAGAAAGCCCAGAGATAAATCCACGCACATATGGACCT
>NW_011494863.1:5195050-5211086 GCF_000754665.1 Bison bison bison
CAAAAACTAAATAACAAATTAATAGTAAAGTTTAAAAATAAAATAAAAATTAAGAGAAAAAATAAAAAAATAAAAAAATAAAAAAAGAAGAAGTTAGGCAAAAATTTTGATTGATAATGAACATATCCAAATCTTAAAATTTCACCCAGGTTTTACTGTTGATGTGATCCTTCTTTGCAAACATTTGTACTTCCAGAAAAAAAGCTAATAAATATTTGCCTTGTGTCGCTTGTAGATTTACTGTTATCTACTGTTAGCTGTAGGGAATCATTGAGGCCAAATTCTCATGTTAGGTTTTCTTTTTTCTTGTGCCTCTGCACAGAAGGTCCATGAAAATATAAAGCTAGTTTTAATGATTCATTTTCTGGTAGAGTAATACATCTGGAGATGGGCTCTTTAACCTGAAACTTTCTTAACTCTTAAAGGATACTTAACTACAAGCGGCTTGGCTGATGGTGAAAAGTGAGACATTTCAACGTCTAGCAATTTTGCCACTGGGCAGCATCAATAAAGGACTGAATAAGGGTAGGGGTTGGAGAAGGGGCAGGTGGGAGAGTGTGTAGCTTGAGAAGACCAGATGGGTGATATCCTACTGTTCTTTTCAATCAAATACCCTTCTCTCCTTCTCCACTCCAACCCCTGTTACACACACAAAGGTTGAGAATCAATACTGAATTAAAACCTTGAAGAGCTAATCCTCCAACCCAGCAATGCCAAAAGGAAGATAAATGGTTAATTATTCATAACATCATCAAAGACAAGCCCTGAGGTCTTGTTAAGGCCTTGTACTCATGTATGATAACCTGATGGCACCACACACTTGTAACCATTTTTATAAACATGATGAATACTAATGGCATCAAAGAATTCACTTAGACTTTTTGGAATTTTCAATGATGCCAGACACTGTTTTATACTTTATTTGAGTAACAGTTCTGTAAGTATTTAATGAATAATCTTTAACCTACTTGGGGAATGCACACTGTTTGGAAATTTGCCTGAACTCTCTGGAATCTCTAGAAAATGCACAACAGGTATATGGGGTTTCACACACAAATTTCATGGGATTTGTGAAGTCTCCTCATGGACCTGGGCTTCCCTAGTGGCTCAGACAATAAAGAATCCACTTGTAATGCAGGAGACCTGGGTTGGATCCCAGCGTTGGGACGATCCCCTGGAGAAGGAAATGGCAACCCACTCCAGTGTTCTTGCCTGGGAAACCCCATGGGCAGAGATAATCCCATGGGAAATCCTATGGAAGAACTCAATATTTGAAAGCAAATTGGGCTAGGTAATGAGGACTTCACGGAATAGTTTTCCTGTCTGAATGACGATGCTGTCAGCCACCTGCACAATGCACAGTGATCTTGGGGGTTTTCTTATGATTACCAGCATTCCCTCCCCTTTTTCTTCCATTAGAACATGGCACTGGCTTATTCATTCACCTGCTTGTCACATTCCTTACTCTTTTTTGAGAGTAAATAGATTGCTATCTTATTTTTTTTCCTTCTCTAGAATGGTTCTAAAGACTTTACATGGCCCCATGTCAGAGGTACTTATTGCATGCAGGATGAGGCTGACAAACCACAACCTGTTAAGAGAGAGAGGGGAAATCCACCGGAAAGTGGCTTTGGAAGGAACTTCAGGTTCGTTGTGGGTAACCAGGCCCACAGAGAGCAATGAATTACATAAACACAAATGAATATGTCTGTATTTTGTGACCCCCCTCCCACTCACCCAAAGTCAGGCACTTAGTCACTTCTTCCTCCGTATCTCCTTTTCTCTGTTATACCTCGATTATAGCTGCTATCACTGCACTGGAATTATTTGTTTATGAGTCTGTCTCTCTTACTAGACTATGAGCAATTCCAAGACAGAGTCCCTGGCTTATTTATCTCTGTACCCCATCCAGTGTCTGGGTTAAGAGTGCAGGCTTTGGAGTCAGACTGTCTGCATTCAAATCCACGCTCTGTACATGGGAGGAGGGCCATTAGGGCAAGCTACTTAACTTGTCTGAGACTTGGTTCTCTTCCTTTCCTCCTTCCTTCCTCCCTCCTTCCCTCTTTCTTCTATCTTTTCTTCCTTTCATCCCTCAATTTCCTTTGCACCTAAAATTATCACATTAATAAAGTGTATCAGTTTATTGTGAAGAGTAAATGAAATGCTGTTTATCACAGTGACAGTCACTATAGACAATAATAATGGTATCTCAATTCCGTGTCCGATTCTGTGATCCCATGGACTGTAGTACGCCAGGCTTCCTTATCCATCACCAACTCCAGGAGCTTGCTCAAACTCAAGTCCATTGAGTCGGTGATGCCATCCAACCATTTCATCCTCTCTCATCCCCTCCTCCTTCTGCCTTATATCTTTCCCAGCATCAGGGTCTTTTCCAATGAGTCATTTCTTCACATCAGGTAGCCAAAGTATTGGAGCTTCTGTTTCAGCATCAGTCCTTCTGATGAATATTCAGGACTGATTTCCTTTAGGATTGACTAGTTTGATCTCCTTGATGTCCAAGGGACTCTCAAGAGTCTTCTCCAACACCAAAGTTCAAAAGCATCAATTTTTCAGCATTCAGCTTTTGTTATGGTCCAACTCTCACATCCATACATGACTACTGGAAAAACCATAGCTTTGACTAGGGACCTTTGTTAGCAAAATAATGTTTCCACTTTTTAATATGCTGTCTAGGTTTGTCAGAGCTTTTCTTCCAAGGAGCAGTATCTATTATTATATCTATTATTATATAAATTAGTATTACTATTGATTCAATAATCAACTGATTATTGAATTAATAATCATTTCCATGCAAAGAGCTATCTCTCAACTTGTCTGTTAAATTGTCTCAAGGGTTGGAACGCTTTCCTTTTTGGTTTTCTACGTGTACCAGGCATCCAGTGAAAGTTTTTGACTAAACCTCTGGATATGTAGCTGCATACACCTATTTTCCTGGCAGTACAAAAAATCTTTGGAGCCCATAGATGCTAACATGTTAAGTATAGAGGGTTTTTCTCCTGAGGCCAATGCAGAAATGCAGATGAAGTTCTTTTAGCATCCATCCTGCAAAAGACAAAATCATTCATAAGCACTGTAAACATGAAGCTGGGCTTGTACTTCTTGATATCACAGACAAAAGGGGTCTTTTTATGCTAAGAAAGCTTGGCAGGAGGTAGTAGAGTGGTAGATCAAAGTGGAGGCCTCATTGCCGACTTGGTTTGAGAGTTTGAGACTTAGCAAGTGGAAAGAAACAAGCAATTGAAACTGCGACTCTTTGAGATTCTGGATATGAACAGGGTGACTCAGAGAAACTTGCATTTTCTCTTCAAAGCCTGGCATTGATGCAGGAGTCTGTGGTAACACTGCCCTCTTCTGTTTTTCTGTATTGTTAATATTAATAACGTACTTGCATGTGTGCTAAGTAGCTTCAGTCATACCCCACTCCCTGTGACCCTATGGACTGTATGTAGCCCACCAGGCTCCTCTGTCCATGGGGATCCTCCAGGCAATAACACTGGAATGGGTTGCCATGCCCTCTTCCAGGGAATATTAATACCACGACTTCTCAAATCTGGTTTGAAGATCCTGACATGAATTTTCATTTTCCAAGAAATGCTTACTTAAGGCAGAGAGGAAAATGAATCATATGTTTAATGTAAAGCATGATGACTTGACCATTAAAAAGCAGGTTTTGTTATGAGGTGTTCATTCAATTCCATCATAGCTGGGTATTATATTTCAGGGGAATGGATGAAGTAAAGGATCATAATCAAATCAATCAATTCATTTATTGATTTGTGATCTGAGGAGCTACTACATTACTCCTAGTTCTTAAAACTTCCATATTCTTCCCTTGGAAGTTAAAACATGACCACTGGTTGCCGCCCTGTGACTCTTGCGTTTCCCACATATCCTCTCAGAGTAAGAACAGTTAGAGAGTTGTGAATGCCAGTTCTTCACACACCAACAGCCAGCACCACCTTCTGTCAATAGTATTGTGTGAACTGCTTTGTAACTGTTTTATCCTTTCCTTCTAAGTCCCTCTGTGTATCTCTCTAAAGTAGTTAAAGCATAAGACTTTGAATCTGTACCAAGGAATTTGGACTTTATTTTATGAACAGCAGGGAACCAATTGACATATTCAGGCAAAGGATGACATCTTTAGAAGGATGACACTGTCAGCTTTGTGTTGAATGAATTGAGATGAAAAACCTTGGAAGGAGGGAGAACATTAGCAGATCTGTGTAAAGTACCATCTCTAGTACCTCCATGATGCATCCAAAATCCTCACGTTTTCCCTCATTGTTGCTTCCTTAACCCTAGTCAAGTCACTGTCATCTATGGCCTGGATCCCTGCAACACTCTTTACTCTGCGCTATAGTCAATCTTGCTTCCCTACAATTCATTATCCCCAAGGCAGTCAATGTCAACGTTAAAAAACAAGTAGACAAGAACACGGAGCTTCCCAGGTGGCACAGTGCTAAAGATTCTGTCTGCCAATGCAGGAGGCACAAGAGAGTGTGGGTCTGATTCCTTGGTCAGGAAGATCCCCTGTGTAAGGAAATGGAACCCCACTCCAGGATTCTTTTTTTGAAACTCAGAGAGATGAAGATTCTTATGTAAAGTCACAAGATGGGTCACAGATAAAGTTGGGACAGGTGAGGCTCTAGGGCTGGCCCTTGCACAGAGGCAAGCTCAGGGGAAGGGCTTGTGTGCAACTGTGGGTGTCCCACCTGACAGCACCCTCACAACAAACACGGGCTCCAGAGCACCCGAAGGGCTCTTTATTGTGGGCGAGACCCCCAGCCAAAGGAGTGCTGCAGCTCCGGACCAGCCCCAGGCACTGCCCAGACTCCAGGATCTTTAGGAAGAGAGGGGTCTGGGGCTCCAGGCCTCAAGACAGTCCTTGGGTCACACAACACCATGAAAATACAGAGCTAAAAACTTCCTGAATGTCTCTGGCTGGGAACAAATTGGTCCAACAGGGTCCACAACCACCTTCTTTTTGATCACTGGAACACAACAAAAATGCCAATGCAGGAGTTGATTGGAGTTCACCCAGGCTAGATTCTTGAGGTCCTCCTCGGAGGCCAGATCTGTGGTGTTCAGCTGTAGCACCAGGAAGACACGCCCATGGGTGTTCACACTCTGCATGACTACTGGCTGCTCCAAAACCTTAGGGTCATTCCCATACAGGAACCAAGCCTGAGCCAGCACATTGCCAAAGGCAAACAGGATCATCTTGGCTCACAACTGATCTGGCTGAAAGCTGTGTAGTTATAAGTTGGCTGACTCCAGAAAATACTGGGTGTGAGGATAGGGGTAAAAATAGCCCTCCAGAAATCCTGTGTCATCATTCACATCATAAACATTGCACTCCTAAAGACTGATGGTGGGAGATATGGGATAGAAGGTCTCAAGAACATGATTCTCAGTAGCTTCTGCCTCCTCTTGGTGGGCAATGGGAGGCAGAGGATCCTTGGCATTCACTTGGGCTCTACTGGAACTGTGGACCTGAATCAGGGTAGACTCTTATTTCCGGGTGGTGGATCACATGTTGTTTTGGGCATAGATCTGCCTGGTCAGAGAAGGATGCTTGAGAATTTGGGATTTACACAGCTGTATCAGGCTGTCCACAATGACTGGGCAATAGGTCTCTCTCTTAGGGACGTCTTCAGTAGAGTGCCAGAAATGAGCATGAGAGATTGTATTCAGAACAGGTTCATCTTGATCTTCTGTGTGGTTTCTTGGATCTCCAGTAAGGCTAGGCACTTTCTCAGGAAGGCCTTCTATTAACTTGGTTTTGTTAAGCCAGAGAGCCTGCTTTACACCCTCGAGGAGGTGGCAACACTGGTGGAAGATGTAGCAGACCTGGTCCTTGTACAGCAGGTGCTCATGCAGCAGGGGCAAGAGGTGCATCCAGTCAGGGTCCCAGGATGGGAAGACTGGCTGTGCCAGCCTGGGCATAGAGTGCATCTTCCCTGTGAAGATGAAGGACTCTAGTCCAGGAACTCATATACCCTGTCTGGGGGAGGAGGCTCTGGCTTCTGCATGAATCACATGCCCCACTCATATGCCCGGCATCACAGGGCCCTGCAGCACAGAAGGCCAAGCCACCTGGGGCGAACCTTTGTGGGCCTCCACACCAACACCTTGCAGATCTGATCTCAAGACCTCCATCTGGATGCTGCCATCTTCCCTCACACAAGGCCCACTGCAGTATTCTTGCCTGGTAAATCCCATGGACAGAGGAGCTGGCAGGCTGCAGTCCAGGAGTTTGCAAAGAGTCTGACATGACTGAGCATGCAAGCATACATACACACACACACACACACACACACAGATACACACACACACAGACTAGGCCATGCCTCTTCTAACTTTAAACCCATCAATGACTTCCTATAATACTTATTACGAAATCTACACTCTTACCCTGGTCCATGATCCTCTGCATGGCTTGACCTGCCCCTGTGTGTTTCTCAGACCTAAACTCTCACTTCTGCTCCAACTCTCTGGCTTTCTTGGTTTTTTGAACATGCCAAGCATAGTATGACTTCAGACATCTGAGCCTTTGTTCTTATTGTTTCATCTACCTAGAATATGCTATTTCCAGAATTTCACACGATTGGCTTCTTGCCCTAGCTCACATATCACTTACTCTGAGTCCCAACCTCTGCTCTTTGTCTCCCCAACCTCTGCCTAAGACATTTTTTCATATTACCAAGTTCTAATTTATTCATAACATGTCACTACTTGAAATGATTTTGCTTATTTAATTACCAGTTTAAAATCTGCATTGCTTGCCTAGAATGACAGTTCCATGAGGAAAAGAACCATGTCTACCTGTTCATCTCTAGGTCCCCAACACACAGAGCTTACAACAGAATGCTGTACCTAGTCAACGGTAGATCTCAGTAATTATTTGTGGAACAAACTTATTTGGGTAAAAGGTAAAGAAAAGGGTAGGACAAATGGAGATGAAAAAGAAGAGATACCTGGAAGATTTATTGTAAAGTGGATAGACAAGACAACTGGGTTTAGAGAAAGGCCATGGATGCCATTAACTTAGAGAATACAATAAAATACAATGAATGAGAGTAGCAAACAGATATTTGGCTTTGGACTTGAATGTGACGTTCTGGCAGGTCTATGTTAAGATGCCTAGCAGGTATATATAAGTTGGAAACCAAACCTGAAGTCATTTGCATAGTGGTGACAGTCCACTGAGACTGAGTCAGGTCAACAGGGGGAGGGTATGGGGGGAAAACAGAACTTAAAAGATGTGCAGATTTTTGTCCAAACATCCTGTGTGCAGGAAACCATGCTGGGACAAGTGACATGTGGTAAACAAGGAGCAAGGCGTAGAGCTTCATGTGGCCAGGGATGGGGACTTTGACAACTCAGCCAGTGGACAGTGTGTTAGTCAGACAAATAGCATTATTACCTGCCATACGGTGCCCTTTGACCCCCCAAACAACTATCAGTAGGAGACTCTACGCTCTCAAAGGGGATCTGTGTGACTGCCTTGATTTCTGCCTCCCAATCTGTAAGGGGACAACGAGGACTGGCCAACATTAATGATATTAATGATGTGCCTCTACTCTAGGGAGATGATAATCCAAAACCATTATGGAAAAAATACATGAAAAAACTCCAAAGCTACATTTGTTGAGTACTAACTATGAGAGGGTGATGCACTAAATATTTGATATGTATTCTCTTATTTGAGCCTATAAGGAACTACAATTATTACCTGTTTTATAGATGTGAGCCTTGTGACTAGAAGAGTAATTCAACTTTCTCAACTGGTGAATGATGGAGCTGGGATTTGGTCCCAGAACTGCCTGATCCTAAAGCCGCCACTTTTCACCATGGTGCATGAACACTTCCCAGCATAGGAAGTCGTCATTTTTAGCTTAAGTGGTAGATTGCTTTGTAGGTTTCTTTCCCTTTCCATCCCCAAATTGTGAATGTTAGGTTAATAAACCATGCAAATTTTATTTGCAATAATGCAGGGGGACCAAAATGATAAGATTGTCCTTTTGTACCAAACGAAAGTTCCTCATGTTCTTTTATTCAGTCTCCTCTGTGTTATACAATTGCCTTGAAGAACTGCTATTGCTCGTTGTTGTTCAGTTGTCAAGTCACGTCTGACTCTTCGTGACCCCATGGACTGCAGTATGTCAGGTTTCTCTGTCTCTCACCATCTCCGGTGTTCTTGCCTGGAGAATCCCAGGGACCGGGGAGCCTGGTGGGCTGCAATCTATGGGGTCGCACAGAGTCGGACACAACTGAAGTGACTTAGCAGCAGCAGCACCATCTCCTGGAGTTTGCCCAAATTCTTGTCCATTGAATCCGTGATCTCATCCATCTCATCCAACCATCTCATCCTCTGTAAGTCATTGCTTACAGAAAGTGAATCTCCCTCAGGATATCCTTAATTACAGGGTTCTTGGGGTATCTGAAATAGAAATAGTGTTTTACATCACCCTCTGCCTCCACTCCCCAACCTGAAATTATTGTGGGGATCTGTTCCTGGAAATAATCACAATATCTAAATGGGTGGTCTATGTGATTATTGAACATCCTTGGGGACGTGCTACTGATATACTTTGGCAATTGCTCTTCTTTCTCCTGAAGTCGCCTGAAGCTGTGATATGTCTCTGGCCATAGATTTCCTCTATTTATCCTTCATATTGTTGTTGGACAATCTTTCTCTGCTGCAATGAGGCTTATGCTGCCCTTCAAAATGTCAAAGGATTTCCACCAGACAATTGTTGATCTGGATTTCTTAGACTGTCTCCTTGAAGGCACTTGGAGCTGTTGTAGTGAAGCCTCCTTTCTGCCATCCAGTATCTTCCTTGATCTTTGGTAGAATCTTAACACCATTGCTTGCATTCCTTTTTTCAGCTGTCTTGAATGCACGTGTTCAGTGGCACACAAGTAATGGCAGAAAGAGGGATCTGGTGGAGTCAGTAAATGCCTGGGGAGGACCACTCAAATGGCTCTTAGTCCTCATTGGCTGAGAATCAAATACAAATTAGCTATGTGGACTAGAGCTGTAATGGGCTTACAGAAATATTTCTGAGAGCATCAAGACTAATGAATCAGCCTGGTTTGGGGCAGTTCTAAATGAATTCTAAATGGATGTCTCTGACTTCATGCCCAGTAAATATGTAGTGATGCAAGGAGGCACTTTCTTTAGCCCATCAATAATTTATTAATGGGTACTTTGTGCTAGACAAGATGTTCCTTAGAGTTTCAAAATGACTTCTTTTGGTTAGCTCTGTGTCTTTCTCATAGAACTTTCTCCACTTCTCTTAAAAGCAGCCATCACTCTCCTTGGCGCACAAGTTACCTATCTCCAATTCGGACACAGAGTAAGCTGTGTTGCCCTACTGGATCATCAGCTTGTTGAGGGCAACTCTAGTCCCATTAATCGTTGCAGCTTCTATAGTGTCTGACATAGTTCTTTGTACAAACAGACATGTAAATATTTGATTAAATATTTGAGTAAATAAATGATTATAAGAGACATGGAACAGAACTACGATTTCAAAAGCTTTTTTTGTTGAACTCCAACAACCTTAGTTGTCATTAACTCATTGGGCTTCTGGGAAAGGACTCTCTCTGGACTCTGATTAGCTAGTGACAAAGCACTGATGTTCTCAAACTGGGCTCCAACCCCTTGGTCACTTTCATTGGAGTTACTTTCTCTTTCTTTCTTTAGACCTATATGTACAAATGTCCTTGGGCAAAATGGCAATAAGAGAAATGCATTTTCTTACTGTCTTTGGTGCAAATTAGAATTCCATCTCTGTTCCATCCATAGTTCTTTCTCTAATTTTCCATTTAAATTTATAATTTTATTTAATATCCTATCTAGGGGTAATCTTAGCCTCTGTGTTCAATAGGATGGTACTACAACAGAGTAGCAGTATGTAACAGCTCTCAAGATCTCATTTACATATATGAAAAATTCAAGGGGTTGGTCAAGAGGCATCAGGTTGAATCCAGTTTCTATCAGATACATAAATCTTTTTCTTTTTTAATGTCATAGACATTGTTTTTCCTGATGGAATGGAAACCAGATTTATCATGAAGATATATGACACTGGTTGCATTTTCAAACAATTGCCTGATGTCCTCTGGCAGTCTTTGGAACCACATATTGCAAACCAGCCTGTCGTTTGGAGAGACCCTAGAGTAATTGGGAGATGTGCTTGAGGCTCAGATCATTGTCTATAAAGGTAACATGAGATTTCCTTGGCAGCAGCTAAGCACATCTGCATTATACAGCTTAAGAATGATGTCTCCCAACTCACGTTTGAATTGTGTGCTTTGGCTCCTTAAATCTCGTGCCCCATGTGTGTGTCTGTATAGGTCAATCATTACCAGGCTTTCCAACGCCACACACATTTTTGGAAAAGATGCAGAGTGACTGATGCATAAAATGACTGGACTAGAATTGCCTGGTACCTTGTCAAGATTTTTTTAAAGTGAATCATATATATATTTTTTACCATCTATGTACCTAAAAAACAACAACAACAAAAAAACCCCCCAAACTGGGATTTTTAGCTTTATCCCCAAAGCAGTTTCTTATTTCTAAAAACTTTAAAAATCTAGAACATAAGCATATAAATCTACATTACTTAACCTTGTGGCTTCATGAAGAGCCAGTTCTCTGATATTGTTATGGAAACCTTTTTATTTTACCTCTTTAGAACCCCTTTTCATCATTGGAATCAGTCTTCCATTGGGAACCAACATTTCAGGAGTAAAGAAAATTAGAGACACCACAGGAGATCAGATTCTGCTGTATCCAGCTAAAATCTCTGGATACCACTGTCCCAGGTGGTAGTTTCTAACAAACCTTTGACATCTGCTTACTTACAGAGTGCTTTCCCTGTGCCCAGTACAGAACCAGGATTGGGGATATGGTGGTGATCTCTGCTAGGGATGTGTTGTTGCTCTGAGTGAGCAAATATCAGATAGAGGTTGAGGATATTTAACCAAAGGAACTATGTATAAATAAGTTTGGTGTAATTAATAGGGCACTTTGGGATCAGACAAGCTTGGTGTGACCTCTTGGTGATTATTTAAACTCTCAGAGTTTCTTTTATTCTCCCCACAAGGCCAACAATTCTGGATTGTTGTAGGAATTAAATGTAAGTGAATATGTTTGGGAGTCATCGTTAGTTTTGTTAGTTTGGCTACAGACATCGACATGAATATTTAAGGAAACTGGTGTCAGTACAATTTTGAAACTAAAAACTTTGTGATCTCTTCCTCTTCCAGGGGTGTTCCTTCTAATAGTTTTTCTTTTTTTCACTCCATTTTGACTTGGCATTGGGTGCTTGAATAACCTCTTTGCAGTGATGAGTTAAGAAAGGCTATTTTTTGCAGTGAGTTGATTTCTCTGGGACTTGACCAAATGCAAAGGTCCCTAATAGCATTGTGAATGAAAAATGTTGCCTGGCAAATCAGTAAACAGAGGATGTTACAGCCATCAGGCACTACAGCTACCCCAGACTGTGAGCCCTTAGGGAACTCAGGATGGAGACAGGCTGGCAAGCCCTCAGCCACTGCAGCCACCCCCACACATGCACCATGAAGGGATTCAGGATTCTGGCCCCAGATAACTGAGGTACATATCAAAGGAGTGATTTCAATAAGCTGAGACTCTCGCATCTTCTCATACATAGAAAAGTGCTAAATTCACGAACTCGAGGTGTCTGGCTTTCTTTAATTATCAGTGATCTTTCCTTAAAAATATATATATATATTTATTTACTTATTTATTTTTGGCTGTGCTGGGTATTTTTTGTTGCTGCCTAGGCTTCTCTCTCGGAGAAGGCAATGGCACCCCCTCCAGTACTCTTGCCTGGAAAATCCCATGGATGGAGGAGCCTGGTAGGCTGCAGTCCATGGGGTTGCTAGGAGTCGGACATGACTGAGCGACTTCACTTTCACTTTTCACTTTCATGCATTGGAGAAGGAAATGGCAACCCACTCAAGCGTTCTTGCCTGGAGAATCTCAGGGACGGGGGAGCCTGGTGGGCTGCCGTCTCTGGGGTCGCACAGAGTTGGACACGACTGAAGCGACTTAGCAGCAGTAGCAGCAGCAGGCTTTTCTCTAGTTGCGACGAGCGGGGGCTACTCTTCATTGCAGTGCTTCGGCTTCTTATTGTGGTGACTTCTCTTGTTGCAGAGCACAGGCTCTAGGTGTGTGGGCTTCAGTAGTTGCAGAGCATGGGCTCAATAGTTGGGTTTCCCAGGCTCTAGAGCACAGGCTTAATAGTTGTGGTGCAGGGGCTTAGTTGCTCCGAGGCATGTAGAATCTTCCCCAGACCAGGGATTGAACCCTTGTCTCTGGCATTGGTAGGGGAATTCTTTACTACTGAGCTGCCAGGGATGCTCCAACAGTAATCTTATGAAGTTCCACTACCTAGTCTTTGTAGACTTCCCAGATGGTTCTTGTGGTAAAGAACCTGCCTGCCAATGCAGAAGACACAAGAGATACAAGTTCGATCCTTGGGTCGAGAAGATCCCCTGGAGGAAGGCATGGCAACCCACTCCAGTATTCTTGCCCAGAGAACCCACAGACAGAGGAGGCTGGTGTGCTACAGTTCAACTCTTTGGGCACAAAGAGTTGGACACAACTGAGCACTCACATACCTGGTCTTTGTAGCAAAAACTCCTTCATATCATGGCTCTTCCATTACTTCGTCAGAGCAGTCCCTCAGAGTTATCTGAGAAGCTGCATCCCAGGCTTAAGTTCTCAGTTTTGTCTGCCAAGCAAAACACAAGTCTCAACATGTAAGTTGTGCATTTTTTATTTTTTAGTTGACAGTATGGATAACTCAATGTTTTGAGAACTAAACTGAAATCAACCACCTTATATTTCCAATTAACACTCATTCTGACATAACTTTGTCAGTTTCTTTTTTGTAGTAATGTATGATTCCATTTATATAAAATGTCCAGAATGGACAAATCATTTAAAAACTTTTTATGGGGTTATAGTGGAGTACAACTGATTTACAATGTTGTATTAGTTTCTGCTATACCACAAAGTGAATCAGTTTTACGTATACACACATAAAACTCTCTTGTTTTAGATTCTTTTCCCACATAGGCCATTACAGAGTATTGAGCAGGTGCCATAGAGAAGGTTCTTATTTGTTAATCTATTTTTTATATAGTAGTGTGTATATGGCAATCCCAATCTCCCAATTTATCTCCTCCCCCTTTCTCCCCTGGTAATCATAAGTTTAACATGCCAATTTTGTGCCATTCTAAGCAAACACTCTCATTCTTGCAATTAAATTTAACAAACATTTATTGAGCACCCTCCAAATGCCATAGCCTGTGCTAGCTACTGAGGGTTACCAGGATGAATGAAAAATGATTCCCTCCTCCATGAATATCTTGCAGATAACTCAAAAGGCAAGGGGAAAAGTGCACTGGCAATGAAAGTGATATTTCAGAGCATTCCTGAATTTCCCGGCTTTGACGTGTCAAATCCTTGAGATAAACCTTTCCATTTGTTATTTGGTTTTTGCCCTTCTCTCTTCGTGCTTTCCCCACCTGCAGATGCCATCGGTAGAATTCATTTCAGTCTATGAGTATGACATGTTTGGATTTAGTTGTGAAAAATGCCTTCTACAAACAATGGCTACACCAAAGTGACTGCTGAATCACTGTAAAATGGTATGAGATGTTCTGAATGAGCTTTCCTCTATCATTCTTTGAAAACCACAGCCATTTCTAAGGCAGGTGAGTCTGTTTTTAAATGAACTAATTATCCATCTCCAAGGATAATTGTGCTTAGAAATCCCAGTATCCCTTGCCTTTATTCTATCCCCCTCCTCCCAGGAAGAAACAGACTTTTAAAAAAGGGTTCACTCACATCACCAGCATGAATAAGTAATGTGGTACCCTCCCATTCACTCATTCACACAGACCCATGGGGTACAGGCAGAAAGTGGTGGAAGAGGGACAGAGGAGGTGATGGAGCCAAGCATAACTATAACCACATTGCCACTTACCTATTGAATATTTGCTATGTGCCAGGCACTTTCAGAATTTTATCTCTAATCCTTACAACAATCCTGAAAGTGGATTTTTCTATCTCTAATATATATATGAAGTGAATATCCTCAGAGAAGTAAAGTGATTCTCTCATGAGCATGCAGCTGGTAGGCACCTCTTTCACACCTTGCTCTGCCTGATTCTAAAACCTGTTCCTTTTTATTATAACTAGGCTTTTCAAACTTTCCCCACAAGTTGCTTCAGGGAGTTCAATAAATTCCATGTATGCATATAGAAAACTATTTAGAAAAACATTAAAATGCACTCTAGAGACCACTGACATGTTAGAAATCTCTGACTGATTGCTTTTTAAATAATAAGTGTTTTTGAACTTAACACCTAAGTGTTTTTGGATTTGATATTGCTTGTATCTGTTGCATATTTTAGAAAGGCAATGGAGACATCGTTTGAAAAATGGGTTTCCTAGGTGGAAGATAAAAGGTTGACAATTACGGGCTTAGAAATTACACTATTCCTTTGCCAACAGATCTGTTGCATAATGCATAGCAAACATAGTAAGGATGGTGCCAGTATGCATAATACAACATACGCAATGAGCATCACACTGTGAATGATACAACATAGTTAAGCAGGTTGCTCGAAGTAGGACTGTAGGGGTAGGCAAGGGGAGACCTCTTTTGTTTTTTATGGCTATGCCTAAAATATTGCCTGTGTATTTGCTGGAACCAGTTGTTTCAAAGTCAGGCAGTTAGATTCTTTTCTCCCCCCTTATTCTCCAATCTGTTTTAAGGAAGAGTGTATTTCTGTTGGTTAGGTTTCATGCTGATGAGATCACAGTTTCAAAACACATATGTGGACTTGGCTTCACTCAACAATCATGATCAAATTATGCACTCCTAACTTGGACCATTTGTTCCAGAAAATTGTCATTATTTTGAAGAAAACCTGAAAAGGTGTTAACTTCGTATGTGAAGAGCAGCCGATACTTGCTTTTCAGATCAGTATAACATTAAAAAAACAAAAACACTTCAGATCTCAAAATGAGTTCACTTAGAATTTTATTCTGCAGACTTCCCTTCAGAGACTGTATGGTGGTACAAACAACTTTAGCTATTATTTGTATTTTGGGAGTCAAGTTCAACGGTATTTTCAGGAAGAAACTGAGAGAAGTGACTAAACTGAACATTTCCTATTACCTCAAACGTTTAGGTGGAGCTGAGGCTGCAAAGAATGATCTCAAAGGGTCTCCCATTCCAACTTTAAAATTATACAAGTCGAATCCCAATTCTTTCTTGTGGAGGCTTTATTTTAACAAGACAGACTGCTGTCTGCTGCCTTCTTCCTCTGTTGCATCCTACTTTGCTTCTGAAGATTGGGCAGCAATATTTTATCTTTTGCCATCAGTTATGGTATCTTTATAACAGGAGACAGCTTCATTTTACAGATATGGAAGCAGAGGCCACCTGAGGTTAAGTGATTTGTCCAAACCATATGTGAACTATGTAGGATCCAAAGCTGAATACAGCACTAGACATTTTTCTGCAAATAAGAGGTAGTGATCAATAATCTAGAACCTTAATCTTTGCCTTCTTTTGTTATGACTTTGATTATGAGTGTGTGTTTGTATGTGAATGTTTGAGTTCAGAGATTGTATTGAATTCATCTTTGTATCTTAAATACCTAACAGCTATGATGGATACAGCATCAGTTCGGTTCAGTTCAGTCGCTCAGTCGTGTCTGACTCTTTGCGACCCCATGAATCCCAGAACGCCAGGCCTCCCTGTCCATCACCAACTCCCAGAGTTCACTCAGACTCACGTCCATCAAGTCGGTGATGCCATCCAGCTATCTCACCCTCTGTCGTCCCCTTCTCCTCTTGCCCCCAATCCCTCCCAGCATCAGAGTCTTTTCCAATGAGTCAACTCTTCACATGAGGTGGCCAAAGTACTGGAGTTTCAGCTTCAGCATCATTCCT
>NW_011494863.1:5211406-5227278 GCF_000754665.1 Bison bison bison
ACCTCATCTATTTCCCATGAAGTGATAGGATCAGATGCCATGATCTTAGTTTTCTGAATGTTGAGCTTGAAGCCAACTTTTTCACTCTCTTTCACTTTCATCAAGAGGCTTTTTCGTTCCTCTTCTCTTTGTGCCATAAGCATAGTACTTAATAAATCTGTTTGGAATGGATGAAAGGGTACCAGGAATGCAACCCCATCTGGCAGAAGATAATGGCATTTCTATTTTTAACCATTGTGGTATCGATTATTCTCAGTTCCCTATTCTGCCACCCATCTCCCCCACCAAAGCCTGATTCCCCCATTACTGAGAAATACTTTTATACCAAGTAATAATCTTTACCTAAAACTACATAGTGGGAAGAGCAACAGATTTGCAAACAGAACTGAATTTCAATCTTTGGGCATCTTTGGTAACTTCTTTATGCCTCAACTTGAGCTGAACAACAACAAATATGGCTGCTTCTACCTCTTTAATGGATACTACTGACATTCACGGAGAAGGGGATGGCACCCCACTCCAGTACTCTTGCCTGGAAAATCCCATGGATGGAGGAGCCTGGTAGGCTGCAGTCCATAGGGTCGCAAAGAGTCGGACATGACCGAGCGACTTCACTTTCACTTTTCACTTTCATGCATTGGAGAAGGAAATGGCAACCCACTCCAGTGTTCTTGCCTGGAGAATCCCAGGGACGGGGGGGCCTGATGGGCTGCCGTCTATGGGGTCGCACAGAGTCGGACACGACTGAAGCGACTTAGCAGCAGCAGCAGCAACTGACATTCATTAAGCACTCGCCTAGAGCTGGGGAATGTGCTAGGGGTTCAACATGCAGATCACTGTATTTTATCTGCACAGCACACCTGAGAGGCAGTCTTCTTATTATCTCTGTTTTACCCTGGCTCAGAGACATTCAGTCTTCTGTTCGATGTTACACCACCAGTCGGGGAGAGCTGAGACAGAGGTAATGGCTCTGACAGGCCCTCCATCAACAGTAGCTATTAAGATGATGCTGATAATTCAGGAGTCCCTGGGGCATGTAACACAATGAATGCACAGCATCTTAGCATGAGTAAGTTGATGAGATCAATTCCCTCCCTGATAACACAGTCAGCATGAAAGCTATCTCCCTTTAAGGGAGAGGAAACTTAAGGATGTGTTAGGGGGCGAGGATGTGGGAGGTGATCACATTATTCCAAAATTAAAATTGTCCTTTTGAGAACACACTCTTCAACATTCAGCTCTGGGGGTGTGTGAAAGTGGGGAACAGGAAATAGAAGCTAAGACACGTTCCATCAACTCCACAAGTTACCCATGGTGTGTCTTCATGAGCTGTGGGCTTGAATATTACAAGGAACGGGATGCAACATTCTTCCTCACTCTTTGCTTAAGAGAAATCTGTTGCTGGATGTTCGGCCTTTGCACAGAGTGTGGCATCCCACGGTGCTTCAATGGAGAGCTGCCAGAAGAGAATAATAACACTAGCAGTGTTATCTGCTGACATGAAGGACAGGAATACACTTACAGCCTAGACTTGGCTTCTTGCCTCTTGTTCAGGCACCAAACAGCTGGGATTACTGACAACCTCCCTGAGACACCCTGGGACACACTCGCTTACTTTAGCACTACTTAAATCTCTCTAGATAGTGTATTGCTTTGTTTCCTCCAAGCCAATTATTGCTTTAATCTCACTTCTTATCCTTTGCCTCCCTGAGACTAAAGGAACAAGAAAGAGTACAGATCAGAGGCTATTAACCTGGGTTCTACAAACCCCAATGTGAATAGACTTAGGGCCAACCTCGAACAAAATCCCTGACCTCTCAAAGGGTAAGAGGTCCAGACCCTCTTAATATCTTGAGGATCCAGGTAGATTAAAAAGCAAATATACCTCAAGAGGGCTATAAAAACAGTTGTTTATTTTTAACTGTTTATTATACTAAATGAATTTTTTTTAGCACAAAACAATATACAGCAATATATGTGTGCAAAGTCTGGGGTACTTAACAGTGTTTATTACAAAATATGAATTCAGAGTGCATTCAGGTGGTATGGTTATAAGGTTAAGGTTGTGTGGTGAATGTTTTATTTATTTATTTTTTTTCAGTCCTCAGAATGTGTCTCTGTGAGTGTGTGTGTAATCTCATTTTACAAAGAAGGTTCAGGGACTTCCCTGGCAGTCCAGTGGTTAAGACTTTGCCTTCCAGTGCTGGTGGTGCAGCTTGGATCAGGGAGCTAAGATTTCCTATGCCCCCTGGCCAAAACCCAAAACATAAGACAGAAACAATATTGCAACAATTTCAGTAAAGACTTTTAAATTGTCCACATTAAAAAAAAAAAAAGAAAAAGAAAGAAGGTTCATAGTCCAAATGTGAGTATGGCTGGGAATGTGCGTCCCTGGCCACGTGATCTCCCTGCTGCCTTTTTATTCAGCTCTTCCTCAGAGGCTTTGTCCCTGACATTGAATGTGAACTTTTATGTTCATGTATTCATTGCCTGGATTTTCTCCAAGCAGTCCATTCTCCCCCAAATTAAGAACTACTTGTCTCAGAAATAGCCTAACCTGCAAAGAGTCAGACACGACTGAGTAACTGAACTGAACTGAACTGAACTGATGAAGCCCAGACCAATGAAAAGAGCTTCTCACTTCTGAGATACAGAATACTCTTCTTTTAAATTGTGAAAATATTTTAGCCTTGCAATTTAATTTCATATTAAAAGCGCTTTTAAATGACTTGCTGCGTTTTCAAATGTGTAATAATCTTAAAATTCTTCTTGTTTTCTTTATTTGCCACCTCTCCATTCCTATTCCAGAATCCATAAGGTTAAAAACAGGACACTGACTGTTCTGAATAGGCAGGGGTCTAACCCTCACCTTGCTGTGTGACCCCGTGGAAGTGCTTTCCCTCTTTATACTCAGTTTCTACGTCTTTAAGATGAGATGGTGATTCCATTTCACAAGCTCCTTTTAGTTTTAAAAACTATGATTTCTCTTCCCAAATACTTTAAGATCCAATCTCCAAAGCCACTGTCATGGTGTGCTGGCCGACTTGGTTAGACATAAAATAATTTGCTCTTTACTACAACCAAAGGCAGTACTCACTAGCTATGGATTCAGACTTACTTTTCCCCTTAACCCGATGGCAACTAGATGTTTACTTTGTCATCTTGGTGAACAGATCATTTCTGATAATACTCAAGAACTTTAAAACAAAGATGAAAAAAATCCTGACCTTTGGCCCAAATGGTGCAGTGGTAGAGTCCGCCTGCCAATGCAGGAGACACTAGAGACGCGGTTCGATCCCTAGGTCCGGAAGATTCCCTGGAGTAGTAGGAAATGGCAACCCATTCCAGTATTTTTGCCTGGAAAATTCCATGGACAGAGGAGCCTGGCGGTCTTACAGTCCATGGGTTCCCAGAGAATCGGACACGACTGAACACGCACACGCGTGCGCACACACACACACACACACACTTACACACAAGTTGCTGGATATAGTCCTGCACTGATAGTTTGAGGACACTAGATGGCGATATGAGTGCATCAAATAACAAGCACATCCAGCATTAAAATCCCAAAGATTGAGGCCAGAGTAGGTTAATACATTAGTTAAAGAAACAAAGTTAAATATAATCAGGTGTTGGAGTGTTAGCTAATACTCTGAATGTGTTCAGTAACCTGATTCTTAGCGAAAGAAAAGAGTGTTAGATTAGAAATTATTTTATGCTACTGCTGAGTCTATCTTCACGCTAATTCTTGGGGCAAGAGCTGGCAATAAACCCATGTATCCCATAAAATGTATCTAATTCACACTTTTCTCTCCATTTTTGGTTTTCATCTTTTAAAAATAGCAGTTGTTTGGAATGGAGTGTGCCCTGTATATATTATTCATAGATGAAGTACTACATTCTCATTAGGAATGTGAGTCCTAAGACATTGGTGTTTGAAAGGGGAAATGGCTGACTTACTGTAAGCTGTTGCCTGGGCCATTATTGACTGGCAGGATCAACTGGAAGCACTTTGTTAGTGGATTACGTTGCCCTGGAAATGCCTTCCTGAAACTCTAATGATGCACTTAAGGGAACCCTCTGGGACGGGAGTAAAATGTCTTTTTGCAGGCGTGTCTTCCACCAGAGTCCTCTTGGGATGAGATGGGAGGGGGCGGGGGCACATCCAGAGAGAAGCTTCGTAAGGAAACAGACCCAGAAAAAAGTTGCAGGTAACGATGTCTTACGGTAAAGCCAAGATAATGACTTACTGATAGAAACCCTGTTTTTTTCCGAGGGTACCAGTTCTTCCTATAGTCTTGGGAAGGACCATCAGAAATTCCAGAGAGACTGAAGGTATGGATGTATATATTCATTATTTATTTATTTGCTGGGGTGAGGGTGGCAGAGGAATGGAGAAAAAGGAAAAACAAAAAAACAAAAACAGGAAAGGGCATCTGAGAGAACATGGCTTAGTCCTCTTTGGGGAGAGAAAAACCCACTTTGTAGCTTGAACATTGGGGTCATTGAGTATGCTTTTTTTTCTTTTAAGCAAGCTTTAGAGGGGGCAATTTGCCCTTTAGCAGAAATTTAGTGCACATGCAAAGGAATCGTTTGTTGATTTTTTAAAATGAAAAACCGCCGTGTTCATCTGGGTTGAGGGGTTGTTTCTGGGGCATGGTGGTGGCTGTGGAGGTCTAGAGACAGCACGAAAGGGCAAAGCAAAGGCCCTTGGAAACTCCAGACTCCCGGACAGGACCGGGAGGGAAGCGGCTGCGCCGCGCTGCGTCCCCGCCCCGAGCCCGGAGCGCCCGGGGGACTCGCGTGCCCACGGCCGGAGCGCGGCGTCCCCGTGCAGTCCCGGCGACCTGTCACCGAGGCGGACGTGACTTGGAGCTGCCTCCGCTCTCTCCAAGCCATATTCCTTTAAGATGATGTAATAGTCATTTCCCTGGATGGTTTCTTGCCTGCACTGCTGAAACAACAGCATCCGAACTGCACTGGGAACTGTGGAACCACCCAGCTCCTCCACCGGAGAAGCCCGAGCCTGAGCCCCGCGCCGGCATCTCTGCGCCGCGGCGGCCGCCCGCTCCCACCTGGCTGGGAACATGGGAGCCCGCTTGTCCTTGCCGGCAGGTGGGGTGGCTACCTGGGACCCCAGCAGGGAGCATCTGTCTTGCTTCTGGGCTTTCTGAAAAGCTTCTAAGTCCCGGTACCTCTTGCAACTCTCTTTTGTTTTAAGGAT
Organism: Bison bison bison; assembly: GCF_000754665.1. Lineage (NCBI taxonomy): Eukaryota > Metazoa > Chordata > Mammalia > Artiodactyla > Bovidae > Bison > Bison bison. The sequence continues at coordinate 5,216,634 of NW_011494863.1, forward strand.
TCTTTCCAAAGGTTTGATTTTTTTTTTTTTTTTTCTTCCTGGAGAAGCTTTGAATATTTTTCTCTGCTTTGCTTCTTCAATCCAACCACCTCTAGTCACAGTTTAACTTTTTTGTGACTTGTTTTAACTTGAGATTGGGAGTGAATATATACATACATATACACAAATATACATTTATATAAATATTTATCTATATAATTATTATTTTCTAAGAGCACATCTCTCTGGCACTTTTCACTGATACCTCTGTATTTTACCTGTTTGGGATTTTGACAAGCTCCAGACTCTGTGTGTGGCTGGGGATTTGGACTGCTTTGCAAATGGGTATTTCTTCACAAGAACTGTTTCCAGCACTCACTGAGGTAAGTTCTAGGGCTTATTGCTTTTCCTCTCCAGCTGGGGAAAGAAAATAAATCTCCTTTTAGAAGTTGAAAATTGCATATTCGTTTTTAATGCAGAAATCAAATAGAAATGTTTTTAATACTAAATGCTGGAGACAGAGGGATATAGATAAATATGTAGACACGAAATACCTTGAAAGAAGCTACGATTTAGTTGAAGAATGGCTGAAATCAGTAATTCCAGGGCTGCTTATGTAAAATAATCTCTCCCTCCCTCCCTTTCGGTTTCCCTCCCTCCTTCTACCTCCCTCTCCTCTCTCCAGCAGTCTCTTTTTTTCTGACTCATGCTGTGTTTGAGGAAATAATTTTCTCTCTTTTCCTGCAGACAGACCTCTCAGTAACTGGAGACCTGACCGGCCTTGCCTACTGAGCTTGGGGGAAAACTGGATGCAGATGAGTTGATTATATTCCATGAAGTCATAGCTCACCACCTGCCAGGGTTTAAACTACTTCTGTAGCATCACTTCACCTGTGGACTCTTTCAAATTTTGCTTTGTTGGGGGGAAAAAAAAAACTGGGGTAAGAAGAGGTTGTTTTTAACAAGTTATCATCCTCTCCCTCCGTTATAAGTTGCTGCAAAGGATCAGGCTGTGACTCCATTGGGTCGCTCCTTCACATCAAAATAGGAGAAGAAAAAGAAGAAAGGGACCATGGCTCTGAGTGGCAACTGTAGTCGTTATTATTCTCGAGAACAAGGGGCTGCAGTTCCCAACTCCTTCCCCGAGGTCGTGGAGCTGAATGTTGGGGGTCAAGTTTATTTCACTCGCCATTCCACATTAATAAGTATCCCTCATTCCCTCCTGTGGAAAATGTTTTCCCCAAAGAGAGACACAGCTAACGACCTAGCCAAGGACTCCAAGGGAAGGTTTTTCATTGACAGAGATGGATTCTTGTTCCGTTATATTCTGGACTATCTCAGGGACAGGCAGGTGGTCCTGCCTGATCACTTTCCAGAAAGGGGAAGACTGAAAAGAGAAGCTGAGTACTTCCAGCTCCCAGACTTGGTCAAACTCCTGACCCCTGATGAAATCAAGCAAAGCCCAGATGAATTCTGCCACAGTGACTTTGAAGATGCCTCCCAAGGAAGTGACACGAGAATCTGCCCCCCTTCCTCGCTGCTCCCTGCTGACCGCAAGTGGGGTTTTATTACTGTGGGTTACAGGGGGTCCTGCACCATGGGCAGAGAGGGGCAGGCAGATGCCAAGTTTCGGAGAGTTCCCCGGATTTTGGTTTGTGGAAGGATTTCCTTGGCGAAGGAGGTCTTTGGAGAGAGTTTGAATGAGAGCAGAGACCCTGACCGAGCCCCAGAAAGATACACATCCAGATTTTATCTCAAATTCAGGCATCTGGAAAGGGCTTTTGATATGTTGTCAGAATGTGGATTCCACATGGTGGCCTGTAACTCCTCAGTAACAGCATCTTTCGTCAACCAGTATACAGATGACAAGATCTGGTCAAGCTACACTGAGTACGTCTTCTACCGTAAGTACAGAGCGTTCTTGTTGTTTTTCATGTGTATGGATTTGTTTAACAGATATATATGTATATATGGTCTGCACGTTCAGTCTACGTCTAAGGAACGTGTTGTTGTTTAAATGCTGTTTGGGGATTTTTATTTTATTTTTTTAACTCTTGAGGTATAGCTAGGGGTTATAATCAGCTTTCATGTTTTACCTAAGGTAACTTTTGTTTTCCCAATCAACTCACAGAATATTTAAAGGCCTCAAAAATCACAGTATACAAATGATATTGGTATAGGTAATATGTGGAATGAAAATAGACATGTGTGTCTGTCGGATATTGAACTGTGAAGATAAGGCAATGATGAGAACTTGGCTGTTGGGTCATGGGAGTTCAGTAGACTCAGAGTGGCTGAAGTGCTGCTGACTGTTGTCTTATCTGAACTTTGGGGTCTATTAAGCTGGTTTCTGAAGACAGCTTTCATCAGGAATGTTGAAAGCAAAATGGATGTTGCACTGAATGACGTGATCTTGGCTAGATGGCAGTACAGACTGATGAAAGACCCCTTCCCCCCGACCCCAAGTCTGAAATTTGCCTGCCTAGGCTTTCACGAATTTGTGATTTGATTCCTTAGCAATTTGTACTGAGATTTGAGTTGCACTGCAGACTTAATTAAGCCGAGCTGCATTTAGGATTCACCCAAAAGGAATGAATCCTTGAGAATTGTCAATCACACACAGTCAGCTTCAGACAACTGAGGTGGTATAATCACTGGCATAAAAGGAAACCAGAAGAGAAAAAAAGAAAGGAAACAATTGCACTGAAGTCTTTATAGTAAGAGTTTCTTAGAGTCAGTCCAGTTGTTTAAATGACAATTTACTGTACAGAATGCCTTCTTTTAAGAATTACTCTAAATTAACCATAAGCCATTGATCTCTGGGAGGAAAGCAATTAGTCTGTAAAGTTCAGTGCTTGATGAACTGCTGATTTTCAACAGGTCTGGGAGCTGGGTGAAGTGAATTCCATGAGAAATATGTTTCCAGTTTTTCTCTATTCTTATTTTAAGGCAAATCCATAAATTTTGAGGATTAAAATATCTAAATGTCTCTGTACATTCAGGTGTGACTGAATCTGTTGGACTGAGTTTTGCCTACAGTTGTCTTTATTCCTTTGGAGATGATGTTGGGAGCCTTGGTGACAAGGCCTGTGGGAAGCCAAGTTGCTCTGTACTGGGTTATCACAGATTTGGTTTTTAGAAGTGAAAACACATAGATTGTATAGAAAGAACAGCCTGCGGAGAAAAGAATCAGCTAGCAGTTCAGTTGCATTCTGATGTTCTGTAACAAGCATTATTTGGTTCAATACCCCTATCTATGGCTTTTATCTATAATCTATACCTTCCTCTGTGTTGGGGCTTAGTGGCCAGATTCTGGTTTCTTTCTTCTGGTGAGTTTTCCATTAGCGTAGAGATAAAGCTTTAGCTTTTTAGCTTTCTATAAAGGAATATGACATTATCTGTGATTCTGTAGAACAGACGTCTTCTAACTTGGAAAAAAAAATGCATCGTTGAATTTAAATCTAGGTTTGTGATATTTACCTTGTTCCCCAATTTCTAATATTTGAAAATGGCCTCTTAGGAAACTTTAGTCAAACAGAAGAAAACATATCAGTCATACCCCCTCAAAAAGACCACACTTGATTCCAATCACTTGCTCATCTAAATGAGACTTAGAGCCTGAGTTGTCTGCTAGCTCAGTGACATTTCTGTGTTTATCAAGGCCTCATCTGTATAATAGTAAGCCCTCTGTAGATTGCTCCAGACAGACTCTGTTCTCTAATCATATGATCACTTCTTTTTTTTGTTGGATTGCTGAGAGGATGCCAAGGAGCAGGTGGCTCAGACTAGCACAAATATGCAACACCTTCATATTGCACAGCATATACTGCATATGATATACTTGCTCTTTGTACCCAACAACCAGAGCTAAGTGTTAACTCTTCCTCAGTCTCAGGATCAATAAAGCTGACAGCTGGCTTTCTAGGGTGCATGACAGCTTCCGTGCAGCTGCTTAGCCATAATTATTTAATTAGAAGCTGCCAACTGTGCCTCTATAAGCATTAATTCATCAAGCTGTTGTGCTTGGGTTAATGGGCCAAAACTCTGGGAGGTGCTCTAAAGCAGGGAACTGCCTGTATGCAAAGATGCCCCAAGCCCTGCCAATTGACCAATCGCCAACCCTGAGCCACTGCATGCATTGCAGAGGGCATGGAGCCCAGAAACCACCACCTGCCTGCCATCCAGGTTTTGAAGGGCAGTGGTCTGAAGAGCAGTATGTGTCTCAGGGAGCACTTCCCCCATTTTTAAAAAAAAACAGCCAACCAACAGCAAAGTTGTTCCTTATAGGGGATCCCAACTTCCTCCTAGGTTATAAAAATATCTGTAGATAAAGATATAGACATGTGGTGACAAACTTCCTAGTTCCAAGGAATGAACTCCAAGAAATCAGACTTTTCTAATAACCAAGGGATAATGCAGAATCACTTTGCCTGGATCCATATCACAGTAAAAATGAACAGCAAGAAATTAATACATTGTATATGGTGGTTGATAGTCATGGGGAGAGACCTCTTCTTCCTCTGTTTGCTTAATTTTCTTCTAGATTTTCCAGGGAGATCTGTCCGTTATTAACAGGTTAGATTCTTGCCTCATTCAGTCTTCATGTAGACCTAGAATTGATGATCAATATCAAGTAGTTTTGACTGTTTAATATAAAACTAGAAAAAAGTCAACAGGTGTTTGTGTGTGTTCAACAGGGTGGCAAGAAATGTGTTTGTTTACACTGCTTATACACCAAAATACAATATGTGAGATACTATGGATTATGATTCACTTAGCAGCAAGCAGGAAAATGTGAGTGTTATAAGAACATAGAAATGTCTGTCCTAGGATTGCCTCACAAAGTATTTTAATTGTTTTAATTTAAAACAACAAGAAGATATTTTCCCCTCTTTCTCATCCAACTAGGTAAACAATTACCTCTGTTTTCTTTCCAAGTATTGTATGGAAGGCAATATCATAAACATCAGAGGATGACGTCTTGACTCACCTCCAGATGGAATGAGTTAAGTAATTTGGAAGACAGAAGTCCTGATATTGAATCAATAGCCATTCACACCACTTAGGAACAAAATCACAGGTGTATGGAAATAAATGAACCTCTTATTTAGAGCCCTCTTCCAATGCCCTAGTGAGAGGGAAAGTTGTTCTTCATTGGAGAAGATTATGTACATTTCCTTAATCTTATTCCTAAGAGTGAGTTACTTTAGACAAATTCCTGAAAGCATTCAGATTCAAAGGCATTTGCCTCTAATAGAATTGCATCCAAAAACATAAACTGAGTTCTGTGAATCATAGATAGAGACATCGATTCATTGCCTTTTCAATAGATTACTACTTGGAAGTGCATTTTAACCTTTTTTCTCTTTACTTGGTTTCCTTACATTCAAAAGGTTGTTTCTACCAAAGTTTCTAAATTGCTTTGTATACATAGTATATATCTTCAGGGTGGTTGATTGAGATGGGGGTGTTGGAGAAAAGTAGATTAGGAAATGATTTCTTACTTAGAATTCTGCATGACCTTGTATTAGGAAGAAATGGTGGTTCTAGCCATTGTGAGTAATTTTCCCAGTGTTGATTTTAAAACTTGTAAAAGGGTGAGTTTTTAAAGGAAAACAGGCAGAAAAGAATCTATCTTGAAATAATTCTAGCTTTCTTTTTCCTTGTTCCTTAAAAGTTACCAATGATAGCTTCAATTTTTGTTGTCCATAGAAATATGATGTTGGCACATTCAAAATGAAGACACAGAACAGCAAAGTCCAAACCATGAAGGTCTGGTGTTTACCTACCTGTCCTCTTTCTGTGATGTTTTTCTGTCTTTTCCATCTTAGATGCTCCTCTTTCCTCATGCTTTAGTCATTCCTGCTTTCAAGTTCTTTCTCTTTATGCCACAATCAAGATGTCAGTAAAGTTCTGTCCTGTCATGATATTTACAATATTTTCAAGGCATGGTGTAATTTTTTCAGAGGTTTTTGTCCATAAGAAACCTTTTAATAGCTGTTGATCAGGTGACTTTGTATCCCAAAGGGAGTGTTCTTAAGGCCTGTGCCTTCTTATTTTACAATTTATAATTTAAATATATAACATAATCTAAGTATAAGGCTTCATCATGAAGTCAGCCTAGACCTTGCTTGGGGAGATATTGGCTGGTGATGATAAAGGACAGGGGCAGTGGGTATCGTTTTTTTCTTGTCTCTTTAAGATGCTGTTCTCTGACCATTGGGCTCAATGTAATAGTACTGTAAACATGTTAGTTGTTGTTCAGTCACTAAGTCATGTCTGATTCTTTGAGACTCCATGGACTTCCCTGTCCTTCACTGTCTCCTGAAGTTTTCTCAGACTCATGTCCATTGAGTTGGTGATGCCATCCAATCATCTCATTCTCTGTCGACCCCTTCTTCTGCATAGTAAAATATGTCATTTGTCTTCACTTTCATGCTAAACGGGATATATTACCTGAGCCTGATTCCTTGTAAGAGATGATTTGAGTAGTTTCTTCCTAAGTCTCTGGCCTCCCTGAATGAATTTGGCAGCAAGAGAAATGTCAGTATGTGAGAAAAAAGGGGGAGAACTCTGTGATTGCCCCCAAGTCCCTTGATATGTTAAAACATATGTGTGTGTGTGTGTGTGTGTGTGTGTGTGTATGGTTAGAAAGAGAAGACCAAATGATTCTGACAGCCTGAAGAGATTTGGATCTTATCAGAGGAATTATAAACAGAGAAAATGCCACTGAGCTCCATTTGGAACACCTCCAAGCACAAACCATGGAGAGGGGTGACTGGACAGAGGAGAGAGTGCCGGTTCCATGCCGAGAAACAGTTCTTCTGAAAGCAGAGGTGATGTTCAATCTCTGCATCACAGCTGACTGTTGCTCTTTTCTTTGGTCTTTGCTCTAGCTTTCCTCAAATCCTGCATTTCTTGGCAAGTCAGCTAAAACATTTCAGTATGGAAATTTTCAAACACCCAAATGTAGAAACACCCAGCTCCAAAACTTGCAGTGATTATTACCAGACTAATCTTGTTTCATATATATCCCTACCTACTTTCTCTTCTGTTTGCACTGGATTATTTTGAAACAAATTTCAGGTATTAATCATTTCACTCATCCATTAAAAACTATATGTTTCTAAACTAAAATTAATTTTAAAATGCATCACAGTAACATTATCACATACAAAACAAATAGTACTTTGATATCTTCTGATATCTAGTTGGTATACAAACTTTGATTCTCTCACAGTATTTTTTTTAAAGTTGTCTTGCTTGAGTCAAGAGTCAAATGAGGTACGTCCATTATCTTTTAAAAATTTATTTATTCTTGGATACGCTGGGTCTCTGTGTCTGTGCATGGGCTTCTCTCTAGTTGTGGTGTTTGGGCTTCTCATTGCAATGGCTTCTCTTGTTGCAGAGCACGACTCTAGGCATGGGGACTTCAGTAATTGTGGCTCATGGGCTTAGTTGTTTCAAGGCATGTAGAGTCTTCCCAGAAGAGGGGATCGAACCTGTGTCCCCTGCACTGGCAGCTGGATTCTTATCCTCCATATTATCTTTTATTGCTATCTATTAAAGAAAAAGAATATTGCATATGACATTACCACAAAGTGGCAAAAATCTTAAATCTTTTTATTTCTCCCTTCCTTCCTCCTATCCCCCTTCACACTTTTTCTCTCTCTCCTTTCTTTCTTTCTTTTTTTCTTCCAGTTTATTTGTTTGAAGAAACCAAGCTATTTGTCATGTCAAATGTCCGGCACTCTGGGTTTTGCTCATCCATCTCTATGATCTCTGTGATGTCAGTAACACATTTTTTCTTACCCCTGCATTTTCTGTAATTTGTTAGAGCTAAACACCAGATTCTAAGGCGTGGCCAGATTCAAGTTCAGAATTTCTTGCAAGAAATCTTCACAAGTGTTGGAAAGCCCATTTTTATTTATTTAGGATCTTGATTTCTTTTTTAATTTATTTTTTAAAAATTAATTTATTTATTTCAATTGGAAACTAATTACTTTACAACCTTTCGGTGGTTTTTGCCATACATTGACATGAATCAGCCACGTGTGCACATGTGTCCCCCTATTCTGAAACCCCTTGCCACCTCCCTCCTCACCCCATCTCTCTGGGTTGTCCCAGAGCACTGGCTTTGTGTGCCCTGCTTCATGCATTGAACTTGCACTGGTCTTCTTGTTTACATATGGTAATATATATGTTTCAGTGCTATTCTCTCAAATCATCCCACCCTCGCTGCTCCTACACAGTCCAAAATTCTGTTCTTTACATCTGTGTCTTTTTACTGTCTTGCATATAGGATCACTGCTACCATTTTTCTGAATTCCATGTATATGTGTCAATATGCTATATTGGTGTTTCTCTTTCTGACTTATTTCACTTTGTATAATAGCATCCATCTCATTAGAACTGACTCAAATGTGTTCTTTTTTATAGCTGAGTAATATTCTATTCTGTATATGTACCACAACTTCCTTATCCATTCGTCTGCCAACTGACGCCTAGGTTGCTTCCATGTCCTAGCTGTTGTAAACAGTGCTGCAGTGAACATCGGGGTACATGTGTCTCTTTCAATTCTGGTTTCCTTGGTGTGTATGCCCAGCAGTGGGTTGCTGAGTTGTATGGCAGTTCTGTTTCCAGTTTTTAAAGGAATCTCCACCCTGTACTAGTTTGCATTCCCACCAACAGTGTACAAGAGTTCCTTTTTCTCCAAAACCTCTCCAGCATTTATTGTTTGTAGACTTTTTGATGGCAGCCATTCTGACCGGCGTGAGATGGTACCTCATTGTGGTTTTGATTTCATTTTCTCTGATAATGAGTGATGTTGAGCATCTTTTCATGTATTTTTTTAGCCATCTGTATATATTCTTTGGAGAAATGTCTGTTTAGTTCTTTGGCCCACTTTTTGATTGGATCGTTTGTTTTTCTGGTATTGAGCTGCATGAGCTGCTTGCATATTTTGGAGATTAATTCTTTGTTGGTTGTTTCATTTGTTGGCAAGTCCATTTTTAATTTGCTTTGGCAGATTGAAATGCTATATGTTTTGGATGCAAGGAAAGGACACCTTCTTATTGTTAGTTTTTTCATAATTGTCATATAGGCAAATAACAATTGGAACCTATTCTCTCCATTGTTCAAGTTGATTCTGATGATATAGCAGGCCTGTGTTTTCCTTTCCAGTCATCCAAGAACTGCCTGTGCTGTGCTTAGTCGCTCAGTCATGTCAGACTCTTTGCAACCCCATAGACTGTAACCCACCAGGCTCCTCCATCCCTGGGGATTCTCAAGGCAAGAATACTGGAGTGGGTTGACATGACCTCTTCCAGGGGATCTTCCCAACCCAGGGATCAAACCCAGGTGTCTTGTATTACAGGTAGATTCTTTACCATCTGAGCCACCAGGGAAGCCCTAGAACTGCTTAGTATTCCGTTGCTGTTCTTGTCACTAGGCTGAGTTACCATCAGGGATGCAGTGAACCTACCAAGAAGGCTCCTGTTGACTGGGAAAGAGAATCATTTTTAGAATAGCCAGGGAAAGTTTGCCTACTGGCTATTCTAATTTTGCATTCTTGGATTTGCTCAACTGTGTGGAAACTCCACGGAACTTATATATGTTTCCCAAACCTCTCCGTGTGTTCCTTATCTCAGTAAATTGTTTCATCAGTTGCCCAGTTCCCCAGGGAAGAATAAAGCCTGAGTGGCTCTTCTTTCTCCCTTACCAGTTCTCCAAACTCCAATTTCTATTGGTTCTTTTCTGTCATCCACCTCAAATCCATCCATTTCTACCCATTTCCACTGATGCTACGCTGGCCCAGGCCACCGGTACATGCCACTGCTTTTCTAGACTATTACAAAGAAAATGCAATTGTCCTTCCCATCCACGTCTGGTGTGATCCCCTTTGGGTCTTTTCTTCCTGCTGCAGATATGGTAAGATTTCTAACGTATGAGTCTGACCATGTCACTCCCTAATATGAATCACAGCTGTTCATGACATGACTTCTGCTTCTGTCCCTTGCCTTTTCTGTTGCCCTCCCATCCCTTGCATTTTTAACCTCAGATCCTGAATGCTGTTATACACTTGCTTCTTCAGTTTTGTACGTAATGTTCCCTTTGCCTGGAACTATGCCTCCACCTGCTTTGATTAAATACTTCAGGTCCCAAATCTATAGGTTCCTTTTATGGGAAGCTTTTGAAGCCCACCACATTTAGATTAGGTACCTCTTATATTTGCTCCAAAGGACCCTATTTTCTTTTACCATGACACAAATAATGCTGCATTATACCTGCTTATTTAACTGTTTCTGTAACATTAGATAGTAAGTTCTGTGAAGGTAGGAACTGTCAGTCACATTCCTTGTGATACATCTGGCCAAAACCCTGCAAAACTGTAGGCCCTTCATAAATATTTCTCAAAGAAGGAAACCAAACGCCCATTGCACATCCCTTGGACGAGGGCACAGCAACCTACTCCAGTATTCATGCCTGGAGAATCCCATGGACAGAGGAGCCTGGTAGGTTACAGTCCACTTGGTCGCCAATTCAGATACTACTGAAGTGACTGAGCACACACTTATATATATATATATATATATATATATAAATACAAATATAAATAGATTAGGTATGTATCTATTATGTAATAGATATATAAATATAAATATAT